>NC_073692.1:168992512-169327173 GCF_029784155.1 Uranotaenia lowii | reverse complement strand
GGCAGCCTATTGGTTCATGTCGAATTTCGATGATCGACTAAATACATTTAGTAGATTGGTCCAAAAAACTGACCTGTGTAAAATCTCAATCGAACTTGGTTTAGGGGTGCCTCATAGAGCTCAAACTTAAAATTTTTCGATTCATTTGGAATTTTGATCTTGCATTTAAATATTAATTCGAGGCTTAATGATAATTTTTGAATTTGAACTAAGTCAAGAGCTAGAAGCAAAAAATTCAATGCCTTTGAGAGTATTTTTATTTTAAACCTTACTTAGAAGTAAAGGCTAACTATTTCATATTTGCATAAGTATTTACACACTGTAACCTTAAATTGAATTAGCGAATTTGAATTTCAAATCTAAAATCTGAATTTGAATCTTGTATATGAATGACTTAACGATGAGTTTTGAATTTAAACAGTGAGTCTGCATATAATTTGAATTCCGTTTCACAGTGTTAAGTTAAGCAAAAAATTGCAAAAATAACAACATCGATTTTGTTCTGAATCTGGATCCAGAATCTGAGTTTTGAATTTGAACTCTGAATTCAAATTCACAACCCGAACGCTTATTATGAATTCCGAATCTGATTTCTGAATATGAGTTCTGAATCTTATCTAATCTGAAATCTGCATCTAAATTCTGAATTTGAAATCTGAAAGTTAATCCTAAACCTAATTTTGAATCTGAATACTGAATCTAAATCTGAATCTGAAACTGCAAACTGATTCTCAACAATTTTTTATTCACCTATTTTAGTTTCGCTTCATTTTTGGCTTTTTGAAAATGGTAAAAAAACAAAATAGCTAACTTTTATTTAGATAATAAAGCAACCGATAAGCTATCCGTTCCAAACAATATTCACAAATCAAATTAAAAATATTTGTCGAAAAAATTCAAAGTATTGCATTTCGTAGTGAACGACCAATTTTATATTAACAGTATTATAAGAGTGCTAACAATAAGTTGTTTCGGATCGAAACTGTACGAAAATAATAATCTCTTTGGAACTGGGGAAGATTTTGGTTGATTGATATTGGTAGAAATCAACAAAATCTTTGAACAAACCTAATGTAAAAGAATTACACTAAGAATCGCTATTCTCATTGTATGACGTTACTAAAAATTCTTGTAAATTGACGTATCTAATATAAGCTGCAAATGTTTGGAACAATACATTCAACGTAGTTATAAAAAAACGACGTAATGTAAACGCACAAAAATATTTAAACTCTTAAATAAAATATTTAATTCTACACACTTAGCTGTAGTTTAGATGATTGTTACATTTCAAACCATCTGGACCAATAAAGGTAAAGTTGTATGAGACTGATAACAAATTACAGACAAACTGAAGAACCTGATGTGTGGCTTAATTGATTGAGATTTGAAAGAAATTCTCGACCTTAAAGTTGATTTCTTTCTAACTGTCATGATGAACAAGTGCAATAAAATTATGAAAAAGCTTCTTAAAATGAATCAATAATCAACATGTTTCTAATATATGATATGAGCCTACAGGGTTGAATAATTATACTGAATCAAAGCAATCGAAAGATTCTTTTAAATTCAAGCACAGTATAAGAAAAGTTCATCTGAACTTACTTTTGAAATACCGGTATCTACCGGTATTTCAAAAGTAACTTACTTCGTTTTGGATTGAAATAGAAATATCTGAGCTTTTCTTATACCGTGGTTTAATTAAAGGGAATCTTCCGATTGCTTCGATTCAGAAGTTTATAATATTTTGTGTTAATTTCACATATAATAAAATTATTACTAATAAGTGTTAGAAGAATTTTTCTTCTTTTTATGTTCTATGTATAATCTTTCTGTACCGCGGTTCGGAATGCGTTGAACATAGAACTGTTGATAAAAATTCAATAAAACTTACCGTTTGAAACTGTATCAGCAAGTCGAAAACAACTGAAAGTTGACTGGTCTTTTTTGTTCCGGTTACCAATGGCTCAGTCTTAGACGAAGCGGTCCAGCATGCACTGCTTGATGTGGTGTAGAATTGGAGCACGAGTTTCTCCAGCCACTGCCGTTTGTAATTGATACTTAATGCACTTTCGTTAATCAGGTTTAAGCCTTGGAATAATACACAGACCAAATCAGATTCAGATCGCGTGGATGCACTTTTCTATCCAAAAATGCGGCCGTTAGATTTTGCGCGAAAAAACACGAAAACGAAAAACACGAAAACGAAAAACACGAAATAACACGATAAAATAAGTTTCTTTAAATTGAGTTTGAATTTCATGCTTGATAATGTAATGTTAAATGGTTTCATGTTATTAAAAACCCAAATCTAAATTCTTAAACCTTTTTGAGATTGCATGATATGTGCAATGTATGTGCTAATTTTACAATGTATCATACCGAGTGTTATATCAAATTAAATATTACATGAAATGTTAAGTTCATCTTTATCTTCCGATTATAAATCATCTTATTTTACTGCTGACATAAATATATGTTCACGTTGAAAAATTTAGAAATGATGTGTAACAACGGTTGGTTTGGTCGGTGCCACAAAATAATATCAACAAGCTTTTGCGAACATAAGTGTTGATTAACTTCAATCGATAGGTGCCATTTTCTCCCCAAATATTAATAAAAGTTAGCGACTTACATTTGGTTCTGCTTAGATGCTTCGGCTCTCCGGTTGCATACCTTCCAGGCGTTTATTAGGTGCTGGCAGACCTTGCTTGAGCCTCGCCCAATCCCTTCGCCGCACCGTATCATCCTCCCACATCGGGTGGGCTGTTACTTCCGCCGTTGAGTACGACAGACCTATCCAGTCCTCCACACTGCTTTCATGCATTGACACTGGACACCACCATTCACTTTTAGCACGCGTGATACAGCTAACAACAGCTGCAATTCCGCGCACTTCAGCGCGCCCGAAGGACGTTCGATGTTCCTGTCCATTCTGTGGACTTTCTCTGGTGCTCCATTCTCTTGTCATCTGTTGGCCAAGCGATTGAGAGGGTATTTCCGCACCGGTGACCCCTTCTCGTACTCCGAACCACCGCATCGATCCTAGGAAAACGAAACTGTCCTGCAGTTGGCTAATCCCACAAAATGGACTTCGAAAAACGTCTTTGACCACCAGTAGACACGAAAAAAAATCGGCAAATGTGTCCTCAGCTGATGAAAGGCGGTGGCCCTATTGAACTTCGGAAGGTTTTCGAATGACTCACCCCTTTAGATCGGCACGAACATGTGCTCCGGAAGAGGGCGCCGAAACTTGCTTTCCTTGGTTGGCTGCTTGTCCGCCGAAGCACTAGGTAGCGGCGTCTGAATGTGCTTTCAGTCAACAGGGAAGTGGCGAGTTGCCCTCTCGGATATCGGAACCGGAAGTGCACAAGGTGGTCACTGGTGAATCTCGAGAGCTTGATCAAAAAAGGGGTCCTGTCAGAAAAAGAGTTTCCGTTCAGGAATAAATATAACTTTGGTTCCAAGAAATACTCACGGTTTCAACGCCTTTTCTGTAGACTTTGGGCAATTGCCTGTCTGGCTGTTTTTTTTTTTCAATTTCGAACAGCTCGTAACTGGTGGCCAATCGGTGGAGCACGGCTAGAAAATACCAACTGTTTGATTAGGTTATGCAGGTGGAGCTGCCAACTTAACAAGATTTGTTTTGTTGTTTTTGTTTTCCTTTCCGCACGCCAGACTCCGTTTTCTCAAAGTCGATGCGATTTTCTATACCTTGGTTTGTTTCGGTGTTATCTCCTTCTTGCTTCCCAAATAAAATAGCTTTCGCTCTAGCATGTATTCATGCTTTTGCTTGAAAGAGTAGGTGATTGAAGATGTTTGCAAATCTCGCGTAACATTTCAAAAGGGCAAATCTAATACTTGATTCGATACGAGAAATACGAGAAACCACTTTTTGCTCATGAAAATCAACCAAAGTGGTGTTTTTTTCGAAAAACTGTTTTTGTCAAAAATCGACTTTAAAATTTCAAAAATTACCAAAGAGGGGAAATTCGGATAATCGAAATTTTAATTTTGATGCTGAATGACTGAAATGCATTTAAAAATCAAAACATGCATTTGTGTATGTATGTATGTATGGTTCCCCCATCGGTAGCAAGGTTCAGCCTATGTCTGTGTGGCTTGGCCTTCGAATTGCTTCTCAGACTTCCACGGCCGATGGTTCGTCGAGGGAAGGCATCCAACCTTCAGAGACCTACAATGGTTGGCAATCCACTCCGCTTGCATTAGTCTCTTGAGATTAACCACAGATGCATTCCCTCTGGAATATTTAGTTATAGGTATAAAGTAAGTTATATATGGAAACAAATCTTACTTGTCGGCAACTATTATGGGATACGATCCCAAAAGTTTTTCTTGCCGATACCGGGAATCGAACCCAGTACGCCTGGGTTACCAGACTCGCGCCAGCCTATCCACTAGACCACATCAGCGCTAAATTTGGAATTCAAATCATGCATTTGACTATAAATTCGGAACAGAATGATGATTTTTGAATTTTAACCGTGACTCTGAATTATAAGTCTGCATCTAATTGGAGTTTTGAATTTTCAATGCCGATTCTAAATTGTAAATATGAATTAAATTCTTAATATAAATTTTGATTCTGTCTGGCTTCCTAATGCGTTAACATAGTAAAAAGCAAACAATTGCAGGAACCAAATTCAATTTTATTCTCAATCTAGATTCTGAACATGGGTTCTAAATCTGAATCCTGAATCTGTGTTCTGAATTTAAATTTTGAATCTGAATACTGAAGCTGAATGTTGATTCTGAATTCCGAATCGGAATTCTGAATATGGGTTCTGAAAACTGCTTCAAAAATCTGAATTTGAATTCTGTATCAAAATCATAAATATGTATCTTATTTGGAATCTGAATACTGAATCTAAATTCTGATTCTGCAAACACATATTGCTTTCTTGAAAAATGTTTTCATCACTTATGTCGGAATGTAAAGAAACCTTTAAGCTATACAAATTCAAAGAATAAACATATTTTTTTTATTAGGAAACAAAAATAGAACCCAAGATCTCGTATAACGCTAAGAAAAAGTTTTCTTTTCATGTACTAAGTAAAATATTTCTGCCTTGCGGTTCAGGATGCGTAAAGCATAAAACTTCTGATTAATATTGATTGAAATAAACTCACCTTTTATCAAGTTGTGTTAGCACAATCAGGAGAGATCCCATTAATTCAAAGAGCAGAATGGCTTGCACTGAAGGAGATAACAAAAACACTATACTACAAAAATAGCCCAATAATTAACAACTTAATAGAACTGATGTCAACTAACTCAACACCTAAACATATTTCTTTCTTGGAAAAAATAGCATCAGAAAACAATTTTCTTTTCACACAGCTAGGCCCCCAACATGAAGAAATAGCTTGCAATAAATTAAAAGTAATAGAAAGAATAACGGAAATAAGCAAAAAAGAAACATCAATCAATAAACAGAAAACCATGGTATTAGAATTAATAAACAACAAATACAAAAACCATTACAAAATATATACTGACGGTTCAATTATAAATACAAAAGTCGGATACGGATACTACGATCCGCAAGAGAAAATCTCGTACAGTGGGAGGCTTAAATCAGAGTACACAATTATGAACGCAGAATTGATAGCGATACAAGAAGCCATAAACTTTATCAAATTGAAGGGAATTAATAAAGTAGTGATACTTACAGATTCTCAAAGTGCTTGTGCCTTATTAAACAGAAAAAATACAGGAAACCATATAGCAGCTAGAATAAAATACATAACTCAGAATAGTGACATAAACAATCTTATCATACAATGGATACCTGGCCATACAGGGCTCATTGGTAACGAAAGAGCAGATTATGCTGCAAAACTAGGAACCACTCGATCATCCATTGAGCACTTCCACATCACAAAAGACGACCTTCTCATAACATTCAAACAGAATATTATTAAGGAATGGCAAAACACTTATAGCATCATCTCACAAGAAAAAGGTATTTTTCACTATAACCATACCCAAACTGTGAGCCTGAAACCATGGTTTGATAAAATAGAACTTAACACACTAGACACCATAATAATAAACAGAATTAAAACGGGACATACAACCACAAAGGATAGACTGGCAAGGTGGAACCTAATTAACTCCGACCTATGTGAATTTTGTGGAACTGTAGAAAACATCAATCACATACTTTATGACTGCATCAACTTCAATCAACTAAGAACAAATTATGATATACTGGTCAACAAAAAAGATTTAATTGAAATACTTAGAAACAATAGCATATCAGAGTATAAGGATCTGTCCGACTTTTTGAGAAGTACAAAGAGGAACATCTGAAGATACTTAATCAATAAATGAACATCAAATTAAAGTCAATAAATAGTAAATGTTACTTAACTAATGAAATATCACTAACCCCATGATATGGGAATAAACGGTCGAATTAAATAACACGCGAACTGTAAATAAAAACAAAACAGTAAAAATCCACAAGACTTGGCATTTCTGGATCGATAGGTCTACAGCCAAAAGAAAGAGAGAAAAAAAAAAAAAAAAACTCACCTTTTAGATCTATAACAGCAAGTAAAACTGCAAGTAAAAGTTGATTGTTCTTGTTCCGGTTACCTGTCACAGTCTTGGACGAAGCGGTCCAGCGTGCACCGGTTGAAGTGTTCAAATTTTAGAATAACACAGCGGTTGCTGTGAGCTGTAGTGTAGAATTGGTACAAGAGTTCCTCCAGCTCAGAATGATTTTGTCTCCATATCTGACTTTTAATTCGTCTCAACCTTTAGCTTCACTGGCCAACAATTTGGTGCTGCCGATACATGCAATTTTGTAGTTTACAAAAAGCGAAAGAGATAAAAGAACATACCTCTCATTTCAACTTTTCAACTTTTTTGCAATTATCTGAGTCAGCTTGGCAAAACTCGCATAAGAATAATCAGCTAAATGCAAATATGTATGTAAACCTTGGAATCTAAGCAAAACACCATCGCTTCGGTAATTTTGTCATGCCACTTGTGGCAAACGTGACGATAGATTTCGTTTGCTTGATTGCTCACGCGGAATTTTGTTACTTAGCCTGGATAATTGCAGCACTCGCGACTGAATGTGCTCTAATCGGCATGTCATCGCATAACCATCTCCAACATAGCGCACAGGAATCTCCCGTAATGTGTGGCTTCGTTTTCGGGAGTAAGTGGTGTTGCAGAATATTCGATAGTAGCATAGGAGGGTAAACAAATTGACCGTCTTCAAGGATGTGTGGCAAAGTTCAACGCATCCAAGGCTGTGAGTCTGCACCGCGAGAACAGACAAAGCTGCAGACTCGGGATAGGCACCAGGAATCATCTCGCTCGTCAGTCGATGCATGATCTTGTCGACGTGTTCCTGATGTTTCTTTCTCTCGTCCTGTGACTTATCGATCAGAGAATTGTGGCGCTCCTGTTCCTTCTTGTTCTTCGATGCATTTTGTTCTTTGGAACCCATTGATGACTTGGTCAGCTGCTTTAGCTTGTTTATTTCCTTCTGATAACTCTCAATAGGAACTTGCAGATCACACATTTTCAGGGACCAGAAGGTAACCAAGAACTGGGGGCTTATGTCTTCCCAAATCTTGGGCGGATGCAGCGGTCGCATGGATTCGATACATTTCGAAACAGGTGGCTTCCAGATATTTTGCCATTTTCTGGGAGTTTGAAAGTTTTCCGAGTTTTGATCCACCATCCGAAGCTGATCGTACTTTTGCTGTTGGAAAACAATAATTATGAATATTGTCTCTATAAATTAAACAAGATTCAACTTACGCTAATGGCATGGTAGAACATTGGTTTGTCTGGAAAAAAAACAACGTTCGAGTGGATTTGGTATTCTTGCAACATATTATGGATACTCGGTAAGCGGTCGGCATACTCCTCGACGCAGTAGTTGGATCCAAGGGACAGGTACAACAGATCGTTACTTGGCAAGTAATTGTCGTTGCGATGACTTTTTAGTTTAGTATTGCACCAATCTGTTCGGCTGTTTTTGCTTTCGTTACGCGCCCAGAACGTGGTGGATGCGTCATTGGAGTCCAGTTCCAACTTTTCACGGTATTTTTCGGAAAACTTCTCTCCTTCCATCTTAGGTTTGCCAGAGTGATGTAAAACTTCTTCTTGATGTGATTATGTTCTGAATCCAGATGGTTGGAGTTCAGGTAAGGTTTTGCTTCACCGCAAACATCTTCGACAAACTGGACATAGATTTCTTCAGCAGCCGCCACTGCCGTGAGATTATTTGCTTTAGCCGTTGCAACGAGCATACTTTGGGTTCGGGCAGATCGTTTCCCTTGTAAATGGATGTATGATTTGAAATATTGAACTAAATCTCAAGTTCTGACCATTGATATCTTTGACAATGAGGTTCTGTGGGACTAACAACATGGGAACCAGCTCCATGAGATTTTTTCAACTCTGGGGTAATGTCAGCCAACGAATGTTTGATTCGTAGCCACGGTTAAGCCGGGGTGTGGCATGAGAAAGCATACAATTTCCGTGAAATTCTCCTAATGCACCAGCTTCGTACCAGTCTTCGGCTAGAAACTGAAGTCTCTGGAACAATTTTTGCCATTGTTTTCGCCTTTGTAAACGCTAGACGTCCATTTTCAGGGATAGCTGTAATAGAAGAGAGTTTAGCGTATCTACAATTCTAATTATTTAGTCAGAAGATCTCTATGGACAGTACTCTACGCAAAAACTGAAGCACAATCCCGTGATGTGCTTGGGCTTTCGAAGGCACCCCGTGGCTCCATGAGCAGAATTGCCAACTTTCCTCCTTTCGGCATGTCGTGCAGAAAAATATCCGACCACATAAGTATACCGGTTGTGTCCCGTTCACTTCTACCGCGCCACAAAAATCGGGTTAGCGGCTTGTTTCCGTCATCCAATCAGGCTGAGGCAACCTAATGACATCCGTACTTTGAGTACATTAGCGCAGCCACAAATTCAGAAAACTTTCGCCCTTTCGAAGATTACCGGCTACCGATACAACACAGTTCGGTCCGGAACCTATTCCTAAACAATATTTCGTTCAGTGCATTTTCGTTTAACACAAACGTGTGGTCGTCTCCGGTTTCCAGCACTTGAACCGGTTTTCCTTCCATGGTTTCCGAATTACGGAGATTTTGTTCTACTACCGGAGTAATTTTCTGTTCCAAAACTGCTCTTCGACTGCCCTCCAGAATCGAAAATATACACCGGTTTTTCAGTGCAGGATGCAGGTATGGGAATCCCGTTCGCTGCGATCTCGTTTGCTCTCCAAGGCTCGCGACTCGCGCTCCGTGACAGCCTGCAGCTCGTATTCGTCGGCCGCTGCTGCAGTTAGAGCAGCTGAAATATAAAAAAAAACAAGTTATCGAACAGCTCTTATTCGGACAAAAATAAAATAACACCTCTGATCGATTTTTCTCGCCGTTTCTCGGCTTCTTTCTCGCGCTTCTGTTCGGCGGCTGCTTCTTCCCGTTCCCGTTCCCGTTTTCCACGTTTGACTTCCTTCGTCGCGGTACCGCTACTGCTTACGACGGAAGTCTCCCGAGTGGACGATTCCGGTGTTTCTTTCTTGATCCATCACCTTCGATTCTTATCGAGCGAAGCATTTCGATAAGATGTACCAAACCTTCCGGGGCCCTCGGGTGGACGGCCAGACGCGCAAACAAATCGATTGTGTTGAGAAGATTGTTTTCCGTAATCACCGAATTACACACTCGTACACGTACACGTACACGCTCCTTTTTTTAAACTCAAAATTAAGTAGTTTTGGTTCAAAACAGCACGTCAGTGGCAGCCCTCAACTTTGAGTTTGACTGGGCAATCGCCAAACTAAGTTCTGAGAGGCATACTCAATACTAAGTTCGGCAGCCGTACTCAAATTTATCCTTTTTATTCGAGGGTTGGTTATTTTCACATCTTCAACTGAATGTATTGCTTCAACTGAATGTATTGCTTAGCACGAATTAAACTGCTAATGCTACGATGACTAAATGACAATTAAAAAAAAAAGTTTTTTTTACGAATTGAAGTGAAAAGGAATTTAAGTATTTATTGACAGATGATCAACTGTCAATCCATTTCTACTTGTTTCGACCCGTTTCAACCAAAGTCCATTGAACAGACTAAAAATTAACATAGAAAATTTTAAAATATACGAAATTGAAAATAGTGGATTAAAACATACGATTAGATTATCTGATGTTTCAATTTTACTTTCCATGAAAATCCAGCATTTTGAAAAAAAAAATTGTTGTTGTAACAATGTTCTAATGATTTTTCTCTATGAAATAACCCCTGGAATTGAAATACTTCGTATGGACTAAGCACAGATTTCAAGCTAGGAAAATCTAGTTATTGATATTATTAAGGTTTTGGAATGGCTACTTTCAATATTTATATCACTTCATTTTAAGTCTAAGTGATATCAATACACAAAAATAAAGAATTAAGTACTAAATAATAAAATGATTTATTTTTAACAAATATATACGTACATAAATCACAATAATTGAACTCAAATACCATATTTCGAATATTTACATACATTGATAACTTAAATTTTGATAGCAACCTGTTCATTCAAATTTGGGAAGGTATATTACCTACAAAATTATTCTTTCTTTGTCTAGTGTTAGGCTCCCGCCAGCATCTCATTCAAAGATCCAGTCGTTTCTTTACTGCCAGTAGACAGCCTGCCTAGCCACGCCAAATCGTGACGCGGCATCCTGAACTCTCATCAACCTGTTAATCCCTGGCAGCGTGATCACGCATCAATCGTTTTCACGGCACCGCGCCCAGACCGCATCCAGTTGAAATATTTAAAATCTTTGAATTTTGCCTCCGTTAGGAGTTGTTAGCAAGCCACAACAACACAGTCAGACACACCTGTTCTAACTGCGCGGTCGTCGGCCGCACCAAAAATGAGCCTCAACTGTAACCACCATTGCCACTAGCCACCCGAAGCCTAGTAGTATTATCTAGGGAAAGGAGTAGCAGTGGCAATTTACGGCCATACAGCGGACCAGGGGCAAACGAGCATCATTCACCCCGACGAGACTGAAGATTTACAGATGTACAGACTATATGACAACATGTTGCATAAGTGATCGCTGTACAGTTTCAGTTTACTGCCCGCAACATTGCCGACATACGCGAGCATGTGATATCTGTCCGAAACATTATAAATCCGGACTGCAAAGCTTGATTGAGACTTGCGAGACGTACAAAGTAGCCTCTCTATCCCCGCGAGCTTAAAGCTCCGTTCATCAAAACCCGTTATAGGTTGGGCAACTGATATTGACACAAAATTAGAATAAGTAATCTATTGAAATTGTCAACGGATTCGATTAGATTACACTATTTAAAAATCATTTGAATCTGATTCTGCAGCTACAACTAGAAAAGATAGGAAACAAAAATATAATTCTAAAAACAGAATCTGTAATTTGAAACCCGTTCATTTTAGTAAAAAATCATAAAATCTCATGAATTAACCCCATGACATTATAATATGTAGAGGTAAATTCTGAATTCAAATTGAAGCGCTTGGGATCAAAGGGGTACATGTGTCTAAATGATAGTTTCGAGAAAACACGGTTCAAAGTTGGGAAGGTGCTCGAGTTCTCATATATTTTTCGAAACCGAGCAGTTTTAATTCAATCAAACAAGTGTTAATAAATTATAGAAAAAATCTGAGTTTTGCACCGTTATGTATACTAAACTCAAAACTGATGATTTTGGCACTTGCACCCCTCTGATCCTGAGGGCCTCAATTATTCTATTTTTTTATCAGAAATATATACATTTTGAATCTTAAACCAGAATTTGAATTCACAACTGTGAATTACAATTCCAAAATCAGATTTGAATATGATATTATTATTTTAATATTATTTCGAACTGAATGATGATTTTTTAATTTGAACTGTGATTCTGAATTGTGAGTCTGCATTTAAATTTGAATTCTATTTAGATGCTGGTTTTTTGATCCAAATTATGAATTATTAAATGTAAATTGAATTTGTATTCCGCGTATGGATTTGAATTCGTTTCATAATGTTAAGTTTAGCGAACAATTGGAGAAATCCAAATTCGAATGGTAATCGAATGTAATAGTATGAGTAATTAAAACTAAGATTAGTGTCATAACAATCAAAAAATTTTTTGAACAAATAAATTTTTCATGAACCATGGACCACTAATTCACTAGCAGGAGGTATGGCACTGCTTGAATGAGCGCGCAAACGGTTTGAGTAAAATCAGTCTGGATCGAAATATTTTGTACAAACCACCCTCTGTGGCATAGTGTATGGTGCTGTTTGTACAATATTCAGGAAATTTACTCAGCCCCAGTAGGGGTGGCGGTGGTTTTTTGTTATTACTGTTATCGCCAGCCATCGTTTGTGTTCGCGCTAAATACGTTTGTATCGTGTGTGGGCGAGCATAGATCAAACAATCGTCTTGGAATCATCGAATTTGCACACGCCATTTGTGTTGTCTATGGCATGGTGTATGGTGCTGTTTGTACAAATTTCAGGCCATTTACTCAGCCCCAGACGGGGTGGAAAATGTTTTTTTTTGTTGCTGGTACTGTAATCGCCAGCAATCGTTTTTGTTCGCGCGAAATTTGGCGAGCATAGAATCAAACAATCGCCGTGGAATCATCGCATTTTATACAAATGTGATGTAGTCTATTCCCCGTGCAGCGTTGTAGTTCCATATCGGGATAGTTGATTTTCACCACCCGTACGATTGTTATCTAAAAATAACCAAGCAAAAGCATTATTATTATTGACATTTCATAAATAATTCAATCTTTTTTTGTTGCATTTAAACAGCTATGTATGTTTAGAAAGCCGAAAAGGATTTAAAGGAAAATTAGGCGATAGGTTAGGAGAATAAATATATCTTAAATTAGTTTTTGTTTGGCATATTATTTTCATCAGTTATCAAAGATTGGTTTTATTTACTTAAAACTAATGAATTTTAAATGCAATGTCATTATAAAAACACAATTTGAATAAAGATTCGAATTTAGAACGTAAAAGTAAAAAAAAAATCAAGAATTAAATAAAATTTAATTTTAAGCTTATCATCATTTGAACACATCTACTTCAAAATAAGAAATTTGGATGGATGAGGTAACAAATTTAAAAGAAAGTTAAAAAAATTGCTCACCTCCCTTTACCATTAACGCTTGCGACGTATCATTCAGAACGCTTATGCAGCTTAAGCATAAAGTCGGCTGCCAAATCCTGTTGCGTAGTTTAACTCTTGGGATATATCCAGAAAATTCATTCGATGCACTGCGGCCAATCTCACTACTCCGGCAGGTATGGAATTTCGACTCGATGTTGAACTTATGGTTACTCAGAAACAGCTAGTCTCCTTTCTCCGGCAGATTAAAGGCGGTAGATAATTACATTTTTCCGACCGACATCTGGTGGTAAGTGAAGGTATCCGGCCTCTGAGAGCGTCTAAAAACAAATGGGTGTTCGCTCACCAACGCTTATGCATTCATCTGTAGCATCCTTTCGTCAATTTATGGAAAATAGGATATGTCTCAATCAATAGAATTAGTCATAAAATATATTAATAAAAAGATACCCACCAATGAAAATGTGACCATCACAAAATGTCCTTGGGCTGATCAATACGCCTAGGAACATGCACATGCACCTTCGATGATTAATTTTGGCCTAGAAATGACAAAAAAAATTGTTAATTGATTGATAATGGTTGGAATAATTGCTAACTTACCACTTGAAATCGCTGATGGAAGCGCCGTTAGCTCGTAACTGAAAAACGTTGAGTATCGGTCCACCTTTTGAGCAACACAGCCTTGCCGTGGGCTATAATAATTCCCCCCTCGTCTCAGGTGACGGGCATCAAGCACCAATCCGCGGCACGTTACGCATGATGCCGAAGTTTTTGACCGTCTTGATCAACAAACCAGCACCGCGTGCCACCGTTGCCAAATTTTTCGTAAAGGACTCCGGCGCTGTTCAAAGACACAAAATATAAGGTGGAGTAATATTTGTAGTAAATACTGGGTACTTACGGCAAGCGCGGAATATCAGGATTTTCGATAAAGGTTCTCAGATGCAGATTATTAGTTGGATTCCGACCAATAGCTATCGAAATTTGCTGCATAACCGCAAACTTCCTCGATTTCCGCTGTTGTAGCTTCGGTCAGCATGAAGTAAATCAAACTGGACTGCGCTCTTCCCTGGTCGTAGGATGGTTTCCATTCCGGTATATCTTGGATAATCGTATTCGCTTTTAACAATTGATGTCTCGTCGCACTGTGCTTGTTCATTGCGGGTGTCTCGCCACGCCTTAGTGGTTGTCCAAGTGTCCAGCCACACTGTGCAATGCAAAAGTATTGAGAATGTTATCTCGCTTCAAACAGTGGATGTCTCGTCGCACTGTGCTTGTTCAAGGCGGGTGTCTCGCCACGCCTTAGTGGATGTCCAAGTGTCCATCCACACTGTGCAATGCAAAAGTATTGAGAATGTTATCTCGCTTCGAACAGTGGATGTCTCGTCGCACTGTGCTTGTTCAAGGCAGGTGTCTCGCCACGCCTTAGTGGTTGTCCAAGTGTCCAGCCACGCTGTGCAATGCAAAAGTATTGAGAATGTTATCTCGCTTCAAACAGTGGATGTCTCGTCGCACTGTGCTTGTTCAAGGCGGGTGTCTCGCCACGCCTTAGTGGTTGTTAAAGTGTCCAGCCACGCTGTGCAATGCAAAAGTATTGAGAATGTTATCTCGCTTCGAACAGTGGATGTCTCGTCGCACTGTGCTTGTTCAAGGCGGGTGTCTTGCCATGCCTTAGTGGATGTCCAAGTGTCCAGCCACACTGTGCAATGCAAAAGTATTGAGAATGTTATCTCGCTTCAAGCAGTGGATGTCTCGTCGCACTGTGCTTGTTCAAGGCGGGTGTCTCGCCACACCTTAGTGGATGTCCAAGTGTCCAGCCACGCTGTGCAATGCAAAAGTATTGAGAATGTTATCTCGCTTCAAACAGTGGATGTCTCGTCGCACTGTGCAATGCAAAAGTATTGAGAATGTTATCTCGCTTCAAACAGTGGATGTCTCGTCGCACTGTGCAATGCAAAAGTATTGAGAATGTTATCTCGCTTCAAACAGTGGATGTCTCGTCGCACTGTGCTTGTTGAAGGCGGGTGTCTCGCCACGCCTTAGTGGTTGTCCAAGTGTCCAGCCACGCCGTGCAATGCAAAAGTATTGAGAATATTATCTCGCTTCGAACAGTGGATGTCTCGTCGCACTGTGCTTGTTCAAGGCGGGTGTCTCGCCACGCCTTAGTGGTTGTTAAAGTGTCCAGCCACGCTGTGCAATGCAAAAGTATTGAGAATGTTATCTCGCTTCAAACAGTGGATGTCTCGTCGCACTGTGCTTGTTCAAGGCGGGTGTCTCGCCACACCTTAGTGGATGTCCAAGTGTCCAGCCACACTGTGCAATGCAAAAGTATTGAGAATGTTATCTCGCTTCAAACAGTGGATGTCTCGTCGCACTGTACTTGTTCAAGGCGGGTGTCTCGCCACGCCTTAGTGGTTGTCCAAGTGTCCAGCCACGCTGTGCAATGCAAAAGTATTGAGAATGTTATCTCGCTTCAAACAGTGGATGTCTCGTCGCACTGTGCAATGCAAAAGTATTGAGAATGTAATCTCGCTTCAAACAGTGGATGTCTCGTCGCACTGTGCAATGCAAAAGTATTGAGAATGTAATCTCGCTTCAAACAGTGGATGTCTCGTCGCACTGTGCTTGTTGAAGGCGGGTGTCTCGCCACGCCTTAGTGGTTGTCCAAATGTCCAGCCACGCTGTGCAATGCAAAAGTATTGAGAATATTATCTCGCTTCGAACAGTGGATGTCTCGTCGCACTGTGCTTGTTCAAGGCGGGTGTCTCGCCACGCCTTAGTGGTTGTCCAAGTGTCCAGCCACGCTGTGCAATGCAAAAGTATTGAGAATATTATCTCGCTTCAAACAGTGGATGTCTCGTCGCACTGTGCTTGTTCAAGGCGGGTGTCTCGCCACGCCTTAGTGGTTGTCCTAGTGTCCAGCCACACTGTGCAATGCCAAAGAATTGAGAAGTTTATCTCGCTTCAAACAGTTATTATTCTTTCAACGATTCTATTAGGATTGAAAATTAATAAGATCAACTGCGATTATGAAATTTGAATAGTAAAATCATAATGATAATGATGATGATAATGTTCCCACCTCATTCCCCTACACATATTTGAGCGGATCGAGTTATATTTTTGAAAAGATTTTTTTTTAACAAATCACATTCATTTACTGCTACAATTGTACTAAGAACCATCTCAGATTTGGAACAATTCATGTAAATACCGCGCAGTGCTCAAATATATGTAGACTTCTCTTAACTAATTTCAAGTTGACAAAAGGCCAATGAATATTCAACAATCTTAAAAATTATCACTATTATTATCATCATCATTATCATTATCATCCATGAGAATTTAGACGAACCATCGCTGACTGTTTCAATTTCGCTACAATACACAGATACTAAGGAATAACTGAATATCTGCAGTGACTTGTCTCATCAATGTTGACATCTTACTTAAATTTTATTTAAATCTAAACTGAATTGTTTCAAGCTCTTCGCATTTCATTTTACCTTTTATTGATTTATCTGATGCACTGCGATCGCGAAGGAAGCTCAAATGAAAGACTCGCAAATTGATGCCACATTTTTTCTGATCCTATTTAGTAACCAGAGAACAACATCACAACTATTATGAACTGTACTCAATATTAATTCAATTACCAATGTGTGAATCGTATTAAAAACAAAAAATTACAAGAACAGTTCACTTTCTCTTACATTAATTACACTTGTATTCGGAAACTCATGTTTAGAATTAAGTTTTTTAGGGAGAAGTACATTATAATGTGATGATCCGTAAATCATAACAATTGGAGTCAATGATACCACTGGTGGTCTGATTTCTAAACAATTAACTGGGGTTCCCTTGATAACGACAAAAATACTTCGTTTTAAAATAATACTTAATGCGTATAAAGTATCTGCATTACCCCAGGCACTGTCCTCACATGAAATACAAAGAAGATTGAAAAATGATCCCGATTCAAGTAAATTTTCTCTACCTTCAAAATAGGACTTATTTTGTAAAACACTTCTGAATGCGAACGTTCGGAGAACATTTGACAAAAGTGTATTTCCAATCAAAGAATATGAAATCGAATGGAACTGACAATTTCCATCTCTCGGAATTTCAATTTCAACAAATTCTTGAAAATACTGTTCGTTTGCCATCCTGTCAAGATCACGTAAACGGTCAAAAATCTGAATTGGAGAAACATTCATATGCGTATGAACTAAATCTAGGGATTGAGAATAACTTTCTAACAATGACATAACGCGGTATTCTGTATCTAGATTAAAATTCATTGAAGTAACCAAAATGTCTAATATTGCACTATTCAAATTTCTAAAAAGCTCTTCGTTGAACCATTCTTCATTTTCTAATATCTCTGTTGTTGAATTTTCAATCAAAATATTAGCTTCATTAAATAATTCTTCTGGAGGATCATTGAAAAGTTCATTATGAATGTTGTCATTCACTATATTTGATGAAGAAGTATCAAAATACTCACTTCCTAGAATTTCAGCAGATTCCAATTCCAATACTGTTTGAGGAATTATCGCAAAGATTGGTTTGTGGTCAGAAAAATAAGACTCATATACACCAGCTGAAATATTTCTTATGTTAGAAAATACAATATCTAATCTAGAACCAAGATCTGTTGTAGGTTCATAACAAACTAACTTATCATAAAGATGCATTCTATTCAGATTATTTACTAATTTTTTTGTTTCGTCACATGTACTGTTGAGATTAAAATTGAAATCTCCTATGAATACGATTGGTTCACTGTAAGCCTTATAAATTAAATTGAATACAGATATAAATTCATTATAATTAATTTTCGGTGATTTATAGCCTGTAAGAAGTGAAAAATTTCCATGTTTTAGAAGAACTAAGTCAGTATGGCCAACATATTTATTCTGGTTATTGGCTTTGAAAACCGTCTTATGACTTTCTACTGAAACTATTAAACCAATTTTCGCATAGCATATTATACCTTTGGCAATGCCACTCTTAACAAAAAATGGAAATTTTTGTCTATCTGATCGGTAAACAATATGGAAATTGGGTATATTTACTTCATCGTTTGTAAGGATCCCCGTTTCAGAAAATACAATTATGTCACATCTCGAATACCATGCATCCGCGGATATGTACTTGAAATTTTCTCTCAAAGATCTAGAATTCTGATAAGCAATAACCAATCCTGCGTGAGTTGTTAAATTATCAAACGCTAAAGTTAATTGTCTGTATGTCTTTAATCTTTCCGTTTCTTTCAAACAAGCTCTTATGGTAGGATTATCGGCCATATTTCCCGGAAATTTTCCTAATATATAAAGCCCAGATAGTTTCGAAACACGACTCAAGGCAACATAAATTAACTGACGAGTTGAGTTACCTTTCTTGCGTAGATCAACGCACACTTTGGAATATGTTTGTCCCTGACTTTTATGAATTGTAAGCGCTTCACAGGGAACTAATGGGAATTGATTCCTAATAACTTGATAGTCACGTTGAAAATGATTAGTCAAACTATATCTTTGCCTTTCAATAGGTGTCCAGTTTTTGTTAAGATTCAAATTTTCTGTAAATTCATGAAATTTAAGTCGAGCTTTTCTGCCAACTTTCTTGCTGTCAAAATTAAGGTACACCACGATAGGTTTATTCGATTGTGGATTGCAAAAAACAAATTCCAAAACTCCAGTTGCACCGTTTACGATGCCATCCGATACATCTAAATTTGCAGTTACCATGTACTTGATACCTTTTTTGAATTGTATAGAATATGGATACCCTCCACAATCCCGGGTAGTTTTAGCTTTCCAAATATCAAGTTTCTTTAAAATTTGTTCTTCTTTCAAATTGCCTGTCAATTTATCTTCAGCCAAACTTAAAATTTCGGTTTCAGTCGACTCTGCAATTTTTATGGCATTATATCTGTCAACATCCAAATTCGTATAATACAACCTTATAGCGTCACTAGGTACTTCACTTTCGGAGACTTCTCTACTTTTAAAAACGTTGATATCTGCTGCATTCATAGTTCCCTGGGCAAAATTATTTAACGCATTAACAAAGTCTAAGTCGTCTTTCTGTCTCATGACCTCAGTTAATTCATAAAATTCAAAATCCGCCCATAAAGGGGAAAGATCCAACGTCACCAAACAATCTCTGGGAGGGTTAAAAATGAATCTATCTTTGACCGGCGGAAGCTGTCGGAAATCTCCTACGGTTATTACAGATAAACCACCAAAACTTTCATCCATTCCTGTAATTTGGCGCAATCTTGTATCTATACGACTGAAAATGGTACTTCCAACCATTGAAATTTCATCTATGACTATCAATTTACAATGTAACAATTGTTGGCGTAAATTATTTGCGACGTCCATAGGTAAATCTGGTATGTTTCTAGTTTCGGTCAATGGTAAGGCAAAAGCTGAGTGCAAAGTATTGCCTCCAATTAAAAAGGCAGCTTTTCCAGAAAACGCACTTAATAACACTTTGACAGAATCTGATGATTGCCAAACTGAGGTTTCAACACAGTACTCCAGAAAATATGTAATCAATTGATAAATTGTTGATATAACTAAACTTTTTCCAACACCTGCTGAGCCGGAGATGAAAATTTTTAAAGGTAACTTGTTCAGTTTAAAGCATTTGTAAATATGAATTACAATTTCTCTTTGTCTGTTATTAAGCTTCCTTAGATTTTCAAGAAGATCGCGTTTGTTTACTTTCGGAGGAGCCGAATACACAAATGGAGTAAACGTTTTTGGTCTATCAATACCTCCTTGTACAAGAATATCGATTTCATGATCTTTAGACAGCTGATTTTGTTCGAATTCGGAAATTTCTTCATTTTCTAAATCTGCTCTATTATCATTTGCGGCTTCTATTGCTTTGTCTATTACATCATCTGACAGAATTTGAAATTTGGAACGATTTCTAGTAATCACACCGAGGTTATTATTATACACTTCCAACCAGTTCACTGTTTCAATTTCATTGATTTCATTTCTCCAAGGATAGAATAGAAGTAATTGCTCTCGATAATAATTGTCGGGATCTTGTTCGATTTTGTATCGATTATATCTCAGAATTCGAGCTGTTTTCCTTCTCTTATGGTTAGGATTTTCTCTATCTACTTCTGTTTCTTCAATGTCCTCTTCTTCGTCAGAAATCTGTGACCTGTTCTTATCAGGACGACTTTTTCCTTTAGCTTTAAAATAAAATGCAGCGTACTCAGCTAAACAAATGTTTTGTAAATCTACTCGTTCCGCATAATATGTTATGATATCTTTACCAGCGATATCGGTACTATCTTTGCTCATTGATCTTAATTGTTTTTCTGATTTAAGAAAAACTACCCTATCTTCAGATTTACAGGTGCTGATATATGTATGAGTTCGACTGAAATGGGACAAAGGAATACTTAAACAATGATAAATAGCTTCGCTGACGCTCATTAGATTCGAATTGAGAAATTTGTTAGCAATTGTCCTCAACTTTTCAAGATAAGTAGTATTTCTTTTATCTAATTCATTTTGCAGTTCCTTCAACTGCTTCGAGAGTCCCGATTCAGACTTAGCAATGTAATCAACAATGTATGCTGCAACGCCATATTCATCTAGAATTAGCTGCAAATCTGTATTTGACTCCATTAAATTCAATATTATTGGATTATAAGAATTGATATCAACTTCACAGCTCCTGCGTTTATAAAAAATTGTAACTTTACTTATAGAAGCTCTTAAAGCGGTTATGTAATGATCTTTAGTCAAATGCAAGCTTTCTAAAATTTCTTCAAAACTGAGATTTGATCTTTCTCTACTTGAATATAGAACTTCCATCGTTTCTTTTATTTTCTGTAGATTTCTCTTAACCGCTGCAGTAATTTCGTTCTTGGGCAATGGTTTTAAAATTTTAGTTTCTGATAGAACAAATTTTGGAAAATTAAATCTACATGTGTTTTTATTGCTCCGTCTTTTTGAACATGTATCAGTGTGCTTGTGACGCAAATATTTACAAAGTGGATTATCAGCGTCATACTGACATGTAATAAATGTATCAGCAAACTTTTCAAAAGCTTTTATACTATCTTCATCATTTAAATCTAGACAAGGTGCATCTTCAATGAACAGTAACATATGATCATGGGGAGATCCCCTCATTTGAAATTCGCGCCTTCGGTAAAAATCTGTTATTTTATACGGTTGGAATGGGCCTGAGCTTTGTTTCATTAATTTCATTAGCTCAGTAATTTTAAAATCATAATACAATGCAGAGTAAACAGGATTTTCTTTAATAAGATCGTGTTTTTGTTGTTCCGGAAGGTTAAGAGCTTGCAATAACGAAATTTGTTTCCCTGTAGTCTTCAATACCAACCCTTGTATCAATTCAGGCCATTTATTTTCAACTGCAGACACGGTTAAGAAAAACATTGGTTTTCCGCACTGCCGCAACATCGCAAAGAGATTCTTTTTCTTCGAGCTCCAAAAACTTGGAGAACATCTGATGTGCTTTAAAAAATTCAACCCATCATTATGCTGCCTAAGCTCTGTAATAAACTGGGGATTTAATGCTTCCTCAACTGTAACACCATTAGCATTAGATTTCTTTTTTAGTGTAAGTGTAGTTGAACTAAGAACTTCTGATTCCAATTTCATTTTGGCCAAATATAAAATTCTGAATGCCGAAATTTTAACTGTATGGCAGCGTACTTCCCATTTAATTAAATCAGATCTTGTAATATTTTTGTTAAGTACTTGCCTTTTTTTTCCAGCGAAAATTTTTGGAAAACAAAAACATTCAACATCTGGTTGAATGTGAACTGAAACAGGCCAGTGATTTTGACCTGGAGCCATAACAATAGTGGCATGTTGTGCCGTTTGTTGATTGAAGTCGAAAAGTAAACATTCATCATCATCATCAACCAAATGTTCATAAAATTCATCATCGACCTCTAAATCGTCTAATTGTAAATTCGAATTCACTTCTTGTTCTAATCCAGAACAAAGTTGATTATCCCGAATATTACCGTCGTCGCTTGTAGCAACTTGATTTTCACTGGCATCTAAATTTATGACATTGTTCCGATTGATTTCCTCCGTGAAAATTCTCATATCATGAGAAGAAACTTGTATGTCATGTTTTTTGTATAATTCAGTATTTTTCAAATAATCAAGAGCTTCTGATACATATGACGCACGGACCAATCCACTAATATATGTGGAAGAGTGACCCATATGTCGTTTGAATTCCACCGGTATAGGTATAACATCAAGATTATTTAGTTGTCTTGGCAAAGACGAAACCATAAGTGGCACACTACTAGGCACATGAATTGCACTCCCTTTCATTCCAAGCTGTGGATTACAAGCACGTTTTGACATGAGAACAACCTTTTGGAAAGCAACATAAGGAGAAACTATTCTTTCTTCAATATCATTAAGTCTTGTAATGCATTCGGGAACCGGCGGTAATTTTAATCCCCAACTTGAAGCAAGCTTGGGAATTTTACGTTCTTTTACATATTTAATGCAAGTTTTACACAGAAAATTGCAAGAATTTTGAAAATAATAATTCAAGGTGCGTGAATCGCATGTATTTTGAACGTTTTCGTTTTTCAGAATTTTATCAATTATCTGTTCAGAAATTTTTTGAACACTCTTATAGAAAAATGAACCCTCGCAGCTTGCGCATACATAACTGGGCATCTGCTTTCTATTCTCAATGAATTCCCTTATTGATTTCGATTGAATATCATTCGAACGAATTAGAAAGTTGTAATATTTGTCTCGATGAGCTATGAATTCATTCATTCTTTGCTCCCGTCGTGATAATCTGTTGCGTGCATTTTCATTAACATTATACGTTTCATTGCTTCTCTGTAAACGTATATTCAACAAATTTGAATGATTCGACGCAGCTTGGACGTTTTCGTGTCTTAAACGTTTTTCTGCCAATTTACATAGAATATTATTCTTCTCTCTTCCATAGTATTCCATGTTTTCATTTCTTATCTTACGCATACGAAGTCTGTTCATCGTTTTTTCATTTTCGTAATAGCTCATATCTGCTCTTATTTCTCGAATCCTTTTAGCATTTTTTTCTCGCATGATTGAAGAAATTTCAATATCTCTTCTTTTCCTCTGGATTCTTTGTTGTTCTTGCTCTTTATATGAGTTATCTTCGTTTACAATAGTATTGGCATAATCATCAATTGCTTCTGCATGATTCAGGGTTTCTCTTTGTCGATTTTCTTCACTGTAACAATTTTGATTTGTTTGTATTTCTTCCAAAATTGTTACGTTTGGTTGATTAGAAAAACTGACATCTGATTTTCTGTTTTGCTCATTTATAACAGAAGCGAGTTTTTTAATGTACTTTTGCTTATCGTACAAACGAAGTTTTTTCGCTTTGTATTCCGACGAATATTTTTTAGTGCGAGACATGTTTAAAAACTGAAATAAAAAATTTGAAAAAGTTTCAAGTTTAATATTTAGATTCGATTTATTCTAACCAATGTTCATAAAAATTCAATCATTACTTTAAATAAATTTAATTGATTATCATAAAATAAGGCAATCGTGATTAATAAAGTTAATTAACGAATGCCTTGAATTCTATCATTTTTCAGAAAAAGTGTTGATCTTTATTGATTATTTTGGAACGAAATTTGAATAAATAAGTTTGAAATTTGGTAACCTTAACATAACCATATTTCTCATCAGAATAACATCAAACAGAAATAAACACCATTGCTGTATCCCAACAAAGTAATCTTATAAATGAGTGGATGGAAACTTTAAATTAAAGGAAAGCTATTAATACTCAATAAAAATACAAAAACCAAAAAAGTTATTTACGACCCTTAGAGCCGAAGGGGTAAAGCTGAATAAAAGAATAATTCGAGAAAACATGCATTTAAGTTTTTTTTTTGGTCATATTCCATATATTATTCAAAAATTGTTATTTTTGTAAATAAACTTAAAATAACCCGATAAAATTACCAAATACAAATTAAAATATGAAAAATTGTTAAGTATTACTAACTCAAAATCGATCATATTTGCACTTATACCTCTTTGGCTCTGAGGGTCTTTTTTCAATCCAAATATTGGATATCAATCGATAATGTCAATATAATTTGTTCCGATAGTACGATCTTAAAATAGAAACCAATTGAGGCGCCAGGATCAGATGAACATCATTTTCATAGGAATAATTAATTTTGACAGGTTTCCAAATTTAAATCAAATACCATTTAAGTACACAAAGGTAAGTACGACGGTTTTTCGTATAGTACAACTTAAATCTTTTAAGAAAATCAGCAGTGGATCTATTTAGGCAAACGATCAATTTGATGCAGAATATTTTTTTTTATTACACTGAAGATATAAGCATGATCGAGATAAGTTTGTCGCCCCTCTGCTAGGTCCAGTTTTGACACAACTCGCTAAACTTATCACTAAAACTAATGAACTGCTGTTTTCTTTACTTACTTCGCTTTATAAGGTAAGTAGGGACGGTAGATTTTCTCTAACCTTCTGAATGTTAGTATTGTTTCATTGCAAAGTTTGTCGTCATGAACACGCTAGATTAAAAAAAATGCAACTGAAAATGATGCACATCATTTCGACATAGTAGTTATAATAAAAAGTAAACCAAAACAACGCTGTAAACATCCGTTATTGTCGAGATTCCGAAATCTGTAGAAATAACAGTTTATTTCCAAAAACTTATTCAAAAAATTGATTATTTTATCATGTTTTCGAATCTCCAAAACACATAGAAATCCACAATAAAAACACCATGGATAAATTCCTTTGACTAGAGTATTTGTTGTGAATGTAAATCATTAAAAGAATTCACACCTTTTCGAGATATTTGGAATAAACAGCAATGCTCTCGTGACCTTCCATTACGTCAAATAAAACAATATTTGAAAAACTGAGAATTTCACTTATACTGTATTTGTTTTCTCCACTCGATCAGTGTTCCACCGTACCCGACAAAAACAAACACAAATCGTCGCCAGTGTATTGCTACCTCACGCACTCACACGCTCTCTCGCAACACTGGCAAAATTATCGGTGGGCCACCGTCCGTAAGCAGAACTTCACCAGGTCAAAACCAGTGCAACACCGTCCGAATAAACAAACAGTTTGACAGCACCTAGTGGTGCACTAGGGCAACACGAGTGCAACACTCGGCATAAACAAATACACTATTATTATGCTGTATTATTGCACCGACGACCTACATGATTGGATAAAGCTTGGCAAAGTTTCGGCTGTCCCTGGAACCAACAAAACAGTCTGACCTCGCGGTCGTCAGCCGCACGCAAACACGGTCTCCACTGTAACTTCTACCACCAGCCACCAGCTTGATTCCCAGACTAAGGAAAGGGATAGCGGTGACTAACTTAGTTCAAAAATCGGATATAAGGGGCAAACGAGCATCAATAGCCCCGAAGTATTTCGAAATTTTCATGTGTACTAACAATAAGACAACATGTTGCATAAGTGATCGCTGTACACTGTCAGTTTACTGCCCGCAACAGTGCCGACGCGAGCATGTGATATCTGTACGAAACATTATAAATCCGGACTGCAAAAAGCTTTATTATTTACATAGTATTCCGTCTCACGACATAACTTGACAAAAGCTTGTTTTGGACTTAAAAAAAAAAGCTTGTTTTGGACTTATGAGTCGTACAAAATAGCCTCTCTATTCCCGCAAGTTAAAGTTTCTCTGAACAATATACTTGTAATTGAATACCTGTATTGAAATTTTCAATGAATCTAATTAGATTTTTGAAATCGAAACCAATCGTATGAATTTTAATATCAAGTCTCATTTTAAAAACAGAATCTGTAGTCTGAAGTACAAGTCTGAATAATTTTAGTTATAAATTACTCAACTTTAAATCTTATAACTGAACCCATTACCTTATAATATATCATTTGAGGCACTTGGCATCAGAGGGTTGCAAGTGCAAATGATAGTTTCGAAAAAACACGCTTCAAAGTTGTGAAGGTGCTCGATTAATCATATATTTTTCGAATTCGAACAGTTTAATTCAATCAAAAAGTGTTTAGAAAAATTATGAAAAATCTCGGTTTTGCACCTCACTTTCATTGAAACATGAAGAATCTTATAGGTTTACTTAACTAAAAATTGATGATTTTGGTACTTGCACCCCTCTGATACTGAGGGCCTCATTTATAAATTTAAATTCTCATTCTAAATCATAAATCTAAATCTGGATTAAGATGTCTTAGTTTTGACAATATGTACATTCTGAATAAAGAACCTGAAATTTATTTATATTTATTAAAACCTGAAATTTGTGAATTCCAAATCTAAAATCGGAATTGAAATCATGCATTTGAATATGTGATTCTTAATTAGAATTCCATTTAGATGCAGAATTTTGAATCCCAATTCTGAATTGTAAATATGAATTATGAGATTTATTCTGAATATGAATTTGAATTCTGTGATTGGATTCTGAATCTGTTCCACAGTGTTAAAATAAGCAAACATTTGCAAAAACATCATCGATGTCATTCTGAATCTGGGTTCTGAACCTGAATGGATATTCTGAATCCCAAATCTGAATTCCAAATGAATCTAAAATCTGAATCTGAACTTGTGAAATGTACATCTTAATTTTGAATTTATATTTATCATAAATATGAATCTAATTTTGAATCTGATAACTGATTCAAATTCAGAATCTGCCAAAACACATTGTTTGCTAGAAGAATTCCTTCATCACCCCTTTTTGTTTCGACTCGTTTTTGGCTTTTTAGAAATAATACAAAATAAAAAAATAGTTGACTTTTATTTAAAATAATATTGCTAATGTTGGAATGTAAAGCAACCTATATTAACGGATAGCTCCAAACAATCATGATAAAACGAATCAAAATATTCGTCGAAAAAATTCAAAGAATAAACATAGATATTGGTTGTTTTTTTTTTGTAAATCTTTAATTGAAACGGCTCATATTTTCAGATTTTAAGGAGACAAACAAATTTGTTGATTGTTAAAGAATTATTGATGTCCCATAAGTTCCGAATGTTATGATTGCTTCAAGTACCCGCTAGATTACGAGAAAATACTCTCCAAATTTCATAAGCACTTAACTCGTTTCGGTGTTTCTGTTTCATTCAACGTAATGAAAGCTCACGTGAGAATGTTGTTTCATAACAACAATTTACAATGAAGTATTCAGGAATATGATAGTGACATACTGAAGACCTAAATCAAAATTTAAATTATTTCAATTTTATGCAGCTCATAAAAATACCAATGAATGCATATCCTGTTTCACTTGGAATCATAAGGGTCGATTGCACGATTTATTAGCTTAGCTCATAAGGTACACCGGGGTAAGTGTGGACGATGGCTATTAAAACAATACTGTGCACTATTTTCTCAAACTTGTAATGCAGAATGTTCAATTTACTAGTAATCTATCCAATAACTGTAAAAAAATAGAATTCAGACAATAACGGATGTTTACAACGACTTTTTTGCGAATTTTCTATTTTCACCTACGATGTCGAGGTGATGTGCATCCTTTTCAATTGCCAATTTCTCGTAAACTAGCCGGCTCTACATTGAAACAATCCTTATATTCCAAACAACCAGTTAGGAAAAGAAACGGCGGTTAAAGATGAAGAAAAAAGTGTTTATTTACAAAAAACTAAAATCTTGTCTCCAACCCCTGCCTGGGGTAAGTGTGGACGGCTTTAAAAAGACTTGATGTTTACACATTTTTTCAATTTTCTGTCCTTCATCCTTCATGAATTGCATTTTTTAGCTAAGTTTAGCATTCGGTTGATGAAAAGTTTGGTAAAGTACTTGTTTGTTCAGTGTTTTTTGATAAAATCGGAACTCGTGTGTTGTATCATAAATTACACAAAATAATTATTGAAAGATGCCTTACTAATAATATCATGAACTTTTTTTTCAAACTTTTGGACGGTTCGAGCAATAAAATAACGTATTCAACCAAGAAAACACAAATTGTTTGAAAATTTCCTGAGAAACCAAAAAGAAAATCTTCCGTCCACACTTACCCCATAAATCGGGGTAAGTGAAGACACCAGCAGTCCATTACAATTTACGTAATAACTTTTTTCGCTTTGCTTCTATCGAGCTCATCTCTTCAGCGTTTGTAAACAACATGTTCTGCATTACACTGAATGTAATTTTATGAAAATTGCTCCACTGCTGATTTTTGAATGATTTTTTAAAGTTGAACTATACGAAAAACCGTCCACACTTACCCCGGTGTACCTTATACATTTTGAAATTAGCAATTATGAAAATAAAATTAATTTCGTCATAATTTTCACCTGACCGGTTTCTAACACCCCCTCCCCCACCAATGATGACAGGGGACAAATGAAGCGTCGTTTATGTAAAATTTAATCCTGAAAGGGCGATGATCCCTGGTGAAAAGATTCACTCCCCGTAAATAAAAAAATCACAATTACTTACCCCGATATTGTTCGCACTTGTCCCACGGCAACACCTAATTTTTTCTCAAAAATACCTTCTTCCACAATCCACTTGAAAAAAAAAATCCAATCACTCGATCACGTATGTATGTATGGCTTTGGTGTTTCTTGGCCGAGAGTTTTATACTATATAACCACTTTTCCACTCGATCACTTTTCAACGAAAAAGCTGTTGAAAAGGCTTTTTTGTAGACTAAAAAATGCTCAACAAAAACCCATTTCCTACACGCTCCTTTTTGATTACTCAAAATTAAGTTTGACCAAAATTCAAAAGTTAGTTTAATTCTAAGAACTTAAAGTTGAGTCTCGTTTTCCTCCTTTGTGTTGATGAAAGAACATGTCACAAAATTTGAATTCACTTATCCGGAACAATTACCGGAAGACAGTAAGAACGAACGTCATAATTAAATGTCCACCGTTGTCAGCGTGAAATTACGTCCGTTATTGTCAGCATGTAGTGTGCGGCTTGGAATGTAATTTCTTGTGGGAATCATCCGGATGTTACAATCAAACGTACATTCGAGCAGAGTATCTTAGCATCATAAGATTTAATTTTGATTCGCAAAACGTTTAATTAAGTTAATTTGAGTTGTAAAAAATAACTTTGCTCAAATTTGAGTATAAAGACATAGGCGACAATTGCGTGCCATTTGGAACTTCATTTTTGCACAGTTAGTTGATCGTGTTGTTTTGGTTGCATGTGTTATTTTAATTCGATCCGCTGAAAACTGTCCCGACTCCCGACTTTCAAATTCCGGCTCAAATGTCTCGACTTCGATCCGACTGGAGGATGTGGGCTATTCCTGGAGCCCGGTGGTTGTGTCGAAGACAGAATGCTGACATTGGAAGGTGCTTTCTGGCTGCTGTTGGCTTTCAGGTGAGTTTTTTCTTGTTCAACGCTAAGATAATATTTTGTAGTGAAAATTTCACCTTCTAGCTATTGGAAAAGGTTCCCCGGGCGATGCGATTCAGCCGAGGACTAAATAAAAGCCTGTTTTTTGGAGTGTACCGATATAACATGGACAGAAATTTATTTTTAAAATCTGCAAGATGTTGAGGTAAGATGCTTCTTGAATTAGTTTGGCTTGAGGTTAATTTTTTCTTGAATGTGTATATTTCTAGGCTGTCGTGATATATTATATTCTCGTGGAAACTTTTCATGCGCAAAGGTTCCGGCGTTCCATGGCTGAGACTTTCGGAGCAGTGCCGCTCCCGGAGGCTTTTGGATTCCATCGCTGCTGTTGACTGTGATGGCAGCCCAAACGTACCATATAGCGGTGCCGGTTCGGCTGAACTTGGAACGGCCTCTTTCCGTTTCTATTGTCGGTTTACGGGGTGCTTTCGAAACACGCTGCGTATACCAGTTCAAATCATTCTTCGTGTTGATGTTCCAGATTATGAAGTTTTCGAGTAAGATAAGATATATGTTCCGATAAGTGATTGTTATTTTTTTGAGTAACGATAGCCTTCTTTAGTAATACATAAGGTTAAGGATAGATAATAAGTATTACCAAGTATTATCATGTTTGTATTTGACAGTAGATTAAACTGATTTTGTTGTACAAAATTAAAACAAAATCGAATAAAAGTTTGATGCGATTTGATTGTAGTATTGATATGTACGAAAAAAAAAAACATTTTTTGTTACTTTTCGAAAATTACTCCAAAAAGAAAAAAGCGATCAATTTTGAAATTTTCACCCTAGTAGATGGTTTGTCGGCCTGGTCTACATGCGTAGGTATATCGATCATAAAAAAACATACCGATCAAAACCAATTATGAACATGAATATAAAATTAATGATTACAAAATAAAAAAAAGGTTCCCAACCATGTGTTTCAAATAATGCAAAATTTGCTTCGGGTAACCTATGGAGTGAAGACAGCGAGAAATGAGTATCAATGATTCTACCATAGAATCCAATGATCGGTAAAACATATTTTTAAATTTCTATATAAGGTCATTTTTGAAATTTTCAGTTACGTAAATGGTTTATCGGCCTGGTCAACATGCATAGGTATATCGATCATAAAAAACATACCGATCAAAACCAATAAAGAACATGAATATAAAATTGAAGATAACAATATAAAAAAAGGTTCCCAACCATGTTTTCAAATAATTCAACATTTTTCTGGGTAACCTATGGAGTCAAGACAGCGAGAAAATAGTATCTATGATTCTAACATAGAGTCAAATGATCGGTAAAATATATTTTCAAATTTGTATATATGAGGCCTTCAGGATCAAAGGGGCGTAAGTTCCAAAATCGTCAATTTGAATTAAGTATAACCAACGGTTTTTTTTATGTTTCAATGTACATCTGGTGTATTTACCTATTTATAATTTTTTTCGAAAACTTTTTGATTGAGTTTAAACTGCTCGAATTCGAAAAATATATGAAAAATTGTGCAACTTAACAACTTTGAAGCGGGTTTTCTCGAAACTATCATTTAGGCACTTGTACCCCTTTGATCCCGACCGTCTTATATGATAATTTTTGAAATTTTCAGTTTAGTAACTGAAGGGCTTGTCTAAACGCATAAGTATATCGATCATAAAAAAAAAACATACCGATCAAAATCAATTAAGAAGACGAATTTAAAATAAAGATTACAATATAAAAAAAAAGGTTCCCAACCATGTATTTCAAATAATGCAACATTTGCTCCTGGTAACCTATGGAGTGAAGACAGCGAGAAATGAGTATCAATGATTCTACCATAGAGTCCAATGATCGGTAAAACATATTTTTAAATTTCTATATAAGGTCATTTTTGGTCATTTTATCGGCCTAGTCAACATGCATAGGTATATCGATCATAAAAAAACATACCGATCAAAACCAATAAAAAACATGAATATAAAATTAAAGATTACAATATAAAAAAAGGTTCCCAACCATGTTTTCCGAATAATTCAACATTTGTTATGTATAACCTATATAGTCAAGACAGCGAGAAAATAGTATCTATGATTCTAACATAGAGTCAAATGATAGGTAAACTATATTTTCAAATTTGTATATATGAAGCCTTCAGGATCAGAGGGGTGTAAGTTCCAAAATCGTCAATTTGAATTAAGATAACCAACGGTTTTTTTTATGTTTCAATGTACATCTGGTGCATTTACCTATTTATAATTTTTTTTCGAAAACTTTTTGATTGAGTTTAAACTGCTCGAATTCGAAAAATATATGAAAAATTGTGCAACTTAACAACTTTGAAGCGGGTTTTCTCGAAACTATCATTTAGGCACTTGTACCCCTTTGATCCCAACCGCTTTATATGATAGTTTTTGAAATTTCCAGTTTAGTAAATGGTATGTCGGGCTGGTCTAAACGCATGAGTATATCGATCATAAAAAACATACCGATCAAAATCAATTAAAAAGACGAATTTAAAATCAAGATTACAATATAAAAAAAGGTTCCCAACCATGTGTTTCAAATAATTCAACATTTTTCTGGGTAACCTATGGAGTCAAGACAGCAAGAATAGAATATGATTCTAACATAGAGTCCAATGGTCGGTTGAATATATTTTCAAATTTGTATCTATGTTCATTTTTACAATTTTCAGTTAAGTAAATGGAATGTCGGCCTGGTCTACTCGCATAGGTATGTGTATCGGTCAGAATCAATGTATAAGGCGAATATAACATAACGAATACAATATCTAAAAATTTGGCTTAAAAAGTTTTCTCTTCAATAAGCTTCGAAAACGATGTTTTATCACTCCTCGATAAAATGCGTGCTTCTTCAAAATGGATCACTTTGAAAATGGCAACGAATGAAAAAATATCTCAATTTCAACTTTTTTAACCATTTTATAATTTTGGCATGAGAACTACCATCATGATTGCAATTTTTCCAAAAATTGATTTAAAAGCAACAGTATTAAATTATTAATTAAGTAACCATATAAAAGGGTTAATGAAAATAAGCGTATGAAGAAATTGATATGGTGTGCTTCGTTCTCCCGCACGCGCCCCTTCGTCGTTTTGTCCTCCACAGAGAAACCTGAATATAATGTTATGGGAAGTCTCGAAGTAACAATCGCTTTCATACCATGCAGTGTGGGCACGACGTACTCATCAACGACTTCACTAATTTGGGGGTCGTACCCCTTGGTGAAAACCATAAATATGTTTAATGCATCGGAACTTCGGTTCCGATGCTTTTTTTGGATTGGTTCGGTTTTTAACTGAACCAAAATAATGAAAACAATAACCTTTGACCTTTAACCTTTGAAACAGTCTTCTTCCCCTCACACGGTTTCTGTCATGATGACATCAAACCTGAGTGGGAATGAAGCCTGTACGTTTTCCCTTGCACACATCGACAGATCCATACTTTCAAATAGCAAGCACGTATCTATGACGTCATGTATAATTTGACGTCATATTATCGATCATCTTGATTAGTGATAGCTTGACATTGCTGGCAAGCCAAATGGCCACGTTTTTTGGAGTGATGATTTTTGATATTTACTATGAAAAAAAAATTTTCAAACTATTTTGTATTTTTTTCTTTTTTTTATAGGTTGAAGAAGAAAAAAAATCAAATTTTTCAAGATAAAAATCATTTTTATTGTACTGCTCAGTTTCACAAAAACGTCGAGAACAAAGTTTACAAAAATTCACACAAATACACACAAATACACAGACATCATCAGAACTCATCGAGCTGATTCGATAGGTACCTATAAAGGTATATCTAAGACCCATAATTAATGATCTCCCAAATCGACCGATAACTATACCTTTCTGTAAGAAAGGCAAAAAAACATACGGTAGCAAAATCCAGCTATGTGTGGCTTGGCCTTCGAGCTGCTTCTCAGACTTCCATGGCGAATCTTTCGTTAAGGGAAGGCATCAACCTTCAGAAACCTACAATAGTTGGCAATCCACTCCGCTAGCAATAGTCTCTTTAAATTTACCACAGATGCATTTCATCTGAAATATTTTTATTTAGTTATATAAGACACACAATTTGACAAAAACACAGTTATAAGCCAAATAAAGGTTGTGCAACGATTTCTTTCTTTCATTTATCTTGCCCAATCAGAAGAGCAATTCAAAATAAAAATACAATACAATATACATATTTATTTATTTATTTACTAGCTGACCCGGTGTGCTTTGCTACACCTTTCAGAATCAAATGATGTTTTCAGAAATCATTCAAATTTTTATTGTTTTTTGGTATTATTTTAAATCAAATTATGACGAAATTAATAAGCAACCACTATAAAATGAGAGCTTCAGCTGGAGTTTCAAATTGCAACACAATCCATAACTTATCGTTCGTAAATAATCTAACTTATAAAGTATGGTTGTTTTTGCTTGATATGTTCTGGATTTATGCTAAAAAACTGATTAGAGAGCCCCCCCTGCCCTTCCCTTCACCCCCTGCCCTTCCCTTCACCTCCTGCCCTTCCCTTCACCCCCTGCTGAATGGAGATTGTAATCTTTAATAAATATTTTTTTCGTTCCCAAAAATCCTCTTATATCAAATATAGTTCCATTGGTTGATAAGTATTTAAGCTTTACAACAAAAATTGTATGGAGCCCCTTTCTTTCTTTCCCTCTCTACACTGTAAAGCATAAGAGTCTATAACAATCGTAGAAACATATCTCGTAACCAAGTACCTTTCTATGCCATATTTGTTTCCATTTGTTGGCTTCGTAAGCATAAATTGAGAACATATGCTATCAAAATTGTTTTGGGCTCACCTCCCTCCTCCCATGTACCTTCTCACTGAAAGGAGGATGATGTGTCAAATAATCATAGAGTCATACCAAAATGATTTTCCATGTTAAGTATTGTCCATTTCTCGGATTTTGTAAAATAAAAGTTAAACGTAAGCTTCCCTCTACCCTTCCTATATTCCATGCCATGACAAATTTGGTTATATTTACGTAGTAAATTTTTGAGTTTTGTATAAACTTGAAAGGGAGTACCATCCCCCTTTCCGTTCTCTTCTTTCAATAGAGGGGTGATTAATATTCATAAAAGTATTTTTCGTACTCAAATACTTTTTGATGCCAAATTTGGTTTTATTTGCTCGATTAATTCTCGAGTTATGGAAAAAAATGGAAACCCCCTCTTCTTCCTTTATATCTTACCGCTTAAAAGGTACGGCTTCATTTAATAATAGAAACATTTCTCGTATCCAAATAAACTCACATGTCAAATATGGTTCAATTTGCTTGATCAGCTCTCCAGTTATACTGAAAAATGTAAGGGAGACCTCGCCTCCCCCTTTTCATCCACCTCTTCGAAAGAGTGAGGGATACCAAATATTCATAAAAGCATTTCTCGTACCCAAATATCGTTCCATGCCAAATTTGGTTCCATTTGCTGTTTTAGTTCTTGAGTTATGCAGTAAAAATTGTATGAAACTCCCCTCCCTCTTTCCTTCCTCCCCGCTGTAAGAAGAAATGGGTCCCAAACAATCATTGGAACATGTCACGTTCCCAAATACCCGCCCATGCCAAGTTTGGTTCCATTTGCTTAATTACTTTCTTAGTTATGTTGAAAACTATAAAAGAGGCCCCTCCCCCTTTATATCTCCCTACTGGAAAGAGGGAGGGGTCTCAAATTATCATAGAAATATTTCTCGTATCCAAATACCCTCCCATGCTAAATTTGGTTCAAATTGCTTTATTAGTTTTTGAACTATATAAAAAAATATGAAAGAGGCCCCTCCCCCTTTCAACTGGAAAGAGGGAGGGGTCTCAAATAATCATTGAAATATTTTTCGTATCCAAATACCTTCACATGCCAAATTTGGATCCAATATCTTGATTAGTTCTCAAGTTATATGAAAAATTGTAAGGTAGCCCCCCTCCCCCCTTCCTATCACGCCACTGAAAGGAGGAAGGGGTACCAAATATTCATAGAAATATTCCTCGTTCCCAAATACCACCCCATGCCAAATATGATACCATTTGCTTGATGGGTTCTCGAGTTATGCAAAAAATTGTCTTTTGTTTGGGAGGCCCCTCCCCCCCTTCATGAGAGAGGGAGAGGTCTCAAACCACAATAGGAACCTTCCCCTGCCTCCAGTACCCCCACTTGCCAAGTTTCACGCAAATCGGTTCAGTAGTTTCCGAGTCTATAGGGAACAGACAGACAGACAGACAGACAGACAGACAGACAGACAGACAGACAGACAGAAATTCATTTTTATATATATAGATTATTGATCCTAGGCTAAGCCTTTTATCTGAATCTGAACTTAAAATACATCGACCACACTTTAATTTGCAGTAAAACACTTCTTAAAACTAGCTTTAATTTGGTTTCTGGACGTATTCAAGTTAATTTCTTCTACATATGCGTTGTAAAGCGCCATCATCCTGTAGGGGAAAACTGTACAGGACGCACCACCGGGGTAAGATGGCCCATGTCATTCTTTCTCAAATATACACTAACCTACTACTTCGAATGATGTTTTTCTTCATTTTTATTGATAGATGAAAAGTTCACAAAATCTACTTTAGTTCTTAGAAACAGAGGAATTAATTGAATCAGCGTGAATCTTGTTATTTTTCATAAGTAACATATAAGGTTTTATGGTAAAACAGCCTGCGCAATCTGATCAAACTACAGCTCATCGTTTTACCACTCATGTGCACTTTCGAAAGACTATAAATATTTTGTTGTATTATATTAACTTCCTAAAAATTTTATCAAAATCCACTCAAGTGAAATTTGGGGCAGAATGCCCACAAGACCACGTGTTTTACGCTCAAATTTTGAATGCTGTTAATTTTTGAGAAAACCCGAATATCAAAACAAAATACCATTCTTATTATTTGCTGACTCCCAAATTACGATAACAATGCATAGTTATAACATATTTTGTCCTTGTTCGAGTTAAAACGGTGCACCAATATTCGACTCGAAAAAAGTATTGGCCGCCATGTTTGCCGCAATATCACTATATCAGTCAAAAAAATTGAATTTCATTGCCTACTTGAAGGCGTTTTATATATAAGGATATAAAAATGTGTATTTTGAAAAGCGAAATTTTAGATGAGTTACGCAATACTAAATGATTTTGAGCCAAAGAATGGTAGTTTACAAAAATACGATGAACATGTAATTAAACATTTGGTGTTTCAGTAATTACATTCCGTATAATCATTGTTCTATTTCTTACCACCCTTCCTGTTTGGTGCGTTTTGTCCACTAGTTTTGGCGTTCTACCCCGCGGTTTGTTTTCTGGCTGTTTTAGTTTTTTGCAAAAATTTAATTAAAATCGTGTTTTAACCATATTTTTTCTTTTCGATAATACGTAAATTTCATGCTTGAATCGTCGTCAACTTTCAATTTGGTTCTTAAATGATTGGTATCGCTGTAAATAGCAATTATGCTTAGCTGGTGCGTCTTGTACAGTTTTACCCTACATTGGCTCGTTTCTTGCGTAATTTTGGATCCTGTTTGATAGCTGGAACGGCCTTATGCTGCGCACACTATTGCGTCCTTCGTTGGGAGATATCTGTGAAAACAAGTACGGCGAATAATACCTTCCACTTGTCAAATCCTTCAAAAACAACGCGTCAATTAACTTCCTGCGATTCTCTAGCGAATCCAGTCCGACCAGCATGCACGATAAACCGGCATTTCCTCTTGCCATCCAAGGTTTCTTAGCGCGTATTTGAGAATCTATCTCCACTTCATAATCTTTTACCGTAATCTTTTTAATAATGATCAACATTTTTCGAGGCTATACTCATAGATTATGTTCGATGTTTTCCGAGAAAATGAAATAACGCTACATTTCGATGCGTTAATTTTCAATCCATAGTTTCTGCAACATTCTGAAAATCGGTACAATGCGTTTTGCAGAATCGAACAATCTTTCTGGTCACGAACAGGAAGAAATATTTTCAAATCATCAGCGTATATTAGCACGAACATGTCGTTCAGAACTTCGGGAAACTCGTTCAACAGTCAACAGTGATGAAAAGAAGAGGTCCCAAGTGACTCCCTTGTGGTACACCACTGTTAACCGAGAATGCACCAGATCTGACATTTCCCAGCCTCACGTACTGAACTCTTTCAATAAGGTAAGAATGTATCCATTTAAGGCCATATTCAAATATATCTTATCCAGTTATAAATTTGTACGCAAACTTTATTTGAATTTTCTTCTTTCTAGATGACAATTTATTTTTATTGACTTTCCTAAATGGGTATGAATTAACAATGTGTGCGAACTGGTCCGGGGTTCGAAAGCATCGGTGTGCGTACCGCTTGACCTCAGACGCCAGAGAAACTGCGCACTACAGCTACACACAAAACTTTCAGGGCTCACCTTAGCACAAATACACCATTACTTCCAGTTAGCAAACATTTTTTCTACTGTTGAGTTAGCACTTTCTCATTTCGCCTTGCAAATAGCTCGATTTAATTAAAAATAACATATTTGCTACTTTTAGTTAGTATTTCCAGTAGCATAGACTCAAACTATTAGTCTGTACTCGAACCGGTGTCAACGAAACATTTGACAGGCATTTTATTTGGTTTGGTGGTCGGCAGGTGTTTTCCCAATCAACCAAAAGTACCATATTTACTTAAACGCGTGCATACGAAGTTCGAATTTCGCTGAACAATTGTTCCAAAGGGAATTGATACCAAATTTTCTCGGATGCGAGCATGAAAGTTACAAAATTTTCCTAAAATAGCCTTTTTGTGACACGTCAATCGTCAATGACTCAGTATTAAAGCACAAATAGGGCCTCAAATAGCCTTCCATGGACTTCAAGTTTCAAAAAGTTCCTTAAATAGCCTTTTTGTGACATATCAAATCGCATCCTTTCAGTATAAAAGTTGCAAATTGGGTCGCCTTCCATGGACTTTAAGTTCCAAAAAGTTCTTTAAATAGCCTTTTTGTGACATGCCAATCACTTCCATTCAGTATAAAAGTTACACTTTGGATCTAAAATAGCCTCCTATGAACTTCAAGTTCCACTATGTTCCTCAAATAGCCGTTTCGTGACATGTCAATTGCATCCCTTCAGTATAAAAGTTACAAATAAGGTCTCAAATAGCCTTCCATGGACTTCAAGTTTCAAAAAGTTCCTTAAATAGCCTTTTTGTGACATGTCAACCACTTCCATTCAGTATAAAAGTTACAAATTGGGTCTCAAATAGCCTTCCATGGACTTCAAGTTCAAAAAAGTTCCTCAAATAGCCTGGCGTCTTCGATGCTGGCCGCTGGCTGCCCTTGCAGGTATTCTAGGGAAGCTTATTACCACTTCGAGTTTTAGCTGCTGGAAAGGTAACATCTAGGCGTGACCTCGTGGCAGCGTGTTTGGCTATCATCTCGAAGGGTCGCGGTTCAAATCTTGAATCAGAACTAATTTTTTTCATTAGGTTGTTTGATTGATTGAGTAAGCGAATCAAATAATTGTGTAGCAGAACTGGTGTGCGTGTCGGCATGTATCGAATAAAGTAAAAATCAAAGCAATCGTGCAAAACAAGATTGCCCGAAAGCATGTATGCAACAAAATTCCATACTATATAATTGCACTAAACCTATAAATCAAGTAGTTTTTTATTTACAAGTTCAATAAAATCAGGATTGTTAAAGATAAATTAACTCCCATCCTCCAAAATTTGTGTTTTGCGTTTCTTCAAAACTTCTCCCTCCGTGTTTTTTGGAAATTTCGAAGCGGGGGAATGACATAAGAAGTAATTGATATTTGTTCCAGCCTTACACAGCCTCACGCCACAAGCAAACAGATTCGTGGGAAGTCATCAGGCCGGCTTCATGGAGGGACGGTCTACGACGGACCAGATATTCACATTACGGCAAATCCTCCAAAAATGCCGGGAACACCAAGTCCCTACGCACCATCTATTCATCGACTTCAAAGCCGCATACGACACGATCGACCGTAACGAGCTATGGAAAATCATGGACGAGAACGGCTTTTCCGGGAAGCTGATCAGACTGATCAAGGCGACGATGGATGGAACGCAGTGCTGTGTGCGGATTTCGGGTGAATTGTCGAGTTCATTCGAATCGCGCAGGGGGCTTCGACAAGGTGATGGTCTATCCTGCATGATGTTCAACGTGGCGCTAGAAGGTGTTATTCGACGAGCGGTGGGCGAAATGCGGGGCACGATTTTCAACAGATCCAGTCAACTTATCTGCTTTGCCGATGACATTGATATAGTCGGCAGATCATCTGCGGCGGTGGAGGAGATCTACCGCAAACTGAAACGCGAAGCAGGAAGGATTGGGTTGATGATTAATACGTCCAAGACGAAGTACATGCTGGCCTGCGGATCCGAGACCGACCGAACCCGCTTGTCCAGTAATAACAAGGTCACGATCGACGGCGACGAGCTGGAGATAGTCGAAGACTTTGTCTATCTCGGCTCACTGGTGACCGCAGACAATGACACCAGCCGTGAGATCCGGAGGCGAATTATCAGCGGAAGTCGTGCCTACTATGGACTCCACAAGCAACTGCGGTCGAGAAGACTTAGCCCTCGCACGAAGTGTAACCTGTATACGACGCTTATTAGACCAGTTGTTCTCTACGGGCACGAGACATGGATATTGCTCGAGGAGGACCTGCGTACACTCGGAGTATTCGAGCGACGAGTGTTAAGAACCATCTTTGGCGGCGTACAGGAGAACGGAATGTGGAGGCGAAGGATGAACCACGAGCTCGCGCGACTCTACGGCGAACCCAGTATCCAGAAGGTGGTGAAGGCTGGCCGGATACGCTGGGCGGGACATGTTGCGAGAATGCCGGATGACTGTCCTGCAAAACAGGTGTTCGCCACGAATCCGGTAGGAACAAGACGAGCAGGGGCGCAACGAGCGAGGTGGTTAGACCAAGTGGAGCGTGATCTGGCGAACGTGGGGTGCCCGAGAAATTGGAGAACGGTTGCCATGGACCGAGTGAATTTTAGGAATTATGTTCGTCAAGTTATGTCGTAAGACGGAATACTATGTAAATAAATAAAATAATTGTTCCAGCCTTATTGATTTTTCCTAATCCTGTGGTGTACTTTACCGCCGATCCCTGCTTGCGTCATCGCATCGAATCATCCAGAACATTCCATTCATCGAGAACATTCGATGTCCAAAACGCACGACGCTTGCGCCAGCCAATCAGCGACCCGACAATTGCGTCAGCCAATCAGCGACATGCAAAAGCAGATAGCAGCCATCTACCGGCTACAGACAATAGCCTGCTACCTACAACAACAACAGCAGACGACAATCGACAGCGACAACAGACAATAGCGAACAACAATAGCAATAACATACAACAGCCTGCATGTACAATTAGCGTACACGACGATACATTCGATCTCTCACACACACATACACACCAAACAGTATAAATAGCCAATAGTTGTACAATGTACATAGTAACGAATGCTTAAAATCCCTTGAGAAAAAAAATAGTAACGAATAATAATAAAGTTTACATCAAACAGTGAACAAGCGTTTCTTAATCGATATCCGATAATTTGGACAACCAGAATCCCTTCAATACTAGGTGGAAAACATTTGATCTTATTCGCATCTCTTTATTAAAACGTTTCCATCATTGGCTTGAACATTTCGTGTATTGCTTAACAATTTCTCAGGGCGCATTCATCGAATCATATGTTGGTTCACTTTTGTTATTCTGTTTCATACTTCAAATTAATACGGCGAGTATTTTTAGGTACCTGAGCTTCTTATTGCGTAAAAATAGTTTTGAAGAGGTAAAACTGATGAAGCTTCTTAAGAAAACCTAATGTTAAAATGTAATTTCCTGTTTGTGGCGATTTTTCTCTTTCGTGCCTATAACATGAAAAATAAAAAAAAATGGTATAATTTTCTCTTTGACACTATCTTTTCCGTTTTACCTACTTTAAATGTGAACAACAAAACAAGAAAAGAAAACACTAGACACAGATGGATGAAGGATGAATCATCCCAAAAGGATGAAAATCCTTTTAAAAAAAAGTTTTATTACCTCAGTTATAGGAGTTGTTTTATGTACGCACTCGGCACGATTCAAATTGAAATGTACCGAAAAAGCCACCAAAATCCTAAGGTAGTACTAGAACAATCCTTTTTGCTGTTTACGCTATTCTCCGCAGCACTATCGGTGGCGTATTAATCGTTTCTGCATTTCCTTCGTTTGAATAACATCGCTAACGCAGTACGCAAGCTTTTGCCAAACGTTGCGTGCACTTTGGTGGCACACAAGTAGATGAAATATGCTTACAAGTAGGCGAACAGCAAAAGGCTACTTGTAAGCAACTTGTATGCCAACCAGAAGCTTGGTTCAAGGACTCGATAGAAGCTCTTTTGAATAGGGATGAATCATCCGATAGGGTGAAAGTCCCAGAAAAAAAGCTGTTATGAAATGCTTAATCAACCTTTTTCATTGTATATTTTTTCATTAAAACTAGAATTGGATAGGGTGAGTGCTCCTACTTTGGACCTAGAGCCTACTTTAGTCCTGAAATGCCGAAAACTGTAAATAATTCATTTTGCTGGCATAAAATAAAGATATTGCTATGCACACAATGAACTCTTATTCTTCCTGAACCCTACCATACTGTTTTTTGCCATTAAAAGTCTTTCTGATAAAATTTTCAACGTTTTTAAAAATGTACCTCTTCATTAGTGGTAAATCAGACAGCTCATTCAGTGAGGCGCGTATTGAAAAATTAGAGTGTTTAAGAAAAAATCACGATTTTTTACTGTCCAAGCCAAAGCTTAAAATGAAACTACTTTCACTGCGAAGAATATGAACCATACTACCCCTTTTTCCAAAAATTCATGAAAATCAATGGAAAACTCGGAAAATTTGCAAAGGGTCCAAATATAGGAAACTTTCGACTTTGATGTTCCATGTTTAGACCTGACATCACCAAATCTTTGTAACAAATCCAACAAATCAACAATGATGCGAATTTTGAATTTGGGCATAATTCAGAACCAGTATTGAATATTTCCAACATTTTTGCCAGATTTACGCAAATAAACTATAAGTAAGTAAACACAATCAAGTTTCAGCTGTCGTTCTGCTGATAGAGCTGATGGGGAATGAAAGTGTTTGTGATATTCATAACAGAAATTTTAGTTTTTTAAATATTAAAAAGCTGTAATACTATTTTTTTATAGTAATTGATTGAAGATTACATTTACAATAAATTTGTTTATTTATTTTCGAAAAATTAAACTTTTTATAGATATTTTAGTTCCAGGTCCAATGAAAGGAACCGGTCCAGTACCAAAATAGGAACAGTAAGTTCAAAGTTGGAAATTTAAATCATCCATATCTTTGCAAGTCTCTCAATAATGGCGAAACTCATGTTGAAAATTTTCATTGAAACTTGCAGATAAGATCAGTACTTATGAATGAACTTCCTGAATGATATAAATTTCACGTCCATTCGTGAGAAAAACATGATTATTTAAAAACCACCGCTTAATGGGTCCAAAGTAGGGCAACTAACCCTATATAAGTAAAGTTAAGCTCAATAAGGATCGTAATTAATTTTTTTTTAAAATTAATTTTGGTAAAAACTATCCTGAGTTCTTGAAATCAAACTGTCTGGAATATGTCTGCTTCTTTTGAACATTGTATCGCGACCATATTTCGAATTGTGATATTTACTTAGAAGTACTCTGTCTTTGTTTTAAAACATTTTATTAGTTCTGATGCATCAATGTACACAAATCATTCAAGTGTCAGTTGCTCTCAAGGAACTGAAATGGGTGTTTGTTTTCACTTAGTATTTTAATTCTTTTTTCTGTTTAACTCTCTTAGCGCAGTGCCATCATTTTCATTTAACAATACAATTTTTCAAAAATTGCACAATTTACATTTGACTAAGAATATCTGCTCGGCTCGTTGCATTTATCACTTATTAAACTACCGTGAGACTAATAATGTTTAGGAATTTGCCGAATCCGTACCTATTTGAATTGCAACGACTCATGGTGAGGTTTTTTTTATACAGCGCCTTTTTGGCGGTTTGAAATTGACAAATAGAAACCATATACCATATTCATCGATAAGTGTTTGGATTCAATAGCCAGCATGCAAGAACAAAAAAAAATGTGTTTTTTGAGAACAAATTTACTATAGTTTTCCTTTATACCTAATGAAATGCTTTGAATTTGAATCAATTCCAAAACAACCGGCCGAAATATTTGAAAGTTGGAAGAAAATATAAATTTGCAATCTCCCCCAACTATTCGTATAATACGAATCGTATTCATTGTTCAAACCGGTAAATTTTCACTAAACAATGATTTATGCTTTTTTGAATTTAAAGTTTTCAAAACGTGCGGTTTTTGTTGAGATGTGCTACTTATAGGTAAATCAACGGATTTTTTTGAGAATTTTTTACCGAATTTGCATAAAAGCTTGCTTGCAGATCGACGTAAATAACAATTCATGCTAAAAAAAACCCCTTTTAGAAACATGTTGTGTAAATAACTTTTTTGAAATCTGTTGCATTAACAAATTTTTTGCAACTCCGTACTAGGTAAGATGTTTGTTTTCGTTACGAAGTTTACGAAAAGGTATGCTTTTCCTACAAAAAAAAAAAAAATTTGAAAAGTTTCTTTTTTCCGTTTGTTGATTAATTTTTTTTTTATTTTTACGATTAGCATACAAAATTTTTGTCAAATTCGTTAAATTGCATGGATTCAACCTACAAGAAGCACATCTCTTAAAAAACCGCATGCGGACGACCATGCCAATGACTGAAAGTTGCATAGAAAGTATGTCATTGATTGTAAATTTGCAAGCAAAAATCAGTGTCAAAAGGTAGCAGTTTTCGATACTGTTGTTGACTTTTCAGCATTGATTGAGCATGAGAATTAATTTGAACTTGAGTTTTACGTTTTCCTTAACATTTTAAAGCTTGTTTTTCGGTAGTGAATTTAATAAATTTGGTTAGTCCTATCAAATAATCAGTAGTTTATAAATAGGCGTTAAACAATATCCAAAAAAAAAATATCTCGTGCTCTTTTATTAGGGGCCAAAAACTGAATCTGATACAGTAATTGATGAGATTTTCTTACTCTTCTGAATTCGGAATTAAGATATCTGAATTGAACCTTCTGGAGTTCGAAATCTCACTTTGCGTATGGTTTTTTTTGTTTCATATTTAGAAGTTTGATTCCAAATTCCAAACATTTAGATTTCTGATAACTAAGTTAAAAGGCTTAGATTTTTTTACACTTCGTTTGTTTACCGTCAATTTTTATCATTGTCTACGAACTAAAAAAAAGTAACGATTGTAAATCATCGTTATCAATTTTCTTTTAAATAAGCTCAGAAGAGTAACGAAACATCTTTTTGCAACTCCTCACTAAAATTGTAGTTTTTTAAACTTACTATTTCACTGAAAAAAACCGGTTTTAAAAAAGTAGTACTTTTCGATACAATTTTCAAAACAGTGTCAAAATATGTTTTTTTTTTCGACACTGTTTTGATTTCAAAGGAAAAACTACAAATCATTATTTTTGATAAAATAAATAGGTTTTCTTGATTTCAAACTTTGTCGACCAATATCTGGGCAACTTTGGTCAAAACATTTTAATTACTTATCAAAAATAAAAATAAATCAATTTTTTTAAATTTCATCAAAATTTATCAGCAGATTTTAATCTGTATTTTAGGCTTTCAAAAACATTTCATGATGATTTTTATGAAACTTGCTAAAAAATTTCGTTTTGCGCATAAATAAAAAAAAATCACAACACTATTTGGCTTTTCCAATGAAATTATTATTTTCAAATTAATTATCCTCGAAAACCCGGATAAAACCAGGCATTTTGTTCGGGAGGAACATGAAAAACCAGTTTTTCATTAATAACTTTGGTCCCCTCTGGCCGATTTTTTTTGAGGACGGTTTTTCTTAGAGCCTTAATTTTGAGAAATATATCATCCCAAGATTGAATTTCGAATAGAGTTAAAATAAAAAAAAAAAGCTGTTAGGCTTCAAAAATGGACTTCATCACTGTTCTTGAGGTCTCAAAATGTTCGACCGCCCCGACCGGAACCTAATTCGAATTTCGTTAAATAACGACCGATTTCATCCGTTTTTAATGCATGAACAATGTTTAGATTTTTCAAATATTTGTATGTGGATTAGAGTTCGGAGAGTAGTAAAGGCGAAACTTTAGAGAAGAGTTGGATGTTGTTGGATTTCTGGATCTCCATTTTATGTGTTCTTCACATCTTTTAGGGAAAATTTACCCCATTTTTAAGTGAAAAATACACGGGAGCTTAGTTTAATGATTTGAAACAACTTTTGTTGACTGAAATATCGCTGAGGAAAAATTTAGAACATAAATTAAATATTGCATAACCACAGGGGCAAAGGAACATGACTTTCAGCTCTTCACAATTCAATATTTTTATCCCTTAAATTTGGAAACATTTAAGACTTACTCATCGTGAAATTTCCACATAAATATTGTTACAACTATCTCACAATCACTGATTTGATTCAACTCATACGAAAAGTAAGTATTGTACATATTTGTACAACTGTTTCACCTCTTCTATCTAACTTAGGATTTTTTTCCTCAAAGATCCATTCAGAACGGTCTTAGTTTTCAGACCTTAATGCCAAAAGATATTTTAGATCTAATAAACATGTACCAAGGATTTCTGATGCTTCCAAAATAATATTTTTTTATAAAAATACCCCCATTTACATTTTTCCACGTTTTAAAGATTCTTTTAGCTTTAAGTTTTTTTTTCAAAATCGAGAATGAAGGTTTATTAATCGTATTATTGTGTTTGAATTGGAAAAAAAATCTTAATATGATTCAGAGTGAATTGTGTTGATGTTGAAATTTCCTAATTTGATCAATTTATTACGTTTTAGCAAATTTTGTTTCAATAAAAAGGCTACCTAGCATGCTTCGAAAATAATATTTGAGTATTTCTTAAAACAATTTTAACATGAATTTTAAGAAATGTGACCATGAGGATCCAACAAAGCAAGCGAGGTATTCTACTCTACACTGAAAATGTTGAATTACCAATCAAATTTCGATGATTCAGGTTATTCAAGAGTAACAATCTTGACTCAGAACTGATGCCAAATTCTCGGAAACTGATCCCAGGTTCATAATTCTGTTACAGTTTGAAAAAATTCTCACTTGTTGATAGAAATTCAGTTCTGAATTTAAATTTAAATTGAGATACAACACATTTTGCAGATTCTAGTTACATAGTTACATAGTTGAGAATTCCTATCATCAGTTCGAATCATCATTAGAAATTAGAAATGAAAAGCTGGTTTGAAATTCCGGTTCAAATTTGGCCTCATCAGTTTCAAAAACTATGAGTTCTAGATTCGAAAACTATGAATTTTAATAAAATTTTCATGATTTTCGAAGCTCGAATTCATAACTTTTCCAAATCTGATGATTTGATACATCATTTTTAAAGCTAACATGCTTTTTGATGTTTAAATAATAATTTTCGGAATATAAAAAAGAAAATGAGATACCATCCTGAGTTTTTGTTTCATATTTCGATGTTCTAAAATTTAATTCTTATGCAGAGTTCAAACTAAACAAAGCTTCTTAATGACAATTCAGGATTGAAAAATCATTATCAGATTCATCATTTGAAAAAGATATTTTTCAGTTTGTAGAAGTTGGATTTAAAAAATTGAAATAATAAATTCAAATTGAGACAAAACACATCAGAGAAAAAATAAAAGATTCATGAAACAAAATTCACTTTTTGGCTCGTATTTAAAATTCTGATCTGGAATTAAGTCTCAGAATTCATTTTGAATATTTCAGAAATCGTTTTGAAACTTTAAAAACAAATTCAAAATTGAAATTAAAATTCAGGTTCATACAGACTCAGATTTTATATTGAAAAGTCAGATTCTGATTTCGCTCGTAAATGAGCTTTACAATCAAAATAAAAATGTAAAGATGAATGTTTCGTTGAGGAATGTAAATAGTAATTTTTATTACTAGTTCAATTTAAAATTTCAATGTTTTATTAAAATTAGTTTGTATAAAAAAATCAACCAAAAATCACGAATACAAAGTAGAATTTAAGTTTATTTAGCGAATCTTATTCAGTAGATAAACGTTTAAATGCCTTTAATCATTAAAAGATCTTAATTATGGAATTGATTTTTAAGGAAAAATATTTGGTGTTAAAACATGTGCCAATTTATTTCGAATCAAAATCCTCAGTTTGGATCATATTTGCTATAATCAGATTTAAACCGATAATTTTTAATATTTTCCTTAAACTTTTGAAATTTTGATTTATTTACATCGATGGTTTAAATACTTCGCCCAAAAGTTTGATAGATTCAGTTTAAATGATTTAAGCATAGAAAAAGTTATTTTTAAGAAATTGTTGACTTTTAAAAACTTGTTTTACACTCAAATCAAATGAACTAAATCTGCCAGACTCTGAAGCACATTCAAAAATTTTAACATCGTTGAAAGTAAGTTCCTTATTTTGTTACAAAGATAACTTTATACTTTATAAAAATTCAGCTAAGCGTTAAGTTGACTTCGGGACATATTTTTAGAAGTAACTTTTATGTACGAAAAACTATTAATGTAAAAGAACTTAAAAATAAACACTCAAACAGTACCTACTAGAATTACAAAAATTACTCATGCATTGTTAAGTAAAATTTTTATATTTAAACACAGCCACCAAATACCCCACCCCCCCCCCCCCCTCCTGAGGCGGTTCTTCCTATGGCCCTGAATGTGACTACAAGTAAGTCTTAAGATATTTCCAAAAAAGGTTGAAGTGCGTAGAAACAGAACCGAAAAAAGACTTAAATTATTGTTCCTTAGTCCCTGTGTATATGTCTGTTTTCAAATTTGTCACACAATTTTCCTCAACGATCAAAGTTTTTCGTTCAACAAAAGTTGTTGAAATTCTGAAACTAAACCTCTGTAAATCTTTCAGAGAAAAAATGAGATTTTAAAAGGATAATTTTCCCTGAAAGATATGGTGTACACAGGAAAAGAAAATCAAGTAATCCAAATCTCCCCTATGTTCTAGAATGTTCTAGAAAAATTTGCCAAACAGAACAAAACAACAAACGTGTTATCTCAAAATAATTTCGAAAAAATATGTTTAGAATTTATTGCATTTTGTTTGAGAAATTTAATAAAATAAAGATCTATTTTATCACTGTAAAATAGTTGTCATATGAAAAAAAAAATAATCAAAATAGTTATTCCAATATGTCAGTCGTAAAAGCATAATATGAACTTCATAACGCCAAATTTTCAAACCAATAGTAAACTCTTATTTTTTTAAGAAAAAGTTTTCCAAGATGTATGTCATAAGTTCCAATGATCCCTACCCAGCAAACAAAAAATCGCATTAAAAATGATAACTCAAGTCATTCAAAACGTTACTGCGAATCGTAATTTCAACTAACGCAAGTTAAATGTCGTAAAAATAGTTACTCGAGGTCGGACTAAATGGTTATATGATAATAAGTCCGCCATGTTTGCAGATTTTGAAGACGATTTTGTTCCTTTTTTTCTCCCGCGTGGATCAAGTGAGAAAACAGCTTTGTTTTTTTTTTCTGCGACCATCAGTGAACCAGATTGCTGATTCTTTCATTAATGTTTAAAAATTAATAGTTTTGGTATTTCAACTAAGAAACAATTGAAAATTATATTTACTCTCTCGACTTAGACGTCTTTCCGGAAAAGCTAATTGAACGTCACAATCAAAACCATTGATTGTGGATGCAAAACTTTTCGAATTTAGGCGAAAGCTAGCCCCAAACACATTTTCAAGTAATGAAGTAAATTGGTTGTGCAATTTTTTCCCTTCTTGCATGCCGGCCATTTACTCCCGTTGACAATTTTGACCAAACGTTTCCGCACACAAACGCAAAATAAAACAATTAGGTATTGCACACGTTCTACGTTTATCGGGATCTAACCTAAATGGATTTTCGAGGAACGGGTCCGAATTTAAGGTTAGCTAGCGGTAATCTGTTATGCTTTGGTGGTGCAATTCGGTTGTTTGGGGTTTCGAATGTGTTCCCATTTTCCTAACCTAGTGCTTTTAGAAATTTTGTGCAGTGACTGGCATTAAATATGCTTTTATGGTTGCGGTTTTTATGTGTGTTGTCCACTAATCTAACCTACAAATAAATTTCTATTCACATGACGGCAACAGCTTTCGGTCGCTAATTTTTGTACATATCACAAAGGACCTTTTCCATCGGGGTGTTTCCGATAGTTTTCTGAAAGTAAATCGATTCGATTTTATGCGAATTGATAATTCTCAGCAGCGGCAACATCAGCAGCAGCCGACCGAATCGAGCGATCTGTCCGGGAAATTGACTGCGGGAATGTTGAGCCAGCATAACCTGAGGGATAAAATCATTGTTATAACCTTATTCCATTAAAGTTTAAAATTCGAAATTCACCTGCGCTTGATCTTGAAGGTTTTCTATCTGAACTGGGTCCTTCAAGCCACGTGCTTCGGATCGGAACAGAACGATTGCCTTCATGCAGGCGAATTCGGCCGGGTCAACCATCACCGATTTGAACCTGCACAGAGTGTCGTTCAGCACCCGGAGGTCTTGGGCCAACTAAAGAAACAAAAACCTAGGATTATTCCATGAACTCGATTGAAATGTGTTGTTCCAAGTACCTGTCCCGGTTTGAAAACTCCGGAGTTGTTCGTACTGGCGCAATGTTCGTTGAGCGAGAACAAAGTACAGGCCGATGTCTCTATTGGCATACACCACTGGATGGCATTCAGCAGGAACAGTTCGGCCCAGGATTCTTCGAGAAGAATAACCTAAAATTGAGTATGACATTAGAAAATTTTAAAGATTCCCATCTCTAACAAACAAATTTACCTGATCTCGGAAGGTAAGGCTGGCAAAACTCGGAAGATTCTTTGCCCATTTTACGGCCATAAACAACAATCGGGCGCTTGTTTCGTAGATTGTTTCTTGGAAGTTGAACATCTGAAAAGAAAAATTAGAACGGAATTGTAAGCTAAATTCGTTTGAGTACACATCCTACAAAATTCACAAGCTTTGATTTGGGTAATCTGGTTGAATCTTTATCCAAATAATTAGTTTTATCTCATTCTTATCCCCACGATTAAGCAACAGACCATGTGAACAGTGATACCACTGACCACACTGACATGACACTTAGAACAAACATTCAACCATTTTCTGTCTAATTTTTTGTTGTCAGATTTCGCAGGTTCGCAATACCGACGGCAGGTGGCGAACCTGAAAAATTTGACAAAAAATGCCCTATAGGAAAAATGGTCCTGTTTAGCCCGATTTTATTGTAGAAATTGCGTGTTTTATTTTGAAAGTTGGGTGGCATTTCCTAACTGGGATAGCATTTCTTCAAATCGATCGATGCGCACTCTAGAATCGACATTGCGTACTGTTGGAAAAATTATCCAGAAAACGAAATCGAGTGTCCAGTCAGTATGGTCAGTGGTGATACTGTAACAGCCCTACTATGTTCTGAAGAAATAAATAAACCCTGCTGCTGTTGATAGCTTAATAATTTTCTTCCTAAATTATTTATAATTTGTGTTACTATGCATTTTACTCTACGTTAGAGAAAGTTCACTCGTGTTGGGAAAAAGTGGTAGACATTTTGACACTTGTAGCACATTTTTAAAAATTTTATCATGTAAAAATGTTTTCGAGATCTATAGGCGTTGTATTTTTTACAGCACTGTTTCTATTCCAGCCGTATGTGATAGAAAAATTGCTATTTTTGCATCACAGCTTACGAAAATAGAACCCGTGTTGTAAAAACAACTTGAAGGCCGCAGATCTTGAAAATGTTTTTTCATTTTTGACACTTTTTGCTCATTTTGAAAATTCTGCCATGCAAAAACAATTTCAAGGCCTTCAAGTTTTTTAACAACACGTGTTGTAGTTTCGCATGCTGTAATGCAAAAATAGCAATATTTCTATCACATACGGCTGAATTAGAAACAGTATTGTAAAAAAATACACCGACCAAAGATCTTGAAAACATTTTTGCATGGTAAAATTTTCAAAATCTTAAAATTTCTACCACCTTTTTCCAACACCAGTGAATTTGCTCTAAATGTCCTAAAAGTGTCAAAATTTCTATCACTTTTTCCCAACACGAGTGAACTTGCTCTTAGTGTCTGAATAAATATAAATTCATCGAATGCTGCGTTTAAATTGTGGCCAGAAGTTCAGAAAGAGCCTGAATTTTTACAACCATTACGATGCCGAACACTCGGAAATGCATGTACAATTTCATTGAACGCCTGTTTAACTATTTGCTTGGTAACGATTTAGATTGAAAATTCAATCAAAAAATTTGAGCCTATCTATATTCGTATGAAAAACTAATTTTTCTCTTATATCTGATTGAACATAGATGCTTTATAGTAAAGTTATGATCAGTTCCGTCACCGATGAATGGAATACGTTTGCGTATATAGTAGGGATACCATTATACTCTTCGTAGGGTAAATGTATTCTTTTTCGATCGAAAAATGAGCGTACTCTTCTTTTCGAGAAATTTTAAGAAATGTATTCTTTTTTATGTTTTAAATATTTTAAGAGAGAAACTTTTTTATTTCTTCATGTTATTGAAGTTTGTATTTTTTTTTTATTTCAAATACATACAATAAATCGGAATGAAGGGAATACTGTTGTTTGCTTGAAAGTTTGGATACTGTAGAGATGAGATGAAAGATATGCAGAAAATAAATCAAATTTAATAAAATATATATAGTAAAATAATAATACAACATTCGGCAACACTGAAGATAAAAAAAATAAAATAAATGTGTATGGCAACGTTTGATATTTTGGCACCACAAGGCAAATCAAACAAAACAAAGTCAATCATTGACCTATTCTTGTGAGAGACCGACGTGTCTGAGTGAATCTCTCAATTGAGATTCATAAGAATAGCAAAATCACGACCGATACCTTTGAACGGGATTTCGAATATTGGGTTTTTAAGGCAGTATTTATAAATTGTTAATGATTAAGTTTGTTCTTTGATAAGTTAAACTTTGCTTGAAGTAAAATCCTGCAATTTATTTAAATATATCAAGTTTTCAGAGAAGCTTATTCGAAGTATCGAACTAAACTTAGAAGGCAATTGGCGCCATTGAGTATGCAATAAAAACCAAAATAAATAGTAGGCAATACATGCAATAGCAAATTTATTAAAAGCTTTATATTTTTAAATAGATATTAAGAAAAAATGAAATTGTAAATTTTTTAAAGGGTAGGTATTTGAAAGAATTTTTTTTAGTTTTTTTTTTAGTAGTCACCAGTGATGGTAAATTTCGCCCGTCACGCTTGACCCGACTAGTTTTGTTTCATCAAACGACTGGCACTGTTCTCAATTGACGGAGCCTCACTACTCGCATGACGGATAAAGCACAACAACAAACAACATTTCTCCATCATCGACTGGCGGAGCTCCTACACAAGGTCAAAATTTCTTCTGAGAGTGACTGGCAAATCTCTTCACACTTCGATCGGCTGCTGACGGCAGGTACAACTAATTGAACGACTTGCTGGCAGAGAGCAACAATAGCAATAAAAAACTGAAAACGAGCTTGCTGGCAGGAGCAACAATAATAATAAATGCGTTTCTTTTTCGTCATCGGTCGTTTGAATGCGATTGCTTGACTAGGTTATTATTTTAGCTTCAAATGAATGGGGAATGAATGACTGGCAAACGAAGTGACTGGTCGTTAAGGAATAGTCAATTGAGTTTGACGGACCAAGAGGCTTCACAGTCACAGCTTCACGCCTCATGACGATGACTTTTGCCAAGCCTGGTAGTCACAGAACTTGTAACAACATTGGCTAAATTTGTATTGCAAATGTCTTGATGTTTTAATGTATGTAAATCGATTCTCCTTACTCCTTTGAATAAAAATGTTCAGAAAATAAATGAAATTTGATAAACATAAAAAAAATTAAAAGTTGTATTCGTTAACACTGAAGATAAATAAAATAAATACGAAAAAATTGTTTCTGTTTCGGCCTCCAACCGAAAGACGGATTGGCACAGGAAGCGCAGATTATTAAGGCTGCTGCTACGAAATTTTTGTTTCGATTCTACCCCCGGTGAAAAAAGAACAGTTGAGCTCGGGAAATGCAAATTTTTAAGGATGCTGCTGTTGTTTGTAAGTTTCTGATTCGGCCTCTCCACACAGGGGAAAACGATACAAAAATTTGATCAAAATTGTTTACACCAAAACAAAGCGTTTAGAGCTATATAGTTCCTTCGAGACATTTCACCTACATTAAAAATTGAAGAGCTTTTGATTAAAGTCATTAAATCAACTAGTGAGATAGAATAGGGCCCGAATTTTTCAGCACGTGTACGGGCCGGACAAATATCAATGTCATATAAAAAACCTAGCAGAATCCGGGTATTTGATTTTAAAGTTGACGACAAAAAATCCGGGCAATATTCGTGCAAATTTTCTCAAAATTCAGGAATTACTAACTTACTACTTAACAAAAATCAAGAGAACAAATTTTCATCATAACTCTTTGACAGATTTTAAATCGTATTCAAGATTTAAAAAAAACTACTACGGCTATTCAAAAAAAAAACTTGCTCGAAAAATTTCGGTTTAGAGGCATAAATAAAAAAAAATTAGGGGAGATGAGGGCATAACGAGCACCCGAGGCATAATGAGAACTACGCTTTTCTACGAAAGTGCGTATTTTCTTAAATAAATTTTCATGAGGATTTGTTTCGTACTTCCTATAGTATTAATTTTTCACAAAAAAAGGAATCTTCTTATCATATTTACAGAGATATTTAAAAAAAACTAGCTTGGTTCTCAAGTTACGAAAATATTATAATTTTTGAGCACCACGAAATAAGCTCTTATGATCTTAAAATAACCTTGATCTATAATGTACGCACTGCAACATGATGTACACATTGTTTCTCAATTTTTACCATCATAAAATTTTTGATTTTTCACTTTTATCAATTTTAAAACACGTTTTTACTTAAATTTGTTGACTAGGGGCATATAGAGCACCATATTATCGAGGCATAATGAGCATTTTCTGCCGTAGAATCTAGCAGCGAATTAAAATTGATTTATAGCGCCACACCTTGACTAGTTTTCATCCGACAATTTAGCCTATTGGTAAGGTGTCGGAGAGGTAATCAAAAGACTAGAGTTAGATTTCTGTTCAAGGTGATTTTTTTCCATTCACAATTCATGATCGATTTTTTTATTGTTACATTTACGGCTAGCAGCATCATCCTCCGAACAAAGCACTTAATGTATGAGCGTGCGTGAATTGTTTGTATTCTACAAACAGACCTAGATTATTTGGTTATTGCTTTGTTTGATGAATCTACGACTCACCTGACTTCATCGAATTGAATTCGCTGCTAGATTCCCCGGCAAAAACGCACATCTTGCTCTGATTAATGGTGCTCATACTGCCTCAGGGGGGGTTCTCATTATGCCTCCACAGTGGCTGGTTTTCAGCTTTTGGCAAAATTTTTTAAAATGCATGTTTTAACATTTTCATCTAGTTTTTCACGTTTCAGCCCGTTAGGGAATAGGCTTTTCAAGTGTCTGAACACGAAACAATAATGTAACCTCCATATTATAGCTTTTTTTTATGGTTAAATAACCGTTTTCCTTAAGGTGACCATTATGCCCCCATCTCCCCTACAATACTAATTGTTTATTTTTGTTTGATTTACCGAAAAAAGTGAATAAATCTTGGCAAAATCCGGGAATTTTTCTTTGAAATCCGGCCAACCGGGCCGGGACGGACTGTTCCCAAATTTTGTATTGAATATCCGGACAAACCCGGATAAAACCAGGCAACCTGGCAATCTTAAGATAGAAATATTGTTTTTTTTGTAACTTTCATTTTTGAGCTGTCATGTTCTCAGCAAATTCTAAAATTGTTAAAAGTGTAGTAATTTTGTTGAAGACGTCAACATGGTAGAAGCTAAGCAAAAAAATTAGAAGGGTTTAAAACAAATTGTTTTCAAAATTTTCAGTTTTTTTACGTTTTTTTTTTTCAGACAGAGCTCAAACTTGCTAGGTATGTTTGAAAGAGTTTTGAGTCACCTAAAGTCATGGCCGGATTAAAGGGGGGGCAAAAGGGGCAATTGCCCCCGGGCCCCCCAGCTCAGGGGGCCCCCGAGGGAAAAAAAGTTATAACATTACTCTAATCATACTACTACAAATCCATGAAAAAATACAAAACTAGAAAATTGGAATGAAAATTTGAAATATAAAAACTTAAGGGCACCCGTGAAAAAATATTTAGATTAGTTTTTGTCTTAAAAAAGTTATGGGACCCCCTAGAGTAAGCAGTGAAGGACCTCTCCCACATTTTTTATATTCACAATAAAAATCTTCTGAACAAACCCGAATAAGAAAAATAATTAAGAAGAATATGAGGCGAAACACCTTAAATTTTCATTTTTTATCGAAACATATCAGTTACGTCACTCTGAACAGAATAGGAAAAATAAAGAAAAAACATCTCCTCATTTTCATAACATTCAAACGTCTTGCACAACAATAATGTTTGTTATTACGTTAAGTTTCCAAGTTATGGTTTACTGCACTAAAATAGCGGCTATTTTCACTTTATGATAAACATTTCAGAATTTTACCCGGGCAGTATTCGGATTAATACCGCGTATTATAAAAACTTTTCACCTTTCAATCAATATAATTGAAATTTTCATTGGTTTATTTTAAACCCTTTTCCCTCCCTATTTTTGAAAGTAAAATCTCAAAAAAAAAAACTGTAGTTGCTTAAATTGAACCAATCGGGGTTTCTTTATTGAATTTGCATCCCAATTTCTGTCTTAGACTTGAAATTTGTATTGGAACATTTTCAACTGACCTCACCAAAATTTTATCATCAACTGAAGTGATTATCCCGAATTCAGCATATCATTTGCCAAATGATCATTCTCAATTATCATAAAAATGATCTAATAGTTGAGTTGCTAGTATCATTGAGTGATTTTCTTAAAATAAATATTTCTATTATCGTAATCTTATCTTTTCCCAGATTCAATTCATTTGGGATTTTCATGTTTTGTGTTGTTTGTTCATTTAATGAAGTTCAGTTTCATAATTTTCTGAATTTTGAAAATTCAGGATCTTTGTTTAAGGTACTAAACTCATTTGGATTCCTTATCTGATTTTTTCAATGATAACTGATTCTGTTTTTTGAACATTTAATGTTTATTCTCAATTTTTTTTTCAACGGATCATTTTTGCACTCATACCCCTTTGGCTTTGAGGGCATTGAATGAAACTTTCATCACATTTAGAACAAAAGTTTGATAAAAAAAATTTATCTGCTGAGAATCATATTCAAAAACATCTCATAAAAGATATTTTTGTATTTCAAAGACATTGAATTGAAATTCACATTTGGTGCAATTTCTGCTTTTGCTCTGATTGTAATTTTGTATCTCTTTTTTTATTTAATTCATATTTAGTTTCTCATAACTTGATTTGAAATGATTATTTAGATTTGAGAAACTTAATTTTAATTCTGAATATAACCTGATTTAAAGTTTTGTTTGCTTATACTTTTATATCTGTATCTCTATAGAATGTGGATTTAATTATTTTGTTTTTTTTTATTTTGTTTTCTATGTTTCAAATCTTCATGATATTTCCTAATTGTCACTGGGTAAATATTTCTCGAATAAGCACAAACCAAACGATCAATGATGATATGAAAATCATTTAAAATATCTATCCAGTATTTTTTTTTAAATTAGAGAATTTTAGTTGGTGATAAGGGTTTAAAAAAAAGAGAATAAAATTTTGCTTATTGCAGCTTAAATCAGAGTTTTCATTTATAAGAAATTTCTAAACTCGTCCGTAATGTTTGCACGTGATTAATTAACAATTTTTATTTGAAGTTACCAGAAACTATTTTTTACGCAGACAACATGGCTATTTGGAGATAGTATACTGAACTCATCTCCAGTATTTTTACACGTTTAAAAGGTTTTATATTTTCTGGAATGCATTTGAAAGAAAATCGAATTTTTAGGGCCCCCCGAGAAAAATTGCCCCGGGCCCCCCGATGGCTTAATCCGGCCCTGCCTAAAGTGGAACAGTTTTGTAGAATATAGGGGAGAATGGGGTAACGTAGGCCATGGGGAAACCTTGGCCACTATTAATACCTCAGCTTTGATAAAAATCTCAATTCGGCTATCATCGTCGTCGCTTTGCGTAAGCATGTTTTTCTATATGTTGTTCACTTATGTACGTATCGTAGAGGAGAGGCAGGCTATATGCGCATATTAAGGAAAGCACTCATTTTCTTCAATATTTCAATAGATAGGAGTCTGAAAACTATATACACATGAGCGGACATCTGTTTTATATAAGTTAGAGCAATTTTTCTGTTGAAATCTTTTACAGTTTTTGTGAAAATAATTTTATAATAAAAGAAGTCAAAATAGCCGATTTCTGAAACTGGCGGGCTAAATGCGCATATTTATGTTTTTAGCTATATTTCATTAACACTTGCAATATTTTGATATTATTAAATTGAAAATGGCAGAAACGGATGTTAAGCAAGACAGAAATTTCGGTGAAATATTTTCACATCACTAGTTCTTTTGCATGAAACATAGTTAAGTATGCCATAATGCCATATTTCATGGTAATATTTTGTTCATATCGTATTTTTATGGGATCAGTATGAAGTTCATATTTTTTTGCTGTAGGATCGTGATTTGTGCGTAGATTTAATGTTTAAATGATAAAAAGTAAAAAAATTATAAAACTAATCTATTTTTCTTGATATAGGCATTAAACCTGCCTTGATATGGGCATTCAGAACCTGTCTCTTATTTCAATATCTTATCATTTACAACTTTGCCAAAAGCTTCAATTTGTTAAATTTCCGATTTCCAGATGATAAGAGAGAAAAGACATCGAAATTTTTATTCCCAGAATCTGTACGCACGATAATTAAAGTTCAATATATTCTAACAAAACTGACAAAAATCTTATTTGAATTTTTAAATTTTTTCGACTTTAAATAACAATTTAATTTTTTCATGCCATGTGTTAAAAGCGTATTACCCTCAAACTGCACTGATTAGATATGATGAATCTCCAGGCATATCGTCAATCGGCTGTATGCGCATATTATCCAACATGCGAATTTAGGAACACTTCCCCCTATGCTTGTTTTATTTTTCTAGCCTAAAAAATGTACTTACATCATTAAACAAGCAATTACATCCGTGGGAGGCCATATCAATAAGCCACACAAACGCAATCAATTTGCAAATCATTGCTTGTGGGGAATCAGGAGCCTATATTTCGGGGTTTTATACACATTCAGAACTTAAAATACTTTATTACTTTCTGTGAAGTTTTCTTATGCCAAATGAAGAGTTTGAAAACTGTTTTGTCCATTTTTTCTAATGCGATAGAGACGAACATAAATCGTATATAAGGAGTTTTCCCGATCATACACAAATCACTTTTTTATTTCCTCATCTTAAATTGTTTTAAAATGACTAAATGAATTACGAAATTTCATTTTTGGATCGACTCATAAACTTTGCACGTTATCTAGTCAATTTGGATTAGGTAGCCCACGTTTTCCCACAGTTTTTCAAATAAAAAAATACTTTTTTTAAAACAGTAAAAAGTCGTTTTTGAACAACTGTATCTTTCTAGTTTGGGTGAGTTCGGTTGATGTGTTGGTTACATTATAATCAGGCTAATTTTAAATTGAAAAAATCTATAAGCCCTCAAAAACCGTCGTTGAATATCGCTCCCTTAAATTAATAATAGAGCTTCAAAGGAAACGGTTTGACGTTGAAAACTATAGATTCTTTTAATCGTCAAATCTGCTTGATAATCATACAACCAAAAAATTATCAGAACTTACCTGAACTTGCAAGATACAGTGGTTTGAAAACACCTATTTTTACATAGTTTTTTCAAAATTTCTCGTTTCAGTCTAAATATTTTTATTGAAGTATGTTCTACAAAACTGTTCCATTTTAAGTGGCTCAAATTTTTTTAAAACAGCTCGTTTTGAAAAGATATCGTAAAAAACTGAAAAATTTGAAAACAAATTTTTTTTTGGGCCTTTTTTACTTTTTATTCTTAGCTTCTACTATACTTAGCCTCTACTATACTAACAAAATTACTACACTTTTTGCAATCTAAAAACTCGTTGAAAGCATGACAGCTCTTAAATGCAAATTACTAAAAATAATGTTTCTATATCACAACTAGGTAGTTAATTTTATCAAAAGCTCATTTTGAAGTAATTGTAATGTAGGTAAAATCTCCCGTGTGTGCTCCGTTGGAAAAAAAAACGGATAGGCTCTGGTAGCGCAAATTGTTAGGGCTACTGTTAAGATTTTTTGTTTTTGTTTTGGACTCCGATCGAAAGACGGATTATTAAAATGATCGCAGATATTTAAGGCTGCTGTAACGGAAAAAAAATGTTTCTGATTCAGCCCCCGGTAGAAAAGACGGATTAGCGCGGGAGCGAATTTTTTTAAGACAGCTGCTGTGTGTTGGTTTCTGATTCGGCCTCAGGTGAAAAAGATCGACTGAAAAGCACAGAGTTAAAAGGCTGTTGCTAAGAATGTTTTCGGATATTTTAGGTTCTTTTTTTTTGTTCCAATTATAGTCGTTTTACCATCTTTATGGCATTCGCGACTCAACGTTTCATTTGGCAGACAAATATTGAAAAACTTATCTGGAACAACTGTGTTCGATATTTACTCTTGGGCTCGAACTCGCGGACTTTTTTTTGGTTCTGATAAACAAAAAAAGCGCGACAAGAAGTGCAAATATCAAGAAGGCTGTTGCTTAGAATGTTTTAGGATTGGATGAAGGATTTGCAAAAATATATAAAGTTTTAAGATTTGAAAAGCCTTTGCTTGGAATGGAATGTAGAATTGAGATGAAGCATCTATATTTGAAAAATAAAACCGGAATCCAGGCTTATTCTATGCAATATGGGCAATATAACCGGACTGGACTTTTTACAAATTCTGCTTTTTATATCAGAACAATCTGAAATGCATAATTGGTAGAATTGTAATAGTGAATTATAACATATTCAGATTTTCAGTAAGATGCAAAAATTAACTTCAAATAGCATGTTCTTATTGAAATTACGCCAGGAGATTTTTCAGTGTAATTCTATGAAAACATGAAAACAAGTGAAGTGAACAGTAAAATAAAGAAACGTAGGGTAGAAAACAACAACCATCAAACTATATCAATTTGTGATACTTTTTTGTGTCGTTATAACTATTTTGACAAATGCGACACCAGTAACAACTAAGAATTGGAAAATTATAACTTCGCTAAGCAACTTTTTTAATTTTTTTCTAAGGCTATGAGCATTTAGAATCCGGGCATCATTTCGGTAATAGCTAAGTACAGCGGCTACATTCCTTAAGTTTGGATATGCAATATATTGGCAGCGTTGTTTTGGTTATGAAAAGGACTATCTTGCCTTTTTTTTAGATTTTGAAATTAAGGTGTGCTTGAGATGTATATTTACGATTCAAAAAGACATGGTTAAAATAATTTTTCACAATCACCTCGAAAATTCTTCATTGTCGACTTGAAAACTTGTTCAGGATCGCCCCTGATGGCTTGGATCGATAGCATCAGACCTTTCTTCGACAAGTGAAAAACCGCACACATTCTTTCAAAAAACATTTAAAACATAGTGGACTGTATTTTACTTAGACCTAATTACTGGCTTTGTTCTATGTAGACCTCTGACTGGCCACATAAGCCTCTGAACCTGGTCATTTAGGCCTCTAGTTTTTTTTACCGTCTTCGCTGGTGGTTGGCTGGGAAAAGAGATCGAACCAAGAATCGACGTTGGCTCGATCCTTCAGAAAAACCTCTTCGTACCCTAGGCGCGCATTACCGCGCGCATTACCGCCGTTAATGCGCGCAGCATCATCAGGTTGCTACTGGGTCATTTTGTCTCTTAGGGTGGTTCATGGTGACCCGTTCGTTCCAGAACAAAACTCATGAACTGTTAATTTTTTTCTGAATTTTTGTGGTTCAAATAGTTGAGAAGTATAAGAAGCCACTCTAGGATGCTCACGAAGTTCAAACAAAGCATCGAAGTGGAACCCTTGGTCTCAAATATGGATAAAAAGACAATAATTATTGCGAATAACAGAATGCAGACCCCTAAACAATGCAGTAAATTCGTCTCCGGCAGGCAAAAAGTGATGCCTTTCTAGTAGACACCCAAGAAATTACTATTAATGAGCTGTTCCATGGATCGCAATCTGTGCAACTGGTTTTTACGCAATTTGACAGATTTTTTCTGATGGACAAAGAAATTTATGCAAAAACCGAATTTAAGACGTAAACTTCTATGAGATGCCTGCTCATGGAAAGGTTCCAACCATATTCCAATTGCCTTTTTTCAGGTATATTTGTGTAAAATACCATGATTTTGCAAAGGTTCTGCTTCTGTGGTAAAAATAATAGAACAATAATTGACTGAAAAGTCTGCAGAGATAAAAAGGAGATTTTATGACAAAGCAAGATTTTTTTGTAATCATCTATAATTTTTTAAATATATTTGTAAATTCAATATCATATAAGAACTTTCATTTCCTTTATAGAAAGTTTTTCGATCAAATGAATAGTTTTTAAAATACACTCGTTTGTATCTACCCGAATTCTAAATGGATATAGCCTTATTAGATATAGTTTAAAGATTTAGCTCATTTTTATAACACCCAAGATCTACTCACCGGGCTCTGACCGTACAGCGGATGATTCACCAGGCTCGGAATGCTGGAATTGTTCTGGACCGGTTCCGTATCCTCGTCGTTGGTGACATCAATCGAATCGTCTGAAATCAAAACATAAACACATCCTCTTAGAAAGGGCTAATCCGGTTCATAATCAATTTTTGCGATTCAACAACACGCCAAACGGTTCCTCGCGATGAAAAAATTCGCCATCCAGTTTGACTCGAGACTCGGGCTTAATTTGCAATTAATCACCGAACGACTAAACGCACCACGAACGTCATTCCACTTGCTTTTTAACGGTTCTCGCGGGAACAGTTTGCCTGTCATTTCATTTTTGTTAAAGCAAAACCGTTGTTGTTTTTGCGTCCCCTTCCGGTTTTACTTTTGACTGGAAAAAGGGGAATATCTGCAGCCGGTGTGAGTCATGGCACGAAGAAAAATCGCGGTTCTGGCAGCTATAAAGCTAAACGACTGTTAAAAGGCAATAAAAATTCAATGGGATACGCTTTTTAAGGACACAAGTCGGGACGACGACTTGGGATAAAAGAGCAATTGAAAAACTTTAAAGTGGCTGAATTTAAACGATTCGATCAGGAACTAAGGGACAGAAAACAAACAAATCTTGGCCATTTAAATTTGAGAAGTTGAACAATTTTGAAAATAACCTTTCGTTAATCAAAATTTACAGCACTCTTTGAAGTTTGCAAATATCGAATTTCAAAGGTGTCTAAAGTTGATAAATTTTGGCTATGAAGTCTTGAAACAAATTCTCGGTGAGAAGGGTTTTAATGTTCAGGCCGAATGACAACATTTGTATTTCTACTTAAAAGAATTCTGAAAGTCAACACCCTTTAATCAGAACATCATTTAGCATGTGTATGACATCTGTCCTTGATGGTTCCATAACCGTTTATGAAAAACACCTCCAATTCGAACATTTTCAACCAGGCTAAACAAATTTCAACCGTTTACACAATCCTTATTACGACGGGTGCGCCGTAGTTTGCGGGCGTTTCATAATCATTCATAAAAATGCGCTTTCTCTCCGCCCTGCACCAGAATTCAGAACATTTTTTCTCCTTCATTGCATGGCTTATTTGTCTCCCGAAGGATATGACTTTAAAATGCAAATCAGGACGGCTGCGGTGGGATTCCGACGGGGGTTGTTTTTTTATATCTTGAGCAACCAAGTGGTAGGTCGTCGTTGCCGCAAAACAGCAGCAAAATAAAATTTCAATCAAATAAAAAGCTTTGGAGGATTTTGCATTTTTTGAGTCTTGGTTTTGGCTGACCGTGGTAAGAAGGATGTTTCTTTCTCTCTCTCTCTAGGGATTCGGGAATTTCTTTTAATGTTTGCTTTTCCGCGGGGAACGCTGTCCCTGGAACATCTTGACTGACGATGGTAAGAAATAAGGATCACATCGAAGTGGAAAAAAACGGGATAAACTTTTAAATTGAATAGGAAATCCTTAGAATAATTCTACGGTGGGTGATAGGGAAAGGTTAATATTTCAAACGTTACATCAAATCAAATCCTGGTGCCAATATTTGAATACAAGGGGATTCTTCAATTTTGCTGCACGATTACTTACTATAATAAATCAAATCATGTTTTTTTTTGTTTCGATTATAGTCATTTTAACATCTATATGTCATTTGCGACCTATATCAACAATGCAGTTGGCGAACAGTCATTGAAAAACATATTCGGTATAACTATGATCGATATTTACTCTTGGGCTCGAACTTACTGACATCGGCTCAGGAAGCAACTGATTTGCCAACTGAGCTGTGATACACAAGCCCGTATATCACAAGCCCGTGACAACAACAACCCTGTTATGAACGGAATCTGTTGATGGAGGAGTCGTGAGCTGTCCAAAGAGAATACAAGGTGCCGCTGGAGATCGAGGTAGAGAAGGCAGTTTCTGAGAGAGTTTCTTCGGATTCCGTTACAAGCCACGATTCGGCAAACAGCTTGAGCTCATCGGGAATGGAGGAGTCTCAAGGCCCTTAACCTGCCGATGGAAGAATAACGTCATAGAGGACCACCATGGAAGAAACCGGTCAGATAGTGCCACCAGAGGACGAGTCCGAAAGTTATCGCCTTCCAGGACGGTTACTCTTGAGCCCGTCATGAGCGACTAAAAACGCGTTTCAATTCAATTTCCAATCCCCGTTAGAAGGAGTTCACTTCAAGAGTTCAAACCAAACGACACATTTCTAATGTTATTTTTTCCGATGTATCGAATGAAGTCTGTTTGAGCCCCCGCAAGCAACGGAAAATGGAGTTATGGCTGTTTACACTCAATTTCCCAACATTTTTCAAATAGTTGAGAAAAAAGGAAGTCGTACTTGAAAATTTTAAACCAATTTTTGATTTTTTTTTTCGAGGAATCTAACAAAACCTGTTTGAGCCACCGCTTGCATTGAAAACTGGAGTTTTGGTTGTTTCACCCTTGATTACCCTACTTTTTTCAAATTGTTAAGAAAAAGCGTGTTCGGACTCTAAATGAGACTTATCGAATATGTTTTTTCCCGAGGAATCGAATGAAGCCTATCTGAGCTATCAAATGTATCAGAAAATTGAGTTATTGTCTGTTTCCACCTTCAATTACTCTATATTTTTCAATTATTCCAGAGAAAAACGCATGTATAGACTTCAAAATATTGGAACAAATAAAACGTGTCTTATGTGATTTTTCCGAGGAATCTAACAAAGCCTATTTTAGCCACTGCACGCATTGGAAACTGGAATGGAAGTTTTACCCTTAATTTCCCTATTCATTTCAAATAGTAAAGAAAAATCATGTTCGGACTTGAAAATATGGAACTAAATGAGACTTTTCTTGAGTAATTATTTTCGAAGAATCAAATGAAGGCTGTTTGAACCACCACACGCTTCGGAAAATAGAGTTATGACTGTTTTTAATCTTAATTTTGCTACATTTTTCAAATAGTTAGAAAAAGCATGTCCGGATTTGAAAATTTTTAAACCAAATAATTGAAAAATTTCGTGGAACCCAAGCAACCAAAAGTCCCAAATCAACTTAAATGCGTGCCTCCAAAATTTAAATTTTGCTGATAAAAGGTTCCAGAGAGAATCGGAACAGAATTTTCTCGAATGCGAGCATGAAAGTTACAAAATGATCCTTGAAAAGCCTTTTTTGTGATATGTCAAATGCATCAACTTAGTTCAAAAGTTATAAATTCAAAAGGCCTAAACTAGTAGACTGAGTCGATTTTAGGTCATTTTTGAATTTCTCAAACCTTAAAAGCTTCGTTTTGGCCCAAAACTGATCCATGATGTTTTGCAGAATTTATAAGTAATGTTTACATGAGTAAATTTGTACTTTTGGGTTTGTATGGGAAAATTGCATATTTTGAACTGAAAAATCAACATTATTTTTGTTTCTTCTGTGGAACCGAGCCAGCTGATGGTTTTTGAGCCAATTTATAAATTTCCTTAAGGAAATTTTCCACGAATAACTTCGTTAAAGACCTGAACTTCGTATCTTATTAAGCAAAAAAGTTATTAGCTGTTTAACAGGGGTATGTCTTTTCGCAATGATAAACAATAAACTCAATTGACATCGCTGCTGGAGCCTCGGGAAGTATTGCATGAAAATAAGTCTTGCAATACCTTGCTAGGCCCTCAGCATAGCAATTGAATTTATTTTTTATCAATGCCAAAAACATATCCCCAATCAACACCTAATAACTTTGTTGTCTAATAAAATACGAAGTTACAGTTTTCAACAAAGTTGTTCAGAGGAAAATTTCCTTAAGGGAATTTATAAATAGGCACAAAAACCATCAGCTGCCTCGGTTCCACAGAAGAAAAAAAATGATGTTGATTTTTCAGTACAAAAAATTCAAATTTTCCATACAAACCTAAAAGTTCAAATTTAATCATGTGAACATTACTTATAAATTCTACAAAACATCATGGATGAGTTTTTGGCCAAAACGAAGCTTTTAAGATCCCAGGGTTTGAGAAATTAAAAAATGACCCCAAATCGACTCAGTCTACTTAAAAGGCCTTTTATGAACTTGAAGTTCCAAACTGTCCTTAAATAGCTTTTTTGAGACAAGACAGCCATTTCATGAATATGCAATCTGAACTACCAACACAAAAGGGTATATCTTCTCTTCTAATATATAAAGATGAGTTGGACTATATATGTTTGTTTGTATGCACCTTATACAAATCCACACCGCTTAACCGATCAGCCTGAAATTTGGTACAGTTATGTATTTGGACCATGGTAAGGTTTTAGTAATAGTTTTGAGCCCCTCCCACCTAAGAAAAGGGACCCTCCCATAGAACTTTCGTTTTTTCTCCCACGAACCAAAAGTCATGGCACCATTTTGTCGACCGATTTTCGTTTCCTTTGGCGGGGTTGTTTTCACCATCACCATGGGCCAGGCATTAGAAACGACCATCTAAAATTCACGTGTACTGGATAGCAAATCAAAGCTTGCTGAGCATTAAAAATTTGAAAGGAGAACTTTTGGCGGGTGTTTTTTCCTCCTACTGTTCAAAGCACGTGGTACCGGTGCGAGGCATTTGATTGCAATAATGAGCCTTCATTTAGGATAAAAAAAACTAGGTACTCACCTGTTAGAAATATATTGAGAAGAACAGTGGTTGAGAATCTACTAGAAAATGCAGTGTGTAAAGTATGGATACATTAATTTATGTTCATTATGAATTGACTTCTCCAGTTGAATAACTATTTCGACTGAAAAATAATGTTCCAGCTTTTAGGATCCATCTATTTTCATAATTTCGGAACTCCTCATAGGGAAACAATTAATAAAACTGAGCGTTGTAAGTTCAAGGCTGCGACCTCAACACTTTGATTGCCGTGTAGGAATTTAATTTACAATATGAATTAGACAATTAAACGTTCATTTTATGCAAAAAAATTAAAACCAAATCCAACGCACGAGACTTTTAGTAATTTAATCTGAAGTTTTTAGTTTTGGACAATTCAATTTCATATGTAAATTTTTAAAATTTTAAGTTATTATTGATCATCGATGTGTTCAATTCTACCATCTAATTATATGAAAACATAAAAAGCATATTGAAAACATGCAGAGGTTTCAGCGGAAATCTATTTAGAAATCTCTAAGTACAAAATAAAACTTAAATGGGTATTCCATTCTACGGGGAGATCTTGAAAAGTGGTCGTTAACATTTGTTAACAAGCTTAATACATGGGATTTTCACTAGATAACCCATGGAAAAGATAAAAAAAATGTTATCAGTTGATAAAAAAATGCTAACTCAATTCAAGCTTCCTAAAAATTGGTGAAATAAGGTTGCCAGAACTGTATCGGGACCAGAAAAATCCAGCCAATTTTATCAAAAAATCTGGCCAGCATTTGATTTCAAAATGTTCAAACCGATATCCCGCAATAACCGATATCCCGCAATATCCGGGCAAAGTTGGTCAAAACCGAGGATTGATTCAGTATAAATAATGAAAAATATACTTGCAAATTTTTTTTTCAACAAACCACATCAGCAGATTTTAAATTGTATATTAAGCTTCCAAACACGAGTCATGATTATTTATAAAACTTGCCATTTAAAACTTCTTTTTGAACGTAAAAATGAAAAATTATAATAATAATTATAAAATCTCAGTTTGTGTTACGTTTAAAAAATGGTGTGAATAAATCCGGGCAAAATCCGGGCATTTGGAACAAAATCCGGGAAAACGGGCCAGACATGACTTACCTCAAATTTCGATTCAAATGTTTTAGCAAATCCGGATAAATCCGGGCTACCTTAAATTGAAATTTTTTTCGTGATTGAATGGATAAGCATTCAAAGGAAATTATTTAAAATTTCTATTAGCAAAACCTAAAAACCATAAGTTATTCAATAATATGATAACGATAAACTTTGCTAATAATCCCAATTAAAATTTTAAGTAGACTAACAAAACTTACAAAGCTCACATGGTCAAACATGGTCCAATTTGTTATGATGATGAACAAAAAGCTTTCAAAGTTTCAAAAAGTCAAACGACTCATTTCGATTGATATTTTATGTGAACCCGAGCAATGCCGGGTAAAATCAGCTAGTAATCAATAAATCCTTTTTTGTAGCTTGGAAGTATTTGAAATGTATAATTACCGTTGAAATTTTAACTCAGAACAACTTACAGCTAACTTGTAAAGGAAAGGATTAATTTTTTTTCATTTGAAAAATATCGTCCAACTCTACTCACTTACCATGAATTTAGCATATATTGAAAGTCAATTGAAGCTATTCATGGAAAAAAAAATTTAGATGAAGTCAAGCATCTGTAAAATTTAATGCTTGAATGTTATGGACAGAGAATTTCAATTTTTTTAAACCGATATTGTTTTAACGGATGGTTTATTGATATGCTGTTTCGTTATTTTGTTGAGTAATAATTGACATACGCATTCGCTGTTGGCCGCTGGCTGCGCTTGCAGATATTCTAAGAAAGCTCATAACAACTTCGAATTTTAGCTGCCGGTAAGGTATCATCTAGTTGTGGCCTCGTGGCAACGTGTTTGGCTATCGTCACGAAGGATCGCGGTTCAAATCTTATATCACGACTAATTTTTGGCATTAGGTTGTTTGATTGCTCGAGTAAGCAAATAAAACAAATGTATAGCAGAACAGGCGTGAGTGCCGACATGTATGTATCTATTCTATTTTCTATTTAATTTTTATTTATTTAAAGAGGATTTTAACCTTCGTGGTCATTCACCCTCTGTATCGAGGAATTGGTTACATTTCAATTTTTAAAGCTAAACATGAACGTATCGAACAAAGTAAAAAACAAAGCAATTAAGTAAGATGAATTGAAGTGATTGGGGGAATGGAGATGGATGTCGAGAAACCGGCAGCCAGAGATGCCAATGTCCCTGATTTTTCAGGATTTGCCTGATTTTTTGAGGCTCAGCCTGACAACCTAATATGCCATTGAATTTCCCTGATTTTAGAAAATATGCCTGATGTTTGTGAACGTGATGTAAAACGGGTAATTAAGAACTAGATTAGATACCTACCATTGCTGAAGTGAAAAAGTGGAGATGTGGAGCGATGACCAAAAAAAAGGTCATCACTTTGAGCGAAATTTCCGTTACTTTAACGTAGCCTGTTTTAGCCTGACTTTTATTTCACCAGCTCCCTGATTGTTGAAAAAATGTTGGCAACCCTGAGCAAATTTTCATCACAGAAACACGCCACATAATACAGAATTTCGGAAAATTCTCAGATTTCACAGAATTTTTGAATTTTTTATGGATTTCCTCAAAATGGCTTTTACAAAATTTAGATTTTTTACTTTGAAAAAAAAATTGAATAAGATTGGTAATTAATTGATTTTACCCAACTTAAATGTAAAAAACCCCAAACAATATCATGAATTTTCAATGGAATTAAAGGAAAAAGCATTAAAAAAATTTTGGTTCAAATCACAGAACTTCAGATTTTTTTTTCTCGAAAAACACAGAATTTTTATTTCAGCAACCTTGTTTGTGAGCTAAACAGAAGGTCGTGCTAATCTGTAATGGAACTTCAAAGTTTCAATAAGAACTTTAATTTTGGGCTGAATAAAACGAACTTCAGCACTTTTATTAAGCTGCATGTGTTGGACCTGTCCAACGAGACTTTTGGTTGCTTGAAAATCGAGGGTAAAAACAACCATTGGGGAAAAGTTTCCTAAATGGGCCTATCGGCTTAAATGACCCTACGGCTGTTTGATGAAATGGCTGACTAGACAGCTTATCTAACCAATGCATTCTGAGGGTGATACGCTTAGAATATAAGGCAAGAAAAAATTTTATGAATTTATAAACTAAAAAATATTTAACAATTCATACAAGGTTTGGATACTATTTGATGTAATATTTTGACTTTTAAAAATATACATAAAGAAGCTCATCATAAAAACTTGGACGGTTTTTATTTCTTATTTAAATGAACTTTAAAAATAAAACATATTTAAGCTTTTATGGAGGTTTAATATTAATTAAAGAGTGGAATAAGAGAGTGTTTTTCAATGCCCCCATCATGTTTGTAAAAATGCCTCCATCCTAAAATATCAGGTTAAATAGGATAAATAAATGATTTTTTATCATTGAAACCTCAAATCTAAGCTCTGAATAACATCTTAAGAGAGAATTGAAGCTTTAAAAACAGATTTGATAAAGTTTTTCTCATGGATGAACTGCCTCATAGTATGGCAAACCTAACTTTTGTTTTATTCCATAAAATTATAATACCAGAGATTTTTATAAAACTTCAGCTTTGTCGACCGGCAGTTATAACTTTCTAGCAGTTTCAATGAAATTAAACGGAAATATTAACCAAAAACAGGAATTTTGTTCAAAACAGAAATAGGCGCATTTAGCCTGCACGGTTTGAAGTTCGGCATTTTAGACAACAGTTATTTATAATAAAATCGTTTTTTCGAAAAACGAAAGGAAATTTAAACATAAAAATTAGTTCTATATATAGAAAACATATGCCTGCATACGTGCATTTAGTTTTTGTAGACATATTCGATGTAATATTTGATTAATTCAGTGTTCTGCTTAATAGGCGCATATAGCCCGCTTCTCCCCTAACTCCAGCGTGAAGTGAAACAAACAGCCTTATTCCGGTTTACCAAATAAAATCACACAAGATATTGTCTTTTTTGCTCGTTTTTTTTCAAGCTTAAATAAGTTTTTTGGATTTTTTGCAAAAAATAGGAGAATTAGTGGTTAAAAAGGCACTATATCTCCGATCGTAAGCTCGTGCGGTATCTGAATCTACGTCCAATTGATTTTCCGGACATCTTCACTAGAGGAAAGTACCTATTTTAAAATAGATTTGATTCATGTAGAAGGGAAGATATTGAATATCTTCGTGGTTTCCCATCACTTTATTCTTATTGTGCGTTGATTGACAGCACTAGTTATCACTAGAGCATTCGCTGGAAAATGTACTAGGCTTAGAACGCTATATTTGAACTCCATGTGTTGGTTTATCGTGTAGGATCTCAGTGAAACTTCATGTTTCTTTGAAGAGATCTAACTAAATTCTACTTAAGACTAAAGCGTACATCCTTCAAGGATATAATGGTTAGCATCTTACTAATGCTAACACCACCAGCCCACAGAAAGAGTATTTTGTATGCCGTGACCGAGACTCGATCTTATGACCTCTGGCTTAGAAGACTTAAACGCTATCCTCTAGGCCACGGTCGGCGGTTTTTTTGTATTTTTTTTTTAACTTTGCTCTGGTCAAAGCCAAAAAATTCTCGAATGGCCGTGCCTCGGGGCAACTCGGTGGATTCAAGTTTTTTGGCACATAACAGACGTTTTGGCTTTTGTACTACCCTAGTATCTTTGGCGTCATAACATGATGCCCAATCGGGCCAAAATATGACGGGTCCATCATGCTGCTTGATCATCGCTAATAAACGGAGGCATTCCTTAATATAGTTCAAGTTGTACGGGCTAGATATTTTGCCACACTCGCGAACCCACACCTTCTTGCCAAATTTTTTGATGAAAATGGCCACCTCCGTTTAGAGGATATCTTTGTCCTTGCGTACTGTGAAGTATTGTGGCCCAGAAAGGGTTTCGAAGTCAAATTTCACATTCTTTCATCGTCCATTATAATGCACCTAGAACTTTTGCAAAATATAAAATCATACAGTTTCCGAGCTTTTGATTTGACCGAAACGGCTTGATATGGGTTCCTTTTAGGTTTTTTTTCAGCTTCCGGTACGTCTTGAGCCCAAGTCGCTTTTTAGCACACATCACGTTAGACGTCGAGGTCCCGACTATTCTCGCCACATCCCGAACGGAAGCCGATGGTTTCTATTTGTAAGCATCTCTGATCTTTTTTTTCGATAGCAGGACTTACAGGACCAGAATTTCTACCTCTCCTAGGTTCATCTTCAAATGTACAATGTTCACCATATTTTTAATAGCTGTCCGTACCGCTCCGACGCTCACATCCTCTTCTTTGGCCAATTTTCTCAATGAGATTTCACTGTACTTTACACCACTTGTGCACGAAACTTTCTCTCTTCTTCGGAGTAAGGCAACGTATTTTGAAATTTAATCACAAACTACATGTTTTTCAATGTTATCACGTAAAGAAATGTGTAAACAGAAACATGCAGCCAGTAGAATTCGAAAAAATATTCGATTCAAAATGACCGTTAACACTAGGTGTGCTTATAATTTCTGGAACAGTCTTTAATTATTGAACAGGTTGTGTTCCAATTATTGAACTCGTAAACAATGGAATTTAATGTATACATTGAGGCGTATTCCGTAAGATAGGATGCATTGTATCGATTTTGGTGATTTTGTTTGAGCTTGCAGCCGAGGAAATCGAAGCCCGGATCAGAAAAGCCCGATTTGCATTTGCGAGTCACCGAAACGTCTGGCGCTCACGCCAGATCTCTCTACAAACTAAAATCCGAATCTTTAACTCAAACTTCAAATCCGTATTGTTGTACAGGTGCGAAACTTGGTGCATATATGCGGTAACGACACTGCAAGTATTTGTAAACCGCTGCCGGCGGACATCATCCGCGCTTGGTGGTCTGGCAACGAGATATCAAATGAGGAACTACATCGCCGGTGTCATCAAAGGGCGCTAGAAATTGAGATTCGGGAACGTAAGTGGAGATGGATTGGGCACACGCTGCGAAGAGATGAGAACGAGATTTGCAGAGAGGCGCATGAATGAAATCCAGAGGGACATCGAAGGAGAGGCTGGCCCAGAAACTCGTGGCGGCGAAGCCTAGCTGCCGAAATCCGAACTGTCCACGAGAATCTCGAATGGGAACAAGTGAAGACGCTGGCTCCGGATCGTCAACAGTGGAAGTCTTTTACCAAGGCGCTCTGCGCCGGAGAATCGACGTTGGACCATTCAGTAAGGAAGTAAGTTAGGTTCTCCGAATCTTGCGGAGCCTAATTACCCAAACCATTTTGTGTCCAATTTCCGGTTCCTCAGATCTTTCGGAACCTATTCGATCAGAACTTCAGGATTTCCAGATCTAGTCGGAATCTAGTCACCTAATCATTGATTGTTTCGACTTAAGGTTCTCCAGGTTTTCCGGAGCCTAGTCGATTAGATCGTTTTCTAACGATATATTTTTATCCCGGCTAAAGATCCAGAGAAACTGAGTCATCATTTAGTGTTTCTACTTAAGGTTCTCCGGATCTTCCAGAACCTGGTCATTAATAACTCCAAATTTTACATTCAGGTTCTCTGGATGTTCCGGAACCGAGTAACCAAAACATTTCATTTTCCGACTTCAGGTTCTCAGGATCAGCCGGAACCTAGTCGATTAGAGCACGATTCGCCGTCATAAAATAATTTTTTGGTTTGCACAAATCCGAGATATGACATTTTAAAAAGTACAGGTTTTTGCAAAAAAAAATCCCTAATAACTAATGAACGCCTCCAGGTACAAGTTTGAACCTTGAGAGAAAAATGTGAGAATTTATATTTCATACAAATGCTTTTAAAATATTTTATTGTATGAGTTCATTCACAAAAGTTAGAGATAGAATACTGTATTTTCCGACACACCCTAACAGTCTTAATCAAAGTTGCCTTAAAAACCGTTGGATACAATTTTGTAGAAGGCTCTATCTGTTAATAGGAAAATGGTTTTTAGGGGAAATCATGCAAAAATGACACACTCTAATATTAGATTTAAGATTATTAAAGCACATGGTTTGATAAGTATTTTTACTGAAAATATCATTTGTCTATCTCTTATAGTATCTTCGTAATTGATTCTGTCACGATAAAGTTCCGTCCTTAACCACTGTGCAATGCCATCGATGAGAAAGCTTGTTAATGTCTGGCATTGAATCTTATTCCGAAAATTCCACCTCCAAGGAAAGTCATTATAACATTATCCAATTTACAACATTAAACAAATCTTGGGATATTTGGGTGTATTTAGCTCTTCTATATAAATACAACAACGGCTTTAGCGTAGTGATTTGAGTTCAAGTCATCTACGCAATGTTCATGATATCAAATCCCGTTCAAGACATATATTTTACACTTTCTATGGTTTGATGATTTTAGCATTTGAGGGAATTTATCATATTGACAAATTAATGTTAAAGAAAAAAAAAAGCTTTCTTAAACGAAACATAAAGTTTTACTGATTTGATACATGCGTGTGATCGTTTTCTAACATCATCTATGAACTGAATATTTGAAATTCATAGTTAGCAATTGTGAATAGTGAAGCTATAGCAGATACATTTTATTTTTATTTATTCGTTATGCAACACAGTGATCATAATAGCTGAATATAATTCAATCAGCTTAATTGAGCTTTTATCACTTTTTGCCATAAACCGATAAATTACATCATCATTGCTCGTGTGAGGTCACGACTATTTTGGCCATTGGTTGGGACATTTCTTGTAACATAACTGGGTGTTGTAGGTGGGAGGGATCCGTTCCTAAAGCGCCACAAAATAATAATCATAATTCGGTGCAGCTTTATCATTTACACGATAATCACATAAGAAGAAGATGTGTCTTCGGCATTCCAATGACACAACCCAGAAAGGAAGGGGTTGTTTGCCTGAGAGGGTCGGCAAATCTCAACCGGGTAGAAACCTAATTTGACTAATGAAGTCCCCGAGAGATGGTCGCCACGGGTCCTGTGGCTGTTGTCGTTTCCGAGTTCACCCGAGATAGGGGAAAACTGAGACAGCATCAACAAGAAAATCAACATCAACATCAACAACAATAACAACAGCATCATAAAATAACTATTTGTCACTTTCGGGTATTTTAATACCGCATAAATAATTGCCGGTCGAAGGGGTGCAAAACTGTATGCTTCCGTTCTTCTATGCGTGGAAAGGGAGAATCCGGCGCTTCGGGACAACAACGGTGGGGTGGAATCGTGTGTATGATATAGTAGGATTTTGTGTTGATACGGATATTTAATACCCTTTTGCGAGAAAGTGTGTGCATACGTCCCGTTTAGTCCTGTAACCGGCGAGTGAATGGGATTAGGCGGGTGGAAGTTATTGCAAAAATCGCTTAAACAAATTGAGTGCGCTTAGCCCTTGGATGACCCTTGGCAGGATTACTCACATATGATCCACGGGAGTGAAGGACGCTCCACAAGTCAGATTTCGTACATGAATTCAAAAATCTTAATCCATCTACATCCATAATCCTCGTAAAGATGTACGAAACGGATGTGAACCATGAATTCTAGAGTTTGTTTTGATTACGTCGTATGAACCAATATAAACAAAATTGAGTTATTGACTGCAAACGAGCCATAAACATGTATTCTATGTTACGTAAAAACTTGGTTTCATTTGATCAATGAATAAATTTTACAAAATTATTTTAATTTAGGACGTATGATGACTTTCTCATTTTAGAGTGCGTTTTGGTTTTTGCGACTTTTTGCACTGCATTGGATTGGCGTGCAAAACAAAGGTCGCAAAAATTTTTTTCGGCGTGTTGGTTTTGCGACCTTGTGCATTTTCCAAGAAAATGCTTCGAAAAGTGTTCAAAATCTTGAAAAGTTGAAAGAAAACCGTTTGGGAGAGTGGTTCAAGTCGCCAATCAAAAAGATATATTTAATTTAATGCTATAGGTAAGTTCTATAAGTGATACGGTATCACTGATAGCCTTTTAGCATGGACAAATTTTTCAGTTCCAATTTTTTTTCATTACAGTGGCAATGGATACATTTCCGCACTCAACGGTTGCCGGAGTCACTATGCGATCATCATGATCAGTTGAATGAATGTTCCTGATGCAAAAGTCCCTTACAGTACCACCGATGCTAGGCTGCAGCGGCGCAGAGGAGATTGCTTCACTAAAGCAGGGATAGAAACTTGGACAGGGCAGCTCTACAATTTTTGTGCCATTCGGAAAAGCCGGATTCTGTAGCGTGCCTATTACCCGCGGGATTCATAAGTAAGTCCTTTTCTTTTTCGCTCTATTTTGAGGTGCTTGGCAAATAGCCACACAAAGAATATCTCCAAATCTCATACCAATTATTGAGTCAATCTGCATAGGGGTCATATCATGATAGATTTTAGTTAATGAAGCAGGTTAGCAGGAATTAGCGAAGTTATTGCCAGATGAAATCAAGTTTTCAAATAATTTTAATCTATCTGCAAAACGACGTTTGCGCCAAATACTTATAGCAAAAGGTTGTAAGTGCATATTTTCTAGAAAAACATAAATTTATGCCTGTATCGAACACATTCACGTATTGTTCAGCTATTTTATTATCGCATAACAAATTTCCTGACTATTATGGGCGATATTTAAATTATAAGAATTAAAAATGTGTTACAAAACTTCAACAGCGATTTTCTCGAAACAAGTCAGGTGGTTCATACGACCTAATCAAAACAAACTCTAGAATTTATTTTAAACTAATAGTAAAAGTTTTTAAAATTAGAAAACAAAAACTTACCATCGTTATCATTCCCGTTATCATCCTGCAGGATCGGACTTGCTGAACCGCAGGACGAGGTGCTGTGCCGATGCTGTTTCAATCCGGAGGAATCTTCCCGATCGGCCGCCGAATTCTGACATCCGGGCGTAGTTGTCCCTCCATTGGAGTTTTGCTGCACCGGAGATGCTCCGCCGGCAGGTGAATGCTGTTCACTTCCGGTGTTGGAGTGGTTCGAAGACTGTGTTACGTTGAGGTTTTCCACCGAGCTCAGGTTGTTGTTGCTGATCAGCGAGTTGTTGTTGTTGTTGTTAGTGTTGCCACCTCCACCGTTGTGGCTGTGACTGTTGCCGACGGCGGAACTGTTTGCGGCTAAGGCTGCTGCGGCTGCCGCAGCCGATGCGCTGTGACCCATGGAACTGACTCCGTTTAGACCGAGCGATAATCCGTTTGCTAGGCCGTGCATCGGATGGTGCGGATGATGAGGATGATGGTGGGGTAAACTGTTCACCAGGGACGATACTTGGCTGTGGTGGTGCAGGAACTGACTTGTGGGAAGCGCGGGAGCCGGCAGGATGCTCGGTCCGTAGCGTGAAGGTGAAAGGAGCGCCAAAGATACAGGAGGACTGGAAAAGAGTAAAATTTATAAAATATATTATTAATCATTTTTATTACTTAAACTTACTTAAACGTAGCAATACAAAATTAGTTAGAAAAAGAATCTATAAGAATAAAAATTAAAAAAAAATTTTCTCATGATGCGATCAACTTTGTCATTATAATTTTTTTATCATTAAATGATAACTTCATTTTATTATATAAAAATAAAAATTGAATATTTAAGTGTTGTGGTATACAAATGTTGCATCTAACCCTGCTGTTTCATGATGTCTCGTTTGACGGTATCAGTTGAACAGGAATTTCAATATTATTCTTAGTTAGCTGTTTTTTGCAGTTTTCTCCAGCGGTGGGAGGAATCATATAAAACGTCTTCAACATCTTATAAAACGTCTTCAACATCTTAATCGTCTTACATCATCTTAATTGGCACCAAATTTAGGACCCAGAAGAGCAGTTTCAGGACACTATTTCGTAAGTACAAGTCCACAGCTAGTCCTAAATTGAAGAGTATTTTATCCTGTATGAATCACTGATTCCCTCCTTTAAGTTGATCTTCGCCGGATGTGATGGACTCAGCTGGAAGGCAGATGATAAATAATAACTTTCTTGATCATCTTTGGCTACATAACCAGTTCGATAGACCGGACCTCTCTGGATTTTAGCGGCGATAATAGTTTACAGGGGCAGAACATCAACAACAGCAGCAGCAAACTCGGAACGCTTGGCGGAGGCGTAGAAAAAACGAGCTTTAAAGTTATTATGATGTATGTTTTGAACAATGTGTATAAGAAAATATGTTTGTTGAATCAAGTGGAATATACAATTGAAATTTTCATTAAGAAACCAAAATTTTTAAAGGTTAAAGGAAACAGAGCTCATAAATTTAACTTCAACCATAGATGTACTTAAATCAAACATAAAAATATAGATAAATTTGTCATAAATCATAGTTTAATCAATCATGTTACTATAGCTGAATTTACTATACTCATTGCTGAATGCTAAATATGAATCATAGAAGCTTTCTCCTATTGGCGCACTTATGCCTGTCTATCCACCTTTCTTTCAAATTTCTATAAAAAATACAACTCTCTCTAGTTAACATGCCATTAAAATTATATTCATAGAAGTATAGTTAAAGCTAACACAGGTATAGTTAGGTGCAGAGAATCTATTATATATAACAGATAATTTAATATTTATAGTTGATCGAGAATCAACCAGAAATATGATTGAATAAAAGTGGACTATTGATGAAAAATCTATATTATTTTCTTCGTGTAATTCCTATAAACTATCAAAAACCCAAAAAATATTTTGAATCAATTAATTGTCCTCAAATCAACTTGGTTTTCAGATGTTGCCAAGATGTTTTGAATGCAAAGATGCAATACTTCAAAGGTGTTTATGTCCTTTTTTTTCAAAGTTTTTTTATCGTAAAAAAGGTTGTAAGATTTCTGGCGTCACGAAAAAATGTATTTAAGTTTCTTATAAGGTTCAGATTAAAGGTAATAATTCGAGAATTTGGTTGAACATCGCAAAAAAAAATTAATAAGATTAAAAAAAATAAAAAATGTTTTTTTATTATCAAATATTAATATCAAATTCCTATATGTTTTCCTTAACCTTCTCACGTCGTTCGCAAAATTTTAAACAAATTATTTTACGATCGTTTTGACTAGTGAATGATTTCGCTCCCCTGGTAACATTTTTCGACCGATATTTATGATTTAAGATTCATTTAGAAAATTTCTTCAAGATTTTGAATACATAAAATTTTAATCAATTTGACTTAGCAGATGACCTTAAGAAAGCTCTGAACAGAAAACCTCTGAAAAAAGACATTATTTAAAAATTGAGATTCACATGAGAGTTTCGGCCACTATTCTGGAGTTATCGGAAGAAAAATTCTCGCTTTCAAAAAATGTAACTACTACATTTTTTCTTGGCAGCGCTGTATCTCATTCTTAATAGAACCGATTTTCAAAATTCAAATTTTAGTTATATTTTGATAACATGATCATCATTTTCATTGAATACACATAGTATTTCAAATAGTGCTATCATTCGTAATGTGAGAATGAAAACAAGAAAAAAAAATCGTAGTATTCGTAATCGGCTGTTATGCGCGCATTTCTAATTTTGTTATCATGATTTATTAAAAATTTTCATCAAATCTGTCCACTTTTCATATACTCAATCATAGATTAGAATCTCTACAATCGATTGATATGCTTTTTTCCTTTATTATAGAGACTTTCAGCCTCGGGCTGGTTCGTCTCTTACGAATGATATGCTTTTTATGGGGGTTTTCAAGAATTTGTATTCCAAATTTACTAAAAGATATCGGAATTCAACCAAATTTTGAAACGTTTTGCGTAAGCAAGCAAATCCCCTTGGGAGAACTTAAATCGAACAAAATCTATTGCTCTCCCGGTCGTGCTCTCGAAATCTGCCTTCCTATAGCAGACTAAAGGAATCGCCCGCATGGCTACGTAGGGTGGTTTGTGCTGATACGTAAGAATATTTTTAAGTATTTGTCTTTATAATTTACATGTTTTTCTGCTTTTTGAAGTTAATTCTGAATGCATAGTGTGGTTTCAAAACGACACTAAATTCAGATTATTTCGGAAACGCGTGGATATTGTTACATTCACCAAAATCAAAACCAATATTCAAAAGATTAAAATCTTTTTGTCTATTATTCTTTTAATCTAAATTTAATTAACATGTCAAATATTCGAGAAAATATGCATAAACTTGAACTCGTGGTTGAGTTCGCTTCAGGTCATATTGATCCGATCGGCATGGGAAGGTTAATGAACCAAGAAAACAATTAATGAAAAGTCGATAATTTATTCTAAACTTGCATATGGAACAAATCAATTAATACTTTCCAATGTGTCCAGAAATACCCAGACAACCATTTGGTGGGTTTTTCAAATTTGCAACACAAATATACGTGCAAATATACGTGTAAACATATCGTATATAATGCAGGAATACCAGTATAAACGTAATATTTTGGAGGCTATATAGGTACATTAGCACACATATTCTAGATTTGGATTGTATTGTCATAATAAAATCATATTAAAATACGATAAAGAATTTGCATGGGCCGCACATTGTAGGTGCTGATATACGAGAAAGAGTTTAAATAACATTCTATACGATATAGGGGAACATGCCCTATTATGCGCCACCTAAGCGAATCGTTGATTTTCTATGTACTCCACGTACAAATTGTGTTAAAAATGGGTGTAATCGTTGAAGAAAATTGTTTTCTACAAATGCCTATGATTTTTAATTACTCAAATGGCTATAGTTGCTTCAAAAACTTGATTTTTGAAAACTATATCCAAAGCCACAGAACAAAACTGTGTTGCAAATACGCGCCGCTGTGTACTCAATACGCGCCTAGCAGCCGAACACAGCCGAAAGCAGCCAAAGACCGAAAACACACCAATACTTACAGACACTCTGACTGAAAAGAAAATCAAAATGGACTAATAAAATTTTTAAAAAATATTGAAAAGTAGATTTTTGGGCGGAATTAACGCTCAACATATGGTTTTAGGCTTTTTGTTCATTTTCAATGCAAATTGGCCTTTTTGAAAAATTAATGCTATTTTCCGCCTACTACGATTGGCGCGTTATAACGAGCGCATGGCGTGTGATAGAACATACCCATAAAAAGCATACCTTTGCGAGTTCAGTATGATTTTTTAGCATAAAATCATAGTTTAGATTCTCTTCTATCGATGTGTCAGAAAATATTGTCTTATTCGTTTTTCTCTGCTTGGTGACACCTTATTGAAAGTGTTTTAAAATTTAGATCAAAATGTTAAAAAACCTAAATTGTGAAATTGTCACGACACAGGGTCATTTAAGGAAAAGTTCATACTTGCCATGACCAATCACAGCTTGAAAAACAAATTGGTAATATTTTGCAGGATTAAAATGTTTCAGATTCTTCAAAACAAAGGTGGCGCATATTAGCCACATGGGGCGTTATATGAACTTTTCCCCTAATCTGTAAAATAAAATACGATTTCTAGTTGTCTGGGATATTTACATTTTTGTAAATAATAAAATGCCCTTAAAGTCATTTTTAATCTCAACAATCAGAACTGAAAGAAAAAAGCCAAATGAATATTCGATTTAGCTTTTTAGATGACATTTAACAACGTATATATGTAGCTTTCCGTGTTCGATTAATTAGTCATAAAGTTTTAGATATTCCCATAGCCTTAAAATGTTAGAAAATTGCTTTTCAGCAGAATAAGCATTTGATAAGCAAATGATTTTCAATAAAATTAAACAGTAAAATTCTGCCCAATTTTTACCGTAATCGCTTACTTTCCAGTAATGGAAATTTCTGAAACAATTTGGATATTTTTTTTTTTTTTTACTTAATGATCCCGCGCCGATCCTCCGGTGCATAGGGCCGTGGTAAAAGACCTCCACTGTTGACGATCCGGAGCCAGCGTCTTCACCTGGTCCCAGTAAAGATTCTCGTCGACAGTTCGGATTTCAGCGGCTAGGCTTCGCCGCCACGAATTTCTGGGTCTGCCTCTTCTTCGATGACCTTCTGGATTCCAATCTAGCGCCTCTCTGCAAATCTCGTTTTCATCTCTTCGCAGCGTGTGCCCAATCCATCTCCACTTACGTTCCCGAATCTCGATTTCTAGCGCCTTTTGATGACACCGGCGATGTAGTTCCTCATTTGAGATCCAGTTGCCAGGCCACCAAGCGCGGATGATATTCCGCAGGCAGCGGTTTACAAATACTTGCAGTTTTCGCGTCGTTACCGCATATGTGCACCAAGTTTCGCACCCGTACAGCAATACGGATTTGACGTTTGAGTTGAAGATTCGGATTTTTGTTCGTAGAGAGATCTGGCGTGACCGCCAGATGTTTCGGAGACTCGCAAACGCAAATCGGGCCTTTCTGATCGGTGTTTCGATGTCTTTCCTGGTACCACCATCAGGCGTAATCTGGCTACCAAGATACTGGAAGCATTCCACTTTCTCAACTTGTTGCCCAGCTACCATGAAACTGGAGGGATTTCCTGTGTTGATCTCCATCGACTTGGTCTTTCCGACATTGACTTTGAGACCTGCTGCCTTGGAACTTTCGGTGAGGTCGTCGAGTTTACTCTGCATATCTTGTTGTGTTTGGGCGAGCAAAACAATATCGTCAGCCAGGTCAAGGTCGTTCAGTTGCTCCATTGTTGAAGGATTCCACGGCAATCCTCGGTTCGGTGCACAGTCAATCGATCCAATCAGAATCTCATCCATTACGATTAGAAAAAGTAGCGGTGATAGAATACATCCTTGTCTCACTCCAGCAGTTACCGGGATTGGTTCGGACAAGACACCGTCGTGCAAGACCTTGCACGAAAATGCCTCATACTGTGCTTCGATGAGATGGACTAGTTTCTCTGGGACCCCTCGTCGCATTAGAGCCGCCCAGATGTTTTCATGGTTAAGTCGGTCGAATGCTTTTTCGAAATCAACGAACACCAGCAGAAGAGAGTCCTGGAATTCGTTGATTTGTTCCAGTATGATTCGTAGCGTTGTGATGTGGTCCACACATGATCGTCCGGATCGGAATCCAGCTTGTTGCCGTCGGAGTGTAGCGTCGATTTTCTCCTGGATCCTGTTCAGGATCACTTTGCAGAGTACTTTAAGGGTTGTACAGATCAACGTTATGCCTCGCCAGTTACCGCACTCTGTTAGGTCTCCTTTCTTCGGGACCTTTACGAGGATACCCTGCATCCAGTCGGCCGGGAATGTTGCAGTATCCCAGATGTCAGCGAAAAGACGGTGCAACATTTGTGCTGATAGGGCAGGGTCGGCTTTCAGCATTTCAGCAGGGATGCAATCGATCCCAGGTGCTTTGTTGGATTTCATGTTTTTGATTGCCGCTTCTATTTCAACCAGCGAAGGCGCTTCCGAGTTGACGCCATTTATGCGACTTACTGTTGGCGCTTCGAGCTGCAGATTCTGTTGGCCATCGCTATTCGTGACTCGGAAGAGTTGTTCGAAGTGCTCAGTCCATCGTTTGAGCTGATCTGTTCGATCGGTCAATAACTGACCTGCTCGGTCTTTTAGCGGCATTCTTGCATTAGTCCTTGCACCACTGAGGCGGCGAGAGATGTCATAAAGTAATCGGATATCTCCATTGGCGGCGGCTCTTTCTCCCTCTTCGGCTAGGGAGTTTGTCCAGGCTCTCTTGTCTCGTCTACAAGCTCGTTTAACTGCCTTTTCCAGCTCCGCATATCGTAAGCGGGCGGCTGCTTTGGCTGACCCGGTACATGCCTGCTCAATTCCGACTTTCGCCTTTCTCCGATCATCGACCATCCTCCAAGTTTCATCCGACATCCATTCACTCCTTCTTCCACAAACTTTACCGAGAGTACCATGGCTCGTCGTGATAAAGGCATTCTTGATTCCACACCACTGTTCTTCGACTGTTCCGTCTGTCGGCAGCTCCGAGGCTCGGGATTCTAGCTGTTCAACGTATGCCCTTTTCACCTCTGGATTCTCCAACCGGCGGACGTCGTATCGACACCCGACTTTCTCCTCGCGCCGTTGGACACGTGCAACTCTCAGTCGTATCTCGCCAAGGACGAGGTGATGGTCAGATGCAATGTCTGCGCTTCGCTTGTTGCGGACATCAAGAAGGCTCCTTCTCCATTTTCGGCTGATGCAGATATGGTCAATTTGATTTTCTGTTCGGCCATCTCGGGATACCCAAGTGACCTTATGTGCTGGTCGATGGGGGAAGAGCGAACCACCGATCACCATGTTGTTGTTGCCACAAAATTCTACAAACAGCTCTCCGTTTTCGCTCATCTGTCCTAGGCCATGGCGCCCCATGATGCGCTCAAGGTCCTGATTGTCGGAGCCAATTTTTGCGTTGAAGTCGCCCAAATGGATTTGAATGTCACCCTTCGGAATTCTCTCAACCACACTGTTCAGTTGACTGTAAAACTGCTCTTTCTCCTGCAAGTCGGCAACGTCAGTTGGCGCATAACACTGGACCATTGTAAGGTTTCTAACCCGTGTTCTAAATCTGGCTACGATTATTCTTTCGTTTATCGGTTCCCATCTAATGGGGCTTAACAGGAAACCAACTCCTCGTTCCCGAGTAGCATGTTCTCCTCGTATGCCAGAGTAAAGCAGGACTTGCCCGGATTGTGTCTTGTGTTCTCCAGTATTAGGCCAACGGACTTCGCTCAGTCCCAGAATTTCAAGCTTGAGGCGGCTAGCCTCTCTAGCAAGTTGTTCCAGTTTGCCTTGTTGGGCAAGGGTTAAAACATTCCAAGTTCCAATTCGTGTCCGTGTTTTCATGCTAAAAGTCGTCGCCAAAGTTCCAGGTCGGTCATTTCTTTCGGATTCCGTAACAATTTTAAATCGGGAGCAGTAGGTTGTTAGCCTAAAGTCCCTATCCCGCGATGGGGCTGCCATCTTGGACTTAGCTGGCGGGAGCCGCATTTCATAAGTTCAGCCGCTCGCTGCGAGACAGACGCTGTTTGAGCCGCCCCTGACCTGGAGAACAGACGCTCGGTTGTTGTTGCACGCCGCCCTTGACCTGGGGAACAGACGCGTGCGGCCACCTTCTCAGTCTGCATGCGACCAAAGCATCCACCGGGGTTGGGTACCCGATCTCCGCTTAGGTTACTCGCACCCCAGCCGGCACCGCGGGGAGGTAGAGATAGGAGTTGTGAATAAGAGGTGATATGACCACTATGGGGTCTCGTGTTGCACATTATCCACCGTTTACCAGCCAAAATCTTCTCATTCTACTGTCAGTAATTCATTCATTCTTTAATACTTCATTCATTCTAAATACTTTCAAATTGTTGTAGATATTCTTTCAATTCAAGACTTTTTGGTATTATTGTAAACATTAAATTGGCAAGAGTACTGAGCGCATGAATTCCGTCAAAAACTTACTGAACACTTTAAGAAACTATAATATGCTATAATTTCCATTGGTTTTCAACATAATTGTTCAGACAAACACCTTTGATTGCAATATTTGGTTCCTATCCCGTGATTTTGACCGCTTAGTCTAAATATTAAGGTCAAGCTTTTTTTTAGAAATGAGACGCTTTCTTTTGCTGATACCTCGACTGACAGTATTTTGTTGTCTGTGAAAGTTTGTACCCGACATATATTTTTTTAAATTTCAACGCATTTTTTTTGAGATATTTACGATACAATAGAAAAATACAATTGTGCATAGTTTCCTAGCTGAGTTTCCTAGTTCCATAGCTGTCAAAACTGTTGGTTATTCAAAAAATTACTGTGTGTGAGTGGTGGGAAGGTATGTTAACACTGTCAAAAATTTCCACAAAGTTCAAATCAAGCATTGGAGTGAAGCACAGGATCGGAAACTACGATTAAGGGTCATCAGGAAGTCAATTCCAATATTTTTAATTTTTAATAAGCGAAAAACTAAGCATAAATTGCTAAAATGTACCACAGTTTTTTCTCTGATAAGCTGAAAGTGAGGCCTAGTTATAAGTCATTGAAACCTAACCTCAAACAACAATGTTTTGCTAGTTGCAGAGCTCGTATGCTATATACCCGGTACTGATAATTTCTGATGGACGACAAAACTTATGAACAACTTTATTTCTAACAAATACCAGCGTTGCAATTCCATAACATTTGAGGCCCTCAGAGCCAAAGGGGTATAAGTGACAAAATGGTTGATTTTGAGTTAATGATGCCAAACGATTCTTCATATTTCAAACTATATTTGATGATTTTTTCAGATTTTTTGAATTTTATTTACATACTTTTACGCTCCATAGCAAAATTCAAATTTTCGAAATATATATGTAAAATTGCCAAACACAACAACTTAAAAGCCTGTTTTCTCGAAATAAGCTCTTATGCACTTATACCCCTTTGGCTCCAAGGACCTCATTTCTGCTCGTGGCAAGGGCCCTAGCAGATTGAAGTATGTATTTGCTGGTTGTTATGTAAAAAATTAATTGAAAAATTTGGATTTTACTGTTTTAAGAAGCCTAAAAGAGTAATCTTGTATGTACCCTTCACAACCTAATATCTATACTAACCGATTATACTTTAACTCCAATCGCATGATGGTTTTACCTGGTTTTTGTCAGATTTTGCCTGCAGACATTCCAGTAATAATGATTTAAGTGGCTCAAAAATAGTTAAGATTTGTCAATTTCGAAACAGCTGTATGCACTAAATTGACCTTAGTTTATTTTAAAAAATATTTATTGGACCGAAAAGTAGCAGAAATTGAAGGAAGAGGATGCAGCCAACTAAAATATAGATAAGACAAAGTATAAATGGGAGAAACTGATCGATACCATACCATGACTGAAAAAAGTGTGTGCCGGCCGATGGGAGATACCAAGAATAAATTAAAAAAATCTTACAAAAATGATAAATAAATTTTTCTAAATTTTTTCATGAATTATCATAAGATTATCTCAATTTCCTTTATAGAAAGTATTTCGATTAAACGAATGGTTTTTGAGATACACGCATTTGTAACTGTCCCATTTTAAAAAGAACTAAGCTTTAAGTCTAAATATTCAGTTATATGTACTTATATTGTTTTTCATTATTATTTTAAAAATTATTTATAAGAAGTGCTTCCACCTTTACATCTTCGAGGGCAGATATTCTGGGAAGACAAGTTTATATAATTAAGAGTTTTCAGTTGCTATTTTTGACATTTAATATACGTGTTGATGTCACGCGTTAAACGTTTATTCAAAAAAAAAAACCTTCAAAAGACTCACCAGAAAACGCCAACCGCCACCGCCGCTTCCCGCAGCGCCCGGCCCTGTTCCATGTCCCGCAGTGCTTCCGGTCTGATTGTTGCCGTGTTACGTGGTTGACGCTCATTTTGGACCGCTGTTTTTCCGGATCGATGGATTTTCCGGTTCCACGGCGCACCCAGTCCAGGTCCGATACGTACGGCATATGAAAGGAAGAAAGGATGAAACATGAAAGAAACACGTTCTCCGATATCTGCTCTGCTGGATGGCGTGAAGCCGGGTTTATGGCTGCTACAATTTGTTGTTTTTTTTTTGTGAATTTCTGTCCTTGTTTTCCGGGTGTATGCTAAAGAGATGCATATGCGCGAACATTTTTATGCATAATTAATTTTCTCTCATGGTTTTTCTCATCGAACGACGTGTGCCCGGAGATTATCGCCCGGACCGAAAAGGGGTTGTGACCATCGGCACGTGCCCACTCGTGATGCCTTCAAGGGGTTACCGCAGAGAGGAAAAACATCTCAATTATAGGTTGTTTCCGAAAGTGCGCAAATTGGTTTCTTAACACGTTGTTGGTTTAATGGAGAGGATTCTTACACATTAGAATAAAGGAATAAATAGGACAATAATTGAGTTTCTCAGACTTTTATTTAGTAATTAAAGTATAAAAATATTTTTACGGTGAGCCATATCAAAAATCCTTGCTATCAACTATGAAGTAAATATAAAAATTGAAACGATCGGCAATTGACATCATTTGAAATATTTGACGATCGTGTAGTAATGACGAAAACCAGTTGTGAAGTGTGCTGTTTTCAAAGATAACCCTCAACTCCTCATCCTCATCCTCCTGTAAGCAGTGTTAACCCACAAATTTGTCATTCTTCGTCTTGTTTGATAAGCTGACAACAACGGGTAGCCTGTTAATGATGCTCGACTAAATGTTTCCGCTCCGATGACCCGTGTCAGCCGAACGAGTCGAATTGAGATCATTTGAATAAACAGCATCGAAACACCTTCAAAGTTCAAAACACTCCCGGTTGTTTCGGGGGCATATCGAGCGATGTCGTTTACTTTTTAATGTTGGTTTAACCTAGTTCTAAAAATTGAACCGAATGAATTGTTTTGTTTCCTGTAAATGTAACGTTATCTGGAGTCATTCAAGTCAATATATCTAGGTATTTTACGAGGAGGTATTGGAATTTAGTTGAATTGCTCTGGAACATTTATTCAAATTGAGAATGGATAAATGGTGCTCAAAGCAGCTCAAATACGAGAAGGTATAAGAGTTCAAACCTCTTTCGCTCCCCTCCCCCCCTGGACATTTGTTCGAAATTTTCCTTAACCTGAATTAATAGTTCATTGTAACTGATAAGCTACGTGTAAGTTAATAAATTAGATAATCTGCGGCGGTTGGGGAGATCTACCGTAACTGAAACGCGAAGCAGGTAGAATAGGATTGAGGAAAAATACGTCCAAGACGAAGTATATGCTGGCCTGCGGGTCCGAGACCGATCGAGACCGCTTGTCCGTTTTTGCTCACTATTGACGGTGACGAGCTATAGATAGTCGAAGACTTTGTTTATCTCGGCTCACTGGTGGCCACAGACAGTGACACCAACCGTGAGATCCGGCGGCAAATTATCAGTGGAAGTCGTGCCTACTATGGACTCCACAAGCAACTGCGGTCGAGAAGACTAAGGACTCAACGTGTAACTACTGTACATAACGCTTAATAGACCAGTTATTCTCAATGGGGGACCTATGTACGTACACTAGGAGTGTTCGAGTGATGAGTGTAAACCCTGAAATGTTCCGGTCAATAGTGTGTAAATGAGAGGGTTTTTCCTGATGACTCCTGACAAAACCGGAAAAACCACCAGGTAACCCATCATCATCGTATCGACCGATATGTCTCTTGAACAAGGTTGGAAAGGTGTTGGAGAAGATAGTTCAGTGAAGGATGCAGCTCTAAACCGAGGCTTTTCAAAAATAAACAGTTTGGTTTTAGGAAAGGCCGTTTCACGGTGGATGCCATTCGACTTATCGTCGACGGAGCAAATTAAGCCAGGCTGAAAAGTGAAGAGGAGATCGGTTTTGCGAAGTGGTCACACATCAAGAACGCCTTCAACAGCGTCAGTTGGGCAGTGATTGCGTCGTCACTCTTTCGTATGAGGATTCTGGCATATATCTGTAGAATTGTGAACTGTTACTTCCGTTATCGTCAACTAAAGTATATGCCAGCAATTGATTGAAAACAGTGAGTGTCTGCAGGGGTTCCACATGGATCGATACTTGGCCCGGTATTGTGAAACATAGTTTACGACGAACTGCTGAGACTGCGCCTTCCCACGGAAGTGAGACTTACGGGATTCGCCGACGACGTGGTCCTTCTGGCATCGGGCCCATCAACCGAGGAAGTCCAGCTACTTGTCACAGTAGCAATCGAGAAGGTGAAATGTTGGATGCGGTCCAAGAGCTTGCATCTGGCTCACCACAAGCCCGAGATGGTGCTTGGGAGTGATGATCGACGATCGGCTGAGTTTCACGGCCCACGTCGACTATGCCTGCAAAAGAACAGCAATGGCGACAGCAGCCCTTTCGCGGGCCATGTTGAACTACTCAGCGATCCACTGCAGCAGAAGAAGATTCCTGGCGAGCATGACCTCGTCCATTTTGCGGTAAGGAGCGGCAGCTTGAAAGTCAGCCTTGAACATGCAGTGTAATCTGCGGGCAGGCTTCCGAAAAGTACAGCTTTGCTATGACAGCCTTTTTCTTGTCAAACAAACTGTCTCGGTTTTCCTTACCACTCGGTTCGCTGCTGTACCGTCGGTAACTAAATCGTAATGCTTCGGCTACTTCGCACACGTGCGAGAACCCAGGCTGTATCTGAACAATCTGCTTAAAGCATGCGTTGCCTAAAGTGTTGTGCTTTAAGCTGTAGCGAACCTAACCGACAGTTCGGTTTTCATCCCTTCATGCCTCCTGTTTCGGAAATAATTTCATCCAACTGTCGGCTGCAGGGCGTGACAGTTTTTGCAGGACTGTCAGGGGTGACTGTCGTGCCCATACCGTACCCATGCCCGATCGTATGCGCTGCTGCTCAGTTCGAATAGATCGAACGAGCCATCTATTCGCACCGAGCAGCAGCATACGACCGAGGAAAACGCGATGTGTGGTGCCGGTGCAGGTTAGGCGAAAAGGGAAGGGGAGGGTGATTGGGGTGATCACCACCCGCAGTAGCTTCAAGCAAAAGGAAAATTTATACGTTAGTTCGAAACTTTCTCGGCCCGAGCGAATCTCGGCTACAGTCGGACGAAGTAAGTAGTACTGTCATGCGAAATTCAACGCATTGAAAACTGTCACGAAGATTTTCCCAAAACTGTCACGAAGCTTAAAAAACTTTCATACCCACGAATAAACTCTCGCATGAGGTAAAACAAGGCATCGCTGGACATCGCACGACCGCTCCTTTTAAAACTGTCGGGGAAGAAATATTCGGGAAGCTTTCATCGAGGTGCATGTGCGACATTCGCAAGAATACTGTCGTTCGCCAGTACTTTTCGGAAGCCTGTCTGCGGGTGTTCAGCGCATGCTCATGCAGGGTCATGCTCACCCTGGTCTAGTTAGAGGAAACTATATTGTGTTATGAGCACAGACACATGCCCAATGTGCCGAAACATGCCAGTGGTGCCTCGATGTCCAACTGGCGTCGGATTTTGGATTGATCTGAAACATGAAGAGGTGTATTTCTGCATGACGTAGTTTTTGACTTGTCACGGATGCTTCATGCAGTACTACCGTCGGTTTGGACATGTGCTCTTGCAAATCTGCCCAACCTGCGGTGACACTATATAGACACCAGAGCACGTAGTGTTCAACTGTTCGAGGTTCGAAGGGGCACGTCTTCACAGGGGCTTGCCGCCTGTGGACCCGACACGAAAGCCAACAACATCATGCGGAGGATTTGTGAGGATACTGGGCGCGTGGCCAGCGATATGTTCACCCTGATAATGACTGCCCTGCAGACGAGCTGGAACCAGCACCAGTTCGTGACCGGTGGAGGATGACATCTTCGACGCGATACATCTGAGTAGAGTGCGTTCGAATCTATCAGTAAAGCATACAAAGATAAGACTCCGAGCTGCTTTGTACGTCACGTTCGTGTGTAGGATACATCTAACGTTACCGTCGCGTAGTATCCGATTAGAACGCACGCCCTCTGCTACGGGGCTGCGGAGATAAGACATGACTTTTTCCGCATTCGAACTCAAAAAAGGAAGAGTATTCGCGGAATATTCTCGGATAGAGTGTGATTCGTCTAGACCGTAGCGGATAGAAAAAAACACATCTCAACTTGATCAAGATTTTAACTAAAAAGAAATTTTATTGAGTTTTCATCCCTTATTACAGTTTTTCCCGCGAAAAACTATTACGAATTAACGGGCAAAATGTTCAAACTGGCAACACTCAGCACAATACAAAACTGGCAAACGGTTCGGTACAAAGTGACCAAATGTGTTGAGATCGATCATACCGGCGCACCAAAACGAATGTTTTGAAAATGATCGCCCTAACTTTGTTTGTTTTTGTTCACTTCCACTAGATGAATTTTTTCGACACAACACAATTTGGTCAGCAGTTTTCCTGGCAGGAATTTTAGCTACAATGATTCCATAGGTCAACAGCTGGTTTCACATAGCAGGCATTCAACAGGATGGTCCGGACTAGGTACTGGATTTCCGATTCTGACATTGGACAACATTGGAATTGGATGGACTTGGACTATCGGATCTCCGGGGCATTGGAACGGTTAACACACAGCACTGGTATGTATCTCGCGCGTTCCACTGGTCTCTAGCATAAGGTTGCCAGAATTTTTTCCACTCCCATCCGGGCCTAGCAATTCCGGGCATTTTTTTCAAAAAAACCTGGCAAAATCCGGGCATGGATTCCAATTTTTCAAATCCAAAAACCGGGCAATAACCGGGCAAAATTTAGGTGTTATTATATATAAAAGCAAAGAAAAAATGCAAAAAAATGAAATTAATATTTTATTATTGTAATTACATACTTCCAAAATCTATTTGGAACACTTAAGTATTTAAAGGTTTATAAAAGTAAATCAGCGAAATTATTTGAAACAACCGTTGAAAATGTCCATACCGTTAATCGATTTAGCTAAAACTTACTCAAAAATTTTGATTTTTTTTTGGTTTCTTTGTGAAAATTGTCGAACAAAGGTGGAGCGCATGATAGTCGAGGTAATCAAGCGAGCCTCGAGTTACGAGTAATGGTCGGACCTCACGTCGTCAGAGTAATGGTCTTTAGTCTTGAATCGTAACAAGAGACAGGGTATATATGCTGGAGTTATGACTTGAAACCGAGTTAGCTGATGCGTGCAGAAACGCGGACTTAAATAGTCTCCCATCACGGGTACAGCCTTCGTTACAGATCCGGATGGGAATCATAGCCAGAGGCCCCTGGTGGACTTTAAGGCGTAGGGGTACATAGTATCTAGAGTCGACCTATTGTACCCATGAACCCAGAGTAGAATACTGAGGAGTCGAGGTGGTTCACCGTGCCTTGGAATGCAATCCGTTTATAGGATTACTACCTGGTTGATCAACTGTTGAAAAAAAAAGTATTGGCGAGAAAAGATATAAATTTTACCAAGAAATTCGGTATAAAGGCGAAGCTTTGGCGCGCCATATGTGAGTTTGGCATGCTTTCCTAGCCGTTCGTAGCCACTGACACAATGAATGCAGCTGTTTACGCCCGAAGGGTGCCTGAATCGTCGCCTGTTGCCCGCAAGCATGATCACCCAGTCCTGTTTGGCATGATTTGGTATCAGTCCACTACTCAAAGGACACTATGGCTTGGTACTAATCCAACAGAGTCCAGATCGTACCGAATGATGTGATTCGCCAAATTGTCCTCAAGCAAGGCCGATTGAAATTTTTGGGCCTATAGTCCTATTTGCCGCTGATAGTGTTGGTGATATTATGCAAGTTGTTTCACCAACATTTTTCAGTTTTGGGACAATCAACCTCAAAAACGACCATGTGTGACGATCGACTGTCCGTTTTTGTACTGAGAGTTTTTGAGGTTAATTGTCCCGTCTCATTTGTACACGCTCAGCAAGTGTGCGTAAGAAATGTCAAAAACAACTCTATGCCAAATCGTATTTGATAAAACATGTAAAGTCTGCAGAAAAAAGTGGTTGTAAATCAGTCTGTGCTGAAGCTTTGAGCTGATTTCGATCGAAAATTTGATCACTGGCCTGCGATAGACTAGAATCTCATTTTGTTTTGAACCACTTTCGAAAACTATAGAGGATATAAAAGTTAAATATAAATTGGATTTGTTCCTAAATTGTGTTTAAACTGTTCATTTTACATCATGTTAAAGCATTTTGGAACACCCTATATTAAAATAATTATGATTCAGAAGTACTAAAAACAAGCGGCATGTATAAAATAGGAGGGTATCGTGTTGATATAACTTCCGTTCATAGAATATTTTCTCTTTAGTAGAGAACATACTCTCTGAATAATGTTTTTTGTTTCACTTTAAATTAGGTATTCTTTCACTCGATATTTCGTGAGTGGCCTATTTATAATTTTCTCAGCCTTATGTAATTTGAGCCCAGTGAGAGACTTAAGACCCAATTATGAGGATTCTCAAACAGGAAACAACATATCATTTGTTGAGTGTGATTTTACTATTTGCGCTCCGGCGTAGTTAAATGTGCGGAAGCGAGGATGCATACCAGTTCGATGTAGTTCTTTGGTTTTTGATACGACTGAAAAAATAAATCAATCACTCACTGCACCAGTAGTGATCCTCATCTCAAATTGATTTGGATGTTTGATTATTCAAAACGATATCAAACTCTTCCAAATAAAAATTTGGCCTATGTTGTGCAGACATTTTACCCTGATCGAAACCTTTTTGTAAATAATATGATATTTTTTTATTTTTTGCCTGAAATTATTCAAAATAATTTAAAATGATCAATTCATCGAATATTTTTCAATTGCGTGTTTTTAAATTTTGTTTGGAATTATCTGTGACAATATTCTTACAATATTGTTACAATATTGTTACTTCAGAAAGGAAAAGTTAAGTAAAAATTTGAAAAGATCCACGCAAGCTTTTTCCAGCCTTGGGGCATAATTTGGTTTAGAAGGTTTAGTTGCATAATTAGCTAATCTCAACAAATAAAGGGTACAAAAAATAGATAAATCTTTACAGCATAGCTAGGAATAATTGCCCTAGATAGCCTTGTCCAAAAACTTAATTGTTTCTGAGAGACACATTTATTTTCTGAAAAATAAGCTCAATTTTATTTACTTTCATACTTTTCTAAGATGACTTAAACTTACTTGACTAACTGAACTTAACATAACAACTTACATGCCTTGATAATCAACAGAGCCGATGATGTCTCAAATGGAAGTGTATTCAGATCCATTTTGGGGTCCAAAGGCCTCATTTCAAAATGAAGAATAAGTATTCGTAACTGTATTCGAAAAAAAATGCAACACTTTCATTTGGGAATAAATTTTGGGCAGATGAATTAAAATTAATGAAATATTCAGTGATTCAATCTAATAATGTAATGTGTCAAAATTTTGTGACGATCTGTTAGTTTAATTTTTAGATATTGTCTAATCAATGAGTTTATTAATTTTTGGGCAGTGCGCCATTTATATTGCACACTTTGAACTGCCGATTTTCTAAATCCAGGCTATTTTTTTGACGTTTTCCATTTCCTGATATTTGACCATCAAAATAAATTATTTTTTTCAATTTTATTGAACCTATTAAAAGTTTAGCAAACTGTCCACCTTTTGCAAGAAAAAATCGAAATTAACTTTTTATCATACCATCAAAGTTTTCGCTTAATGGCAGGAATCCAGATCCAACCAAAGCAGAGTATTAGCTTTAACAAAGCTTTGAAAGTGTCATAGAAGGATAACTGCCACTTTCGTAAGTATTATTTGGCCGTTAATTTTACCAAGCGGTATGTACCAATAATCGATTTTCATCTTTCACAGATCGTCAGCCAAATTTTAAACAAGAGAGTACCGTAATCTGGGTTAATATTGATCACTTTTTTCAATATATTTCGATTATTTTTCCTATTAAAGAGGATGTGGCATGTTTCATATTTTTAAAACCAGTACTGGACTCGTATGAAACATGAAACATGGTTGCAGAAATTTATTTGACTACTTTAAATTTGATTTAGAAATCGATTTCATCGCTGTTCAGGAATTGATGCTTTGGGGTTACATTGATAAGTCTTCATTTTGACGGTTTGAATGAGTTTTCTTGATCATAAAGGATACAAAACACCTACATAATTGTTCACAAATTCTAATCCAACAATTTTACCTTGCTTTTGAACGTTTAATTTTAAAAACATTTATAATCGAAAAAAAAAAACAATTATGCTGCAGACATCTAGGGGCAAAAATTAAAATAATTGCTAAATAGTTTTAGTTTCAAAATACAAATGAAATTTCTCCGACACACATTCCCATAGGCCCTCCCACTATTTTTATTTTCATTTTTCTTCAAAGCTAATCATTCGATAGGTTTCCTATCCATTTGTGCAATAAGGGCGTACTCTTGAAAAATGTCCATCCTTTTTAAATATCTAAAATCTTATATGTAAAAATGGAGGCGTTTTCTTTGTAACAACATCACGTATGAATGGTCGGTCGGAATGAAGTGAAATTTGGTATCAGAGGGTTTTTTGGGTCAGAGATTGTTTGTATAATAGTTTCAAGAATCTCACTTTTTATAGAAGGTGGTCCCAATACAAATTCAACTTTATTTGTTACGATTTCCATATGAATCGATTCGCGAGAACGATGAAGTTGAGGACGTGTAGATGAAATCAATCATTTATTACGATTACATAAGAGGGTAAAACGAAGTTTACCGGGTCAGCTAGTTTATCATAAAATGACTATAAAAATAGCACTATAACTATACATATACAAAGAATAAAACTTGTTCTTTCACATTCAATCACCCGTTTGCTTCTAAATACTATTTGATATCATGAGGAGAGCTGTTTGTTTGAGAGTCTTGGGAAAAATAGATTTTTTTTAAATATAGAAATTACATATTTACCAACAGTAAACAATTTCCAATACAAACCAAATTTTGTCTATTTGATACTTAACTATAAAGTTTTCAAACGAAGGTAACAGTTTTCAAACTGAGACTGAGTTATTGATGATAATGTGGAAAAAATCATTATTGTTAAAAGTTACCCCATTTTACGGTACCGTCAACTGGGGCAACATGCAACCATTTTCAACTTCAGGCTTCTAAAATCTTAATGCATACAGATAATCATACCTCTTATACATCAAAAGTTTTAAGGTTGATTGGATACCAATCTGACGTAGTCGGAAAAAATATTGGTTTTACCAGTTATTTTAAATTTACAAAAACATGCGATTTTCACCTTACTAAGAAAATGGGGTAAATTGCAACAAACTCTGGAATTAATGAAAAATCAAATGAAAACGTTTGAAATTTTGAAGTTTTGATAAATTTGTGATATCATAACGCATAAAGCACTAATTGCAGTAATTTTTGGTTTTGTTCGAACTAAATTATACATTTTTTCTGTCAAAAATGTTTTTAAGAAAAAAGTGTTAATCTGCTGCATACATTTAGGGGTAAAAAAATACCACAAAATATTCTAGTATCTTAAATCATGTAAATAATTCTTAGGATGGATTAAATTTTAATGTTAACAAACGCATAATGCAAAACAATCATATCCCAGCATATGGAAACGCGATTTATGAGATTTAGTTCTGATTTGCATTTTGTTGCATTTTGCCCCAGTCAGCTAACTGAATTATAAAAATATTTATTTAAAAAAAAATGGTGATTGTCCGAAAAATATTTATACACCAACAGTGTTGGTATTGGATAATGTAAGCAATATCAAGTTTGTAGGTGATATCATTAAGCCAATCCGTCACACGAGGTAAAGTTTTTTACGGCATCGAAAAATGTAAAAATTTGTACATCTATTGTTCGTTTTTTAAATTTTTTATGAGAATCAAAAACTTAAAAAAAATCCTTCACGATGTTAAAACTATGTCATCATCAATCTGTTATCATTCAATGATAACTTTATTACAGTATATTGAAATAAAAATTGAATGTGTGTTGTGGTATACAAATGATCTAACCCTGCTTTTGCATGATGCCCCGTTTGACGGTATTTAAAAAAAAAACTCTATTTTTTCTCCGGAGCATTCAGGAAAGGCTTTTCAATTAAAAATTTATGACAGGAGATCCACCAGGTGCTGCAAGAAAGTTCGTATCGATTTCATTCACAAAATTTTTCAAAAATTCACCTCGCTAACGGGTCAACGATTTAACCACCGAATTTTGTTTATTTTTGTTTGGCCTTTTTTGTTCTTGCTTGGGCGAATCAGACAAAAAAAATTACCTGCTTTACCACTTCACCACTGAAAGTTTCGGATGGCACCTTGTTAAACTTTTCATAACTTCATGGAATTAATAATTCATACTTCAATTCAAATTTTATCTCCTTGTAAAACCCGTAGGACTTCTAGAAAGATTAACTACATGAGGTTTGATGGCATAGTTGATTTCAGCTGTTTTAAGATTTCTAAATGGGACTTCCCTAGATTTTTCATGTTCCTGCCCAAAAATTGTGGCCAATGAATTTAATCATTAGACGCTATCTCAATAACTACTTGACAGATCATCAAAAAAAATTTGCCCATGTCACCATTCTAAGTATTACTAGGTAGTATCACTGAAAATTTCATCAATTTTCATCCATCCGTTCAAAAATTATTCACAAATGAAAGTGCATTTTTTTCGAATACAGTCCTTATCTCTCTTAGGCTTTTGCAAAATCGAGTTCATTCATCCTCAAGCAAGAGCCATTATTTGGCAGCTCATCCTGCAACGCTGTTTAAACTGCCCTTAGTGTTGGAAAAAATAAACTCTTAAAAAGTCGTTTGAAATCTTACCAAAGATGCTCCCAATAAAGTTGAGGCTCTGTGTGGGCAGAACTCAATTTTCACAGCACTGGTTCACCTCACGAAACACACGTGCTTTCCATTAAGGGTTGGTGTTGATAATCACATATTGCACATGGAATATCTGATAGACAAAACAAAAAAAAATAGGCTCCCTACTGTTCCACCGAGAGGCAAACCAGGAGGTTGATGGTCCTTTCGGGAAAATGAGGTGCCACAAACAAGAACAAAAGCTACGACATTGTTCCGTTTCCAATATTACTTTTTCCTGCCCTCTGTAGTAGGTAACATGGAAAGTTCCCTCTGTGACAATTTTTTTTTTGCTTTTCTAGCTGCTGAACCCTCAACTGACACTCCTCGTTAGGGCACCACTTTGTGGCTTCCATCAGAGCTGGAAAATACCTTCGGGGCTTTCCGGCAGCAAATTTGCAAAACAACCAAACGGCGACAACGACGTTCTCCAGCAGAGATGGGTTTGCTGCAATTGTTACTTCCACCCACCCACAATCTCCCACGCCTGAAGTTACTATCCATTCATTGGGGGTGATCTAACGCCTGGTGCTTCGTTCATGATGATGATGATAATGATGATGACGGTGACGAGATCTCATGGTCTGTGATCGTGATGTGGGAAAATTGAAAATAATGATGCTGTGGAATGACAAAAATGAGCGTGCTTTTCCTTCCGGGGAAGTCTTCCGAGTTGAAAAATGCAAAACGGAAAGGGGGGATGATGCCGGTAGAACCAATTTTTATCATTATTTGTGAACTAACGACAATTCCATTTCCGTCCTTGGCAGGATAACAGAAAGCAGCAAGGAATGGGTAGATTGTAATCAAATTTGAAGTACTTTGAATCTAACGGTGCCCCCGAGCAGCGAAGGGATGGCTGATGTTTTTTTTTACCTGATCTAAGGAAGTAAAGAAGCTTTTCCGAGACAATGACCGTAAAGCGTGTCATAATCGGGACTTTTCTTAGGGATTTTATAGCGAGCGTGGTTTGAATTTTTATGAGCATTGTTTAACCGATTTCCGTCAATGAACATGAACCAATCTTTTCGATGAGTTTTTATCCCTTCAAAAAGAGATAGAACCCTTAAAAATCGACAGTGATGGTCTATGAAAGGCAAAGGTCAGAAAGTTGCTGTTTTAGAGAAAAAATTGAAAAAAAAAACAATTCTAATGGAATAACCGATATAGAAGATCAGATGCAAATATGAAGAGTGTTTTTAAATTTTAAGTATTGATTGGAACAAATTTGAATTTAAAATATTAAAACGCCGAAGTCAGAAAATAAATAAATAGTTAAAAAGTGACTTAGTTAAAGATCTACTATCTAACACAAAAAGAGCTGTTTGTTTCATGTTTTGGTTTTGTAATTGAAGTTGATGATTTTTTTTTGACAACAAATTATAACATTAAATGCTTCAGATTTTTTACAGTCATTTTGCTTTATCCAATTATGGACAACGCCCGAGTTTACAATTTGTGAGTACATTCTGTTAGCAATAAAAAAAAAATCCGTGATTAGAATAACATTCCCATTCGTCATCTAGAGCCCTGTTTCTAGTAGGAAAAAAAATCGTACCATTCTACCGGAAGTTGATTTCCGTGTGTCACAAAACACAAAAAAATAAAACTTTACTACCAACGTTTTTCGCCAGGATAAATGAAAAAAAAAAACACATAGGACGAATGTTGTTTTCCACAGATGCAAACTATTCTTTGGGTTACAAATTTGCAAACTAGTACCACAGAACAACAGAGAGAGAGAAAAAACCTCACAATCACTGTAGATTCTTCTAGCCCAGTGAAACTCATGTCCAAATGGCAGAAGATGAAACCAAATTATGCCAGCCCCGGTACGGAAATCTAATTCAGTTTTCGCTTTGGCAGACACATGATTGCGTTTTGGGGTGCATTTGTTTTTCTTTGCAGCTGCAGCAACTTTTTGCTAATTTTTTTGGTTGTTCTAGTTCTGACATATGTAGAAGGATTTCAGGAACAAAATATTTTAATCACAAACAAAACAATTAATCACTTTGTGAAATGCTAAACTGGATCAAGTGATCAATTTCCATGCTCATGTTTTAAAATTTATTCAAAATATCAAAAAATTGTACTTACATTTCACGCCTTTAATCGCTGTGAAATGGAAATAAAACAAATATGAGCTATTTTGTTTACTAAAAAAAACCATCATCGTTATATGTTTATAGTGAAGGATAAAAAACGTACATAAACTATGTGCATGGAAATTAGCAAACAAACTGTAGGGGAGAATGAGGATACTTGATCCATGGGGATACTTGATTCCTTCGCTTTATCTCGAAACCGGAATGTCGTTACAAATATCAAATGTTCGAGAAAAATGTGCTAGACAGAACAAAACAACAATGCTGTTAGCTCAACTAATTTTGAAAATTTTATTTTTTTAAGTTCTTGAAGTTTGTTCGAAAAAATTTAACAACATGTGATTTAAACCTTTTTTCATCACTTTAAAATGTTTCCCACATGACAAAATTACAATAAAAAATTTATTCCAATATGTAAATCTTTAGAATACAATATGAACTACACGATGCCATACTTTCAAAGCAATATAAAAAAAAAAGATTTTCATAATGTATGTTATGAGTTTAATTGATCTCAGAGTTCAAAATGATGTATTTTTCTGCTGAATGTATGTTTATCATTGGTAATTACGAAATTACTGATATTTGTTCAATAACTAATCTTTATCCAGTAATTGTCTGTTAAATACGACTAAAAATACAGAATTCATCTTAAAACTAGAAAAATGCGCCTTAAAGTATGCAATGACTCTGGGATTGTAGACAAACTTTTAGAATTCACTTTGTATGATACTTACAAACTGTGAAATGAGAACTAACATGGCAAAAAATAGACAACGGACCTTTTATCTTTGGATTATGCTAGATTTTTGCAAGGGTCAGGGCTTCCTGATTTAAGGATCAAGTTTCCTTGAATAAAGGATGAAGTATCCTTTAACTTAAAAACATATCACAATTTTTTTCGTCTTACAAAAATGCTTCTAGTTCATCTATGGGTTTTAACTTTTGGAGGATATAAACTTGAAATTACACGCTATCAGAAAAAGAAAAGATAGCGATTTGCTTGATTTTTCCAAAAAAAAAAATGATCAAAATAAGAAAAAGGGCTCAAGCATCCTTATTCTCCCCTATTTTCAAAACTCAAGATGCTCAGGATGGTAATAAATATAACCTATAAAACATAGAAACATCTTGTGAGGATTGAGAATCGGTTTTCCACCAAAGTTGTTCCATAATTGGTAGTTTTGTTTTTGCGAAGTGGTAGAATTTAGTTAAAATTCATTATTCTGTTTTTAATTAACTTCAATTGATCCATCCTGTAAATCACAATAATTGAATCTATTTTCGTGAGTTTGATAAACAAGTTAACGCCAAAAACTTATTTTTAAGGCTCTCAACAAGATAATTAAGGACTGTATTTGAGAAGAATCAACACAATAAAATTTGAATAACTTTTAAAATATGAATGCATGGATGGAAATTGCTGAAATTTTCAGTCAAATTGAGCTATGAAAAATTCAGTAAATAATGTTTCACATAATTTGCCTTTACGGAATCATTTAACTCCAACTTTATTCGAATTTCTCTTATTCGTTAGATCCTGTATGGTTCTTTCAGCAATTTACCACATGAGCCTGATTTCCATCTGGTTTGAGGCCTTTCAATGTCAAGTCTGCCCTAACATTTTTGTCATTGAAGTTATTCTTTGGAAACTATCTCAAAAACCACTTGACAGATCGTCACAAAATTTATATTCTACATTACTAGGTAATTTTACTAAAAATTACGTCAATTTTCATCCATGGATCCAGAAGTTAGTCACAAAAGAGGGGTTGCTTATTTCGGATAGATTCCTCTACATGAAAGCTGAAACACACTTCTAACTATCCATGTTGTGGTATTTTTCCAAATATTTTTCAAAAAATTGTAGTTTTTTTTTTCAATAAGAAAATTTGAAACCCATATAATTCTAAAAAAAATGTATCCACTTAAGATTGGAACTAGAAAATTAATCAGCATTTTAACAAAGTTGGAATGAGCTAAATAAAAGTGTTCAAGTAAAACTTTCAATGTTCAAGTAAAAATTTCGATAGTACGTGTGCAAATTAAACAGTTCTTAATAAACATCAGATGATAGGATATGGATTCTTCAGTATGTCACGTGACTTGTAAATTGTAATGATTTAATGATTGTTTTCCTAGAGCCTTACAGTTTTCTTCTAAATAAAAATTCGGATTTTGCAAGTATTAGTTAGATCTTCTACGAAGCTGTTTTCAGATACACACAGAGAAAACTAGGTACACATTAATTTTGATTCAAAAACTTCTTTCGTTGAAACGAGCTTCTTTTTTATTTAATTGAATTAGATTTCAATTCAAAATAGTTATTGAAGAAAATTAAAAATTCTACTTTTGTGACTTGGAGATGCAATCACTGATAAAGTGATATAACTCTGCATCATATTTCCATCAACCTTAGGTTCGTGTCTTCTTAACTGCTTAGGGCAAGTTCACTGGTGTTGGTAGAAATTTTGATATTTTGAAAATTTTACCATGCAAAAATGTTTTCAAGATCTTGATGCGTTGTATTTTTTTACAACACTGTTTCTATTCCAGCCGTATATGATAGAAATAAAGCTATTTTTTGCATCACAGCATGCGGAAATACAACACGTGTTGTAAAAAAACTAGAAAGCCACAGATTGCAGCCTGCTTCAATTTTTCTGCGTACAAAAGTATAAGTTGCTAAGGTGTTCAATTTGTGTTTTGTTTTCCTTCCAGTGGTTGTACTAGATTCATTAAGCTCTGAAATTTGAAACATACATACCTACGTATGAAAATCAACTCTTCATATTAAAAAAAACGGTACTTATCATTAGGATAGTAAAATTTAAAAAATTACTTCATAATAGATTTGAAATTGAAGTTTAACATTTTTGAAGAAATTATTTTAACAAAAGTATAAAGGTCATATATTTGAAGATATTTAAAGCAAAAATGTTCTTTATCTTTTTGAGGAAAAAAATCGCAATTCTTAAAAAAAAAAACATCTTCTGGTGGTAATCTAGGCATTTTATTAGAGAATATATTCTTTAGATTATCTAAATATTCTTCAATTTTTTCCTTATGAAAAAAATTTCCGCTCATTTTCAACACCTACAGTTTTCTTCTAATTTTCTGGATAGACCATCTATAATTTTTAAAATCTTGAAATGTTCTCACTAAGAGAACATAAAAATTTACCGATAAAAGGACCTTTAAAATACTACGCAACGCGTTTAGCGGGGGAGGGGATAGAGCAGTTTGTAACGCTTTGTAGATTTTGGATAAAAAATCTAATGAGAATATGTTGCGATTTGGGGAGGGGGGATATAAAAAGATCGAAAATTGCGTTACGTAATATTTGAATGGCCCAAAAGCCATAAAAATTAATTATCAAATAAAAATCACGGTGATAATCTACATTAATAAAGTTCAAATCACTCTTCTTCAATAAGAATGGAATTGATCTTATAGGTACATTGAAACTAAAATTTAAACTTACTGAGTTACACAAATATTTACGAATTATCAATGCGAATTTTCACAGAGTCGGAAAATCAAGTTCTTTTGGATCGAAAATTTTGAAAATCTCCAATTGTTTTGATTCCTTTTACCTACAGTTTGATTCAAGCTTTTTAAACTTTTGAATTTCGAAAAATTCATCAACATTTTTGAGTGATAATATGACACTATTGGGAGTTTGCCGCCATTTAGCTTTATTCGATTGCATCCAAATAAAAACATTTCTTTGGGACCCTTAATGAATTGTTGAAATCTTTAACTGTGCATCATAACTTTTTTATGGGCGCACCCTGTAGCCTAGGAAAAATCTTCTTAATCAGACCTTGAATGTTAATCTGACACTCCTCGCTTAAAACCGCTATATAACTCTTTTTTCTCAATCCATTTTTACAAAGTTAACAGGTTTGAAAACCTTGTAAACGTACTCAAATTTGTTTTTCAGACAGTATCCAGTTACTATACTTCAGTTTTCCGTTATTCTTATTCCAAAAAAAAATCCGAAAAACATGCTTCGGAAAAAAAGACTGTACACAGAAAAAAAATCCGAATCCTTAACAACACTGAAATTGAAAACCTTTAATATTACATGACGTAGAACGCGATTTATTGATGTAAATTAACAGACTAAAAATATTTGAATCCTAAAAAGCACGGAATTCTAATGACACGAATATTATTTGACACAGATCGCGATTATTTGATGTAAATTTACATCACATATGATGTAAAAAAAAGAAGCATCACATATGACGGAATTTTCAGTGCGAATTTAAAATTACACATCTTTAATATTTTACATGTTTTCAAATTTTTCACGTCTTCAGAAGTTTACAGACGTGTAATATTCAACTCGCACTGAAAACTCCATCATATGAGATGCATCTTTTTCGTTACATCATGTATGATGTAATTTTACAATATTTTTAGTCATACAAAATTCTCAACAGCACTGAGTAAAAAATTTCTGAAAATTACACGACACGGAATTTAATATCGACAGGGAGTTAAATTAATATTACATTACACTGAACGCGATAACGTAACAGATAAAAGTAAAAACTGTCAAAAACAGGAATACACAAATGTAGTGTTCAGTCAAGTCGTGAACCAAAGTAATTTGTTGAAGCAGTTAGCTTCTAAGTCCGTCGATATCGTTGGTTCCGGATAACTCCGAAAAGCAGCAGCAACCGAAGCTGTTCTGGAAGCGGCCCCATGCTACTCTGCTTAACTCTACTTCGGAAGATGGTGAAAGTGAATTTTAAAATCATTAATGTGTAAGACCAAAATTTTTAAAAATTTGACAAATAAATGAAATTCATTATTAAAAGATTGTTTATGTTATGAAAGATGAAAAAAAAAAATAGAATCGGATCAATAAAAAGTAAACAAAACAAATTCCAATGGGATATTTTTCACAAATTCAGTGGCTTTAAACTAACATCACTTTCATATTATACGTTGCATAATTTTACAGGCGTGTAATATTCAACTCGCACTGAATATTCCGTCATATATGATGCTTCTTTTTATTTTCATCATATGTGATGTAATTTTCCATATTTTGTTGGTAGTGTGTAGATCAGTTACGGAATGCTAAAAAAATTCACTTGGTTTCCAAGAAAGCTGAAGTTAAAAGCAATACGTTGCACATGAAGATATATTGTTTAAAAAAAAAATTAAGATCAAAACCACAAAAAATGTAAAAAACGGGTGTATAATCCGTAATATTTAATCAATGGACCGTCAAAATTGTTTAGGTCACACCAGAAAAAAAATTTAAAAGAGGATTGAAAAGTTTTCGTAATTTGGCATTTTTGGCATCTTAAGATTTTTAAAATACGAAACACAGAATTTTTGACAAATTTATCAAGGTAGTTGTGTTTCGAGCTAAGACTTTGTAGAACTTAAATTCAACTTTACATTGGGTTTTGGGTATATTCAGAAAGCCAATTTCATACCGATTCTAGTGGTGTTATACCATATTTGAGCGCTGCGATACTTTACAAAAATATGATAATTAAAAAAAAAATGACAAAAAAATTGAATTTCGTCAAAAATTCTGTGTCAAATTAAGTCAACTTATCAATCCTTTTTTCAACATTTTTCTGGTGAGACCTGAAAAATATTGACGGTTCGTTGATTGAATAGTAACGATTCTATACCATTTTTTTTTACAATTTTTGTGATAATGATCCTAATTTTTTTTTTAAATTTATCCTTAAGTGCATCTTACTTCTGCCCTAAGTGAAACTAAGTGAATTTTAGCATTCCGTAGCTCATGGATTTTTTCCTAAGACATTGAATAAAAGAAAACTGGAGTGTCGTAGCTGAATATTGTTTGAGATATATATTTTAGTTATGTTACAAGGTTTTCAAACTATAAATATGGTAAAAATCAGATGAGAAACAAGAGAAATACATTGGTTTTAGTCAGGAGTGTCAAATTGACACTCCTGGGACTGTAACGGGTCAAAACTTCTGGGACGGTTGAGAGTTTAATTTAATACAATTTTAATTATTTTAATATAATTTAATATAATTTTTGGAAATAATGCAGGGGGCTGGTGACGAAAACAGAATATGATATCCGACACTGGTAATAATGAAACTTTGAATCAAATAATTTATTTTATTGGCAATGAAGAATGTTCTTTGATACAAAGGATTTTTTTGCTGTCTTTTAATCATTGAGTTTTTTTAAATTTGTTGGCATTTTCATGTGCCAAAAAATGTTTCCACTGCGAATACTTTTAAAAATTTTGAAATTCTATCAGACCCATGAATAAGTTATTTGAATATCGAATCTGAAAATATAATTTTTTTTTCTGTTTCAGCTCATTGTTTTTAGATTCCTTATTGTTATATCCTCTTTCATCTGGATCAAATCTCAAAATACTGTATTATGTCTGTAATAATGTGTGTCACAACAAAACAATTAACTTTTCCAAATAAATCGTTACATGGCATACATATTAATTGTTAATTATCATATTTCTCCCTGTTTACTTTTTTTTTAGATTTTTTATTTTAATAAACAAATACACACACATAGAATCTCAGTGAAACGTCATGTTTCTTTGAAGAGAACCTCTTTCCTTAACTTTAAGCGTACATATTTCGAAATTATGATGGCTAGCATCGTACAAATACTAAAAAGACCAGACCACAGAAAGTGTTCTAATCACTACGTCAGAGTCGTTTGGCGAAAAAAATTCTGGAAGATCTCATCTCTAGAATATAGGCTGCCTAATCAAGTTTTTGACCACGACTGTTAAACACATTGATTCGATAAAAATCTGTTAAATTTTCGTCCATCGATATATACTATTTCAATCAAATTTGATTATTTTAGCCTTAATTCTCAAATATTTATCCGAATAAGCTCACAAAAATGCAAAGGATTAATTTCTAAGCAAACAACATAACTGAGCAATTTTGAAACGTTATTTTCCGTTTTTACTCACAAAAATGCAAATGTGTAATTTGCCCCGTCATTATAGAGAACTAAAATAATGTTGCATTTAGTTATTAAGATCATCAGAATAAACGTCTGATTGTGGTAAATATATATAGAACCTGTAGGCGCCCCCAAAAAAGCCCGTCGGACGTCGAGTTGACGTTCACTGAACCTCAAAAATACCCAAACCTGAGAACTTTCCCCGCCAAACCCGAATAAAACTCCCTCCCTACAGGTTTGGCTATTGGTGGCTATGCCCAAAGTTAAGCTCTTATTAAGGGGATACAATTTTCGTTTTGAACCACCTCAATGCACACTGGGGAATTTCGATTAAAAAAGGTGGTACTTTTTTTTCGTTTTCAAGCATTCAAAAATTCTTAAGATCCATCATTTATTATGTCAAAATATACGGGAAATCGAGTGGACTAAACTGTTTTTTGATCAGATAACTCAAAAAGATTCATTTCACACGATTTTCTTTACGTTTTAAATGAATATCTGGATAAGGGAGAATGAGCAATTCAGATTTCGGATCTTCACAGATGAGTGATATACGGTTCGAAAGATCTTGATGAGACAAGAAAGAAGATTTCAAATCTAAAGTTATCTAAATCTATCAAAACATCTCAGCTGATTTTAGAATGAAAAATTTGGATTTCACATATTTACAAGAGATTTTGGAATAAAAATTTTGTTTTCCCATTTGGGAAAAACTCCATACTCCATGTGCAGAAGGATGATAGAAAAAGAATAATAATTTCGAGAGTTTTAATCAAATTGTCAGAAAAAATATTTCGAGAAAAATTATTCAAACGGTACAACAAATTTTTTTAACATGTCCATTAGACTGCCCCAAATTTGTAAGGGAAATTCAAAACCTGTGAAATGTTATGCGCTACAGGCTAAAATTGATCCTAGGCCTAGTACAAGATCTCATGCCAAATGCCAGATCGGATCACGGGAAGGGGTCGCTCAACGAGCATGAAGCTTGTATGAGATTTTGAGATATTTTGTTCGGGAGAAACATGAAAAAACAGTTTTTCATCAATAACTTTGGTCCTGTCGGTCGACTTCTTTCAAAAATAGTTTTTCTTAAAGTTTAAATTATGAAAAATATTTCATCCGAAGACTGCATATCGATTCGAATTAAGATAAAAAAGTTATTAGGCTTCAAAAATAGGCTAACTTTTTAAGGATGGTATTCATCACTGTTAATGAGTCGGGGTGGTCGAACATATTGACGCCTCATAAACAGTGATGATGAATTAAATCGGCCGACGGGAACCAAAGTTATTGATGAAAAACTGGTTTTTGATGTCCCTCCCGAACAGAATGTCTCAAAATCCCATACAAACTTCAGGCTCGTTGAGCGACCCCTTCCCGTGATCCGATCTGGCCCAAATTTGGCATGAGATCTTGTACTAGGCCTAGGATCAATTTGAGCCTGCAGCGCATAACTTTTTCAAATATCGGGGCATTTAGGGCACTCTAATGTTCATTCATATGTCTCATATTGGTATCAATATGAGTTCAGCACAACTTTCGTGAATAAATTCCTCGAAACTTCACGTGTTTCTCCTAATATTTTGATTCATGAAAGTGTTCAAACACTTCTTTAACATCATGCATTAAAGAGCTAAGGAAGGTCTTTAATATATTGAGGTAGGTTTGTAATTGAGGTTGATCAATTTTTGTTCCAATATCCTCCAATATGAGCAATTGTGATTAATGTTTAAAAATAAATTTAATGTTCAAGTCTCAGGAGTCATTTGACGCTTCTACAGTTGAGATTTTAACCCTATCCCTTTTTTTGAAAAGCTTATTCTGTCTTGTGATTGATTTCAGAATTGTGTAAAGTTCCCAAAATCGTATTTTTATGCTTGTTCAACATCAGTGGATTGTTATAAATATAATTTCCAAATATTAAGAAATTGAAAACAAGAATATCCTTCTATGTATGATCCTAACTTATAAACTTACCGTCTTTGTTCATCCCCATGGAAAGACATTTTTTCAGTCGACACGCCTGGCATTGGTTCCGGTGGGCTTTATCTACGGTGCAGTTTCCTGTTCCGGCTTGACATCTGCAAATAAAATTGTAAGAAACAAAAAACCTTTCAGAATATGGTAAAATTGCTAAATTAATTTTATTTTTGGGAAACTTTGAACTAAGCAAAAATAAACTGCACGTACAACATGACAAGAATTCAAAATACCAAATCAAAAATTCACAAATCTGATTTCCATAAGCCAAATCATAGAAAAGAGATACACTGTGTTAAATTAATTCAAGCCCAAATCCCATCATCAAAGTGACAGAAGTTAGAAAATTATACCAGATGCAGCTAAGCCCTCTTCCGAATTTGCCAGCCCGATTCGCTCGGCGAAGTCTAAATGAGATAAATTTACTCCCGCCCGTCGGTATTTTGGGAGATGGACCGAGAATCTACACTCGTCATCATCATCCTAAAACCTACCCCAGTGAGTTGAGCGAAAAGAGATAACAACCCTCTAGCAGGGCCCTTTCGAATGGATCCGGAGTACCTAGTTGAAATCATGTTAAACTTCATTCATCATCCACCTCAGCCGTCGTCCGGTTGAAGAGTTATACACCAGGCAGCTGACAATGAAACGCTTCCCCGTGCGTGTATGGTAGAACATTTACAGGTCAGACAGAATGGCCGGGAAGCACTCTTTCGCCAGGAATGAAGTGAAGGGTCGGTTCTTAATACCGGATCATCCGATTGCATTTTGGCTTGATTTTCTCGTATTCGATTTTTTGTTTGGTACCAACGAGACGGGGGCTCAGGTGGTTCAGGTTCGGATAGTTGTAGGAAAGAGGACAAAAGTTAAGAAAAGTAAAAATAATTCGAAGTTTATTGATTTTGTCAGACGTCAAAGATTTTTTTAATTTATTTATTTTAAAAAGTACTAACGGCACATTCTACCATGTCATGAAATCGCTTTTCCGGACTTTTCTGAACTGTTATCATTCTAGAAGTCAAACAATCTTCTTAAAAATAAAAAAAAATAGTTGAATGGTCGAAAATTTAATTGCTATTAAAATGAATATAAATTGGTCTTTAAAAAATCAGAGTTATGAAGAATTGCTTTTGTGACAAGAATTGACCATTTTTGACTTCAGTACATACCACTTTGATTTCCTGTTCTATTTGTGGAAATATGATATCGAAGTCTTTAAATAAGTTGTAGCGAAAATTAACTCACTATTTGATTTGCGTAATTTTTTGATAGAACAACGTACAAAGTTATGTCACTTGAAATTTGTGGCGTAAATGCTCTGAGTTTAAAAATAACAGGACAGTGGACTGATTCCACGTCACAAAATTTCAAGTTTTTTTTTTAAATTTTATTAATGACCTTTTAAACCCTGAGTGAAAATTTCAAGTTATTCTGAACCATTCTTTAGAGCCTTCAAATTTTGTATACACTTTTAAAAGCGACTTGTACAATAAAAAATGTTCATTATTTTTCCTAACTTTTGGCTCATTTTGCCTGGCACTTGAATAGCAACATATTGAAAAATCATTTGTATAAATGAATACTGTTCCTCACAGTCTTCATTTGAAGATACAGCAGAAAAAAATTTTTAAATTTCAATTTTATTATTTTTTCTTATTTGAAAATAACGAACTTATAAAAAAAAATTAACTAAATTAAAAATCCGACCATCTGGTCAAAACAGCATTCAGAGCACATTTCCCTAATAAAATTTTACAAAAATCAAATTTTGTGGCGTGAATTCACTCATTCGCGCTGTTGTTATTTAGTTAGATTCCAACAGATTCCTATAAAATTTGGTGTTTCAGTATCGTCTCATTATTTTCAAAGAAGTTTTTTTTATGGCCAAGTTTCCCAAAAAAATATAAAAGTTTCCATTTTTTGTGACGTGGAATCACTCATTTGCGACTGTTTTTGTTCGCTTTTTAAAACAACTCCATTGAATATTAACAATTTTTTTTCCTTTATAATGAAGAGGTATTTGTTTGCTTCAAAACGTTTTAAAAGAATTTCATAACAAATTAATTCATATAATTTAACTTATTATTTTGTAAAAGTTGTCAATATTTAAACTATTTCCAAAAAAAAAAATGATTTTCAAGTTCTATTGAACTTGTTTATAACAATTTTTCTCATATATCCGGTTGGTTTAATGTAATTTGAATTATAAAAAAATATTGATAAGTTTGAGATTTTTTGATTCAAGAAAAGGACGTTTAAAAATAACTTGTGAGCTGAACAAGCGCGTAGAATGTGGATTGATCATACAGCCTTGGTATGTACAAAACTTTCCAGTTTGAGCACTAGGTATTTTCTTAAACACTACCAATTGCTGTTGCAGAGCATATGTAAATGCGCCTCTATTGGGCGAATAATGATTTAACAATAAAATTTAATAAAAAAAAATTAAAAATTAACTCAAATAAATTTTTTGGAACACATTTTCATACAGTGAAACAATTTGAATTTTTTTTCTAAAAACAGTGAAGCGTTCTTTATTACCGACGGTTATTTTTGTAATGTTAAAAAATTTTGAGAATTTACTCTCGTTGTACAGTTGTTTTTAAAAAGACTTCTTGTCACGAAATTTGTTTACATTAGCAAAGCTTTTCACATTAATAGAGACTTTACAAGCGTTTTTAAGCGCTTGTTTTTAATTGTCAAACGAATAAAACGAATCTTAGGACCACAACTAAAGCTTAGTTCATTTAGAAATGAGACAGTTACGAATGTGTGTATCTAAAAAAATCATTCGTTTGATCGAAATGTTTTCTACGAAGGAAATAAAGGTCACTTTATGATAATTCAAGGAAAATTTTGAAAATAAATATTTATCGTTTTTTTATGTTTTCATGAGAAATATTGGTATCTCCCATCGGTCGTCGCATACTTTTTTCAGTCATGGTATTGATTAATTTTGCCCACTTAATTTGAGGGCAATTTGGTGGATTCAGCTGTGTCGATATTAACAAAATGTGATTATTTTTGTGCCAATAAAATACGTTTTTACGATTCGATTTCCAAACGATAAGCAAAATAAACGATTCTAAGTAATTAAAGTAAAAGGAAAAAAAATCCTCGACCGAGATTTGAACTCCAGTCCTCTGAATTCGCTGTCCGATATCTTACCACGATGCAAACTCATCAGTTGATATGATCCACACTATAGTTCTATGGGTGAGATTTTCTTATTACGAACCGGTCAAAGGAAGAAAGAAAGAGGCCGGAAAGAAGTTCAATTGGAGAACCGCCCATTTATCGTAAATCAGTTAATTTTTAGATAGCTCAAATCGTAATGTCGAATTAGCATATTCTAAACTTTTTGGAGACATATCTACGAGTTGACTAAACAACTATCCAATTTAACTTTTTTTGGTAAAAGCTTGTCGTAAATGAAAGATAGAAAATCACTCAATACCAACGTGTTTACGGTGGTTATTGAAAATGTCATACTAGTCGATTTGGATTATCATTTCTTTTACGATTTCATGTTAAATAGATGGGATATTTTCATCGTTCTGGGCAGTCAAAACTAGATCTCATTTTAACGAACGATATTATTAAAACTCTCAAATTTAACCAAATAGAGTTGCCAGAGCTTTCAAATCATGATTTAATTTTAGCTTCCTTAGATTTTAACTCGATTCGTACAATTCAAACATACTCTTATCGCGACTACAATAGAATAAATCAAGACATGTTGATTCAAGAATTTAATGCAGTTGATTGGAATCTAATTTGTAGTATGAATGATCCTGATATCATGTCAGACTTTTTCAACATAAATATTGGCATGGCAATAGTTTTGAGGAATGCGTACCAAGACGTCATGGTAAAACTAAACCGAAAAATAGCCGTTGGTTTAATCCAAGTGGGTATACAACAAGCAATCGTAGATAGAAACTTAGCGTACATCTTGCCTTTTATAGAAGACTTCGAAATCGTGTTAATATTCTCGTTTACAATGCAATTAGAAATTACTTCAATAGTTATTTTGATCTTAAACTACCATCAAAAGCGTTTTGGAAAATATTGAAAAACACCAGAATTGTTAAAACATGCTCCCAACCGTCAAATGGTTTTCAAGCCGAAGAAGTAAATCCTGCTTTTTCCAAAGTATTCACTTGTAATAACATGTAAAATACAAATATTTTCTTATCAACCGGGGGTTCCTTTTTTCACGAAGTTCAAGAGTATGAAGTATTAAACTACATTTTTAACATCCAATCTGATGCAATCGGGTTAGATGAAATTTCTCTTAGATTCATCAAACGATTTCTTCCAGACATTTTAAAGCTTTTTAACCTATATTTTTAATAAAATATTATTTTCTGGAAAATACCCTCAAATATGGGAAAACTCTAAAATAATCCCAATCAAGAAGAAACCCTATTTATTTATTTAAATTCGTTGGACATTTGGAAAAATCTTAAAAACCCTCAAATTTGAGATTATGTATCACAAAACGAACTTATAACTACATACCAATCTGTTTATCGAAAAAAACACTGCACAAAAACAGCTATGATAAAAGCATTAGATGACATAGGTTTAGTCATCGACAAGTCTTAATCTGTTGTTATGATTCTTCTAGATTTCTTAAAAGCATTCGACACGATTCATCACGCTGTCCATTGCAGGAAACTGTCAGAAAATTTTGGTTTCGGATTTTCAGCAATTTTGTTGATAAACTCGTATTTCACTAATCGTTTTCAAACTCTTCTCAATAACGCTCGATATTCAACGCCCGCTTCCAATCATTTCTGCAGTTCCTTAGGGATCAATTGTAGGACTCATATTTTTTACACTGTATATTTCTGATCTTCCAAAAATTCTTAAATATTTTCAAATACATATTTTTGCAGATGATGTTCAGCTTTTTTCAGACTGTACAAACTTGAACAGAACGGTGCATTAATGTTCGAATCAATGATGATCTCCAGAGAGTACATGCTTGGTCAATTAGAAACGATTTATCGTTAAATGTTAGTAAATCACATGCAGTTCGGCTGAATAAAGGGTGATACGGTAAAAATTTGGTCAATTACAACTTGACGTATTTCTTTCAATTTTAACCTGAACACCCCTCATTTTAAAGGTGAGTGTGTGTGTGTGTGTGTGTGTGTGTGTGTGTGTGTGTGTGTGTGTGTGTGTGTGTGTGTGTGTGTGTGTGTGTGTGTGTGTGTGTGTGTGTGTGTGTGTGTGTGTGTGTGTGTGTGTGTGTGTGTGTGTGTGTGTGTGTGTGTGTGTGTGTGTGTGTGTGTGTGTGTGTGTGTGTGAGTGTGTGTGTGTGTGTGTGAGTGTGTGTGTGTGTGTGTGTGTGTGTGTGTGTGTGTGTGTGTGTGTGTGTGTGTGTGTGTGTGTGTGTGTGTGTGTGTGTGTGTGTGTGTGTGTGTGTGTGTGTGTGTGTGTGTGTGTGTGTGTGTGTGTGTGTGTGTGTGTGTGTGTGTGTGTGTGTGTGTGTGTGTGTGTGTGTGTGTGTGTGTGTGTGTGTGTGTGTGTGTGTGTGTGTGTGTGTGTGTGTGTGTGTGTGTGTGTGTGTGTGTGTGTGTGTGTGTGTGTGTGTGTGTGTGTGTGTGTGTGTGTGTGTGTGTGTGTGTGTGTGTGTGTGTGTGTGTGTGATTATGATTTTATGATTCACTCTTCAGTTGTCAAAATGCCGTCCAAGGAAGAAAAGTCGCGTATCTTAATTTTGCTCGCATATCGCGAAAATCCGAACTTTTCGCACGCAAAGCTGGCAAAATCGCTAAAAGTTCCCAAATAAACCGTTACTGTTCAATCTCGTTCATATTGGTCACCTTGAATTCAAATATTACAGTTTATTCTTCCATACCCCTTGACCTTCTCGCTACATATTCATTGTAAAGTGTTGCCATTTTGTCATAGTTTAGGTAAGAATATGAAGAATTAGGGCGCCAAAAAGTGTAATTATAACTTCAGATAAAATGAAATGCCTCTTCCTATTTCATTAGTCGACAAATCAAGTCTTGTTTTTACCATCCGAAATGGTCTGCCCAAACAGTTACAAATGTAATTAAATTGTTTGGAGACCGTTTGTCAAAAACCAGCAAGTCTGGATCGGGGGGAAATCGAAAACCGGAAGCCGCTGAGACGACAAAGAGAGTTGCCGGTAGTTTCAAGCAAAACCCTAACCTCTCTCTCCGAGATGCCGCAAATAAGCTGGGTGTATCGTCTACAACCATGCATCGAGCCAAAAAACGAGCTGGACTATCGACTTACAGGAAGGTAGTGACTCCAAATCGCGATGATAAACAAAATACGACGGCCAAAACGCGATCCTGGAGGCTGTACACGACGATGCTGACGAAGTTTGACTGCGTGGTAATGGACGACGAAACCTACGTCAAAGCCGACTACAAGCAGCTTCCGGGACAGGAGTTTTATACGGCAAAAGGAAGGAGAAAGATAGCAGATATTTTCAAGCACATGAAACTGTCAAAGTTCGCGAAGAAATATCTGGTTTGGCAAGCCATCTGTACCTGTGGCTTGAAAAGCAGCATTTTCATAGCTTCCGAGACTGTCAATCAATAAATTTAAGTGAAAGGTGTTTGAATAAACGTCTGCTACCTTTCCTGAAGAAACACGGTTGTTCTGTACTGTTTTGGCTGGATTAGGCATCTTGCCATTACGGTAAAAAGGCCATTGAGTGGTACGCCGCCAACAACGTGCAGGTGGTTCCCAAGGAAAAGAACCCTCCCAACACGCCAGAGCTCCGCCCAATTGAGAAATACTGGGCTTTTGTCAAGCGGAACCTAAAGAAGACCATAAAAAGTGCTAAGGGCGAGCAGCAGGTCAAGGCAAACTGACTTTCTGCGGCGAAGAAGGTGGACAAGGTGGCTGTACAAAATCTGATGGCAGGAGTTAAGCGTAAGGCCCGGCATTTGGATTTGGAAAAGCGGAAGCCTAATTGAATATTTTTCCTGAATTTTATACTAATTAAACTTGAAAAAGAAATTTAATTTGATTTTTTAAATAAACGATTTCACCGATTTACACGCGTTTTCCCTTGACCAAATTTTGACCGTATCACCCTTTAAAAAGAATTCGATGCAAATAGTTCCGAAAATTGGCAATACAACTGTGACTCTTGTCTTAGAAGCCGTAAGTTTAGGTTTTAAAGTACAAATTAATTTCAAATGGTATTCGTGAATACTCCAACAGTGTGGGAAAATATACAATTCTTTAATAACCCTTCGTCATCACAAAATCTTTATAAATACTGTTTCGAAGATACAACTTTTTAATAGTGTATTTGTTTATGCCGAGTGTTGCACTAGTGTTGCCCTAGTGCACCACTAGGTGCTGTCAAACTGTTTGTTTATTCGGACGGTGTTGCACTGGTTTTGACCTGGTGGAGTGCTGCTTACGGACGGTGGCCCACCGATAATTTTGCCAGTGTTGCGAGAGAGCGTGTGAGTGAGCGAGGTAGCAATACACTGGCGACGATTTGTGTTTGTTTTTATCGGGTACGGTGGAACACTCCACGAGTGGAGAAAACAAATATAGTATAAGGCATTGATATTTCCCCATTTTAGCACCTGCGATTTTTTACTGTTCCAGGTTTCTCAAGCGCTTCTTAACAAACTTCGTGTTGCTCTTAGTTCTTGCGTGAGATTTGCTTTCAAGTTAAACCGAATTTGTTCCCTAGTAAGAAACCTACATATTTTTACATTGAATTATCTCAACTCAGAAATTCAAGAGCATTAAAATTCGTCATTCCTCGTCAAGTTAAGAGCCTTACAGCCAAGCTTGGCAAAAGTCATCGTCATGAGGCGTGAAGCTGTGACAGTGAAGCCTCTTGGTCCATCAAACTCAATTGACTGTTCCTTAACGACCAGTCACTTCGTTTGCCAGTCATTCATTCCCCAGTCATTTGAAGCTAAAAGAATGACTTAGTCAAGCAATCGCATTCAAACGACCGGTGACGAAAAAGAAACGCATTTATTATTATTGTTGCTCCTGCCAGCAAGCCGAAGACGACCGAAGACGAAAAAGAAAAGAATTTATTATTATTGTTGCTTCTGCCAGCAAGCCCGTTTTCAGTTTTTTATTGCTATTGTTGCTCTCTGCCAGCAAGTCGTTCAATTAGTCGTACCTGCCGTCAGCAGCCGATCGAAGTGTGAAGAGATTTGCCAGTCACTCTCAGGAGAAATTTTGACCTTGTGTAGGAGCTTCGCTAGTCGATGATGGAGAAATGTTGATTGTTGTCGTGCTTTATCCGTCATGCGAGTAGTGAGGCTCCGTCAATTGAGAACAGTGCCAGTCGTTTGATGAAACAAAACTAGTCGGGTCAAGCGTGGCGGGCGAAATTTATCATCACTGCTTACAGCAATTCATTTTATGTTAGAGGTGTGAGGTGTGAGTATCAGAATGTACTTCCCAATTCTCTAAAGTTAGAAAATTCGTTTGCAGTTTTTAAGAAAAAAATTATTGAGCACTTCACAAATTAAAGTTGAGTTTTTTTTTTATTATTGTTTGAATTATTCACTTATCTTGAAATCGCATCTAAAGCACATGGATTTATATAATCGCAAAAGAAGTGCTAATAAAGAAAAAAAAACCAGTAACCTGTGTTACGCACCTCTACACTGAGACCATTCGAAATGACAATTTTCACTTGGAGCGCATATAGGAGTAAGAATGATACTCAATGTCTCCTTGACTGGACAAACGACAAAAAGTATACTTTAACATAATTCGTGAGATTAAAACATATAAATGGCAGTAAGAGGTTTCGAATTAGCGGAACTTTGTAATTCGCTAGAGCGATCAAAATTTAGCGGCAGGATTAAACAACTAACTAAAGCTGGTACTATTTTGAATAGAAGGCTCGATGTAAAATATGTGTTTTTTTTTCAGTACTCGATATAATTATTCAACCCGACAAGCCTCCACTTTTTGCAACTTGTTGCTTAATTAACTATTTGCTAACATTTTGTACAGAATTTATATTATTGGACCAAGATTTTTTTAAATAACTTTTCAAGTCTGTGATTGTGTTCCTCATAAGCGGTTTCAGTTCTTCACAATCAATCATTAATTTCGGTTAGTAAAACTAAAGAGAAATAATCACTACGATTTGACTAGCGAGTCCTCTTGTAAAACAAAATAGTTTTGCAAAATAAGGTTTTCCATGGTTTTGGAAAACATGCTTTTTTCCACGTGAATTATCTCAGAAACTCTCCGAAAAGCATAATTCACGTTTCAGCTTAATCAAAATAAACTGTCCAAAGTTGGACCAAAGCACCCTATCAGGTATTATGATTCAATTACCAGACAACCATAATTCTCGAAATCCTCAATACGACACAGCGGCAGTTAAAAGCGAATGATTCCGAAAATCTCACCTGCGTTCCCAGCTTACTAGCTAGCTGGCAGGAACGGAATCGAAACGGAAATGATTGTCCTCCAAGGGACACCTTGAAGTCTGTGTACCTATGCTTCACAATATGGTGGAAAGCCTGCCGGAAAATCACAATCACTGGCGAAAGCCCCGGAACATAATATATATGTCGAACAAATGGCGCTGGTTTGCCCGCCGCGCGTCCAGATCATCAGCGCAAATGCCGCCGCAAGCACTTCATGAGCAGCGCTTATGTCCCACCCGAGGCTCCCGAGGCTGGGGATTCAAGTCCGGGGACACTTCTGCTCGGTGGAATCACATTGCTGATTTATGTCCCATCATAAAAACTAACTCAAATTTGTCATTCCAGCGCAGGAAGCGCGCCTCGAATCTCGGGAAGCGTATACCAAAACGGTATTTTTTCGGGTGTTTCGGTTTGAATTTGTGCTACGGGAGCCAGAACGATTCCGTCAAACGAATAATCCTCCTCCCGCCCCTTGACCAGGGAAATGTGACATTCGCAAAAATAACTTCCCTCAGCCGGGAGCTCCAGATTCTGTACCGGAGACGATCATCATCGGTGAAGTCACTTTGGCTCTGTACCCATAGAACGTTGGAACCGTTTTTAGGTGTAGCTTCAATCGTTGAATGTGTTCCGGGTCCCCGGCTAGCAGCAAAAGTGGGTGGAATCCCATAAATCATAGGAAGGTAATCCCACCTAATCCCGCCGTTGTTGTATACATAAATTTTGATTCAATATTTTGATATTTGTGCTGTGTGGTTTGGGCTTTAGTGGTGTATCTTCTGGCTCGTCGTATGGATACATACTGTCGTTTGGCTGCTTCTGGCCGGATTGGACAAGTGGAAAAGTTATACGGATTACGGACTCAACTGTTCGACGGTTCGTTCATGAACACGGATAGCGTGTTCCTCCTGCCACCGAATCCAGGACCCAATTGAATGAAATAAATTGATGTTAGAGAATAGTAGATTTATTACCAAAATTGAGCACACTTAGATAGGTGCTCGTGAGCAATCATTCATGAAATAATCATTACAATAGTCAAGTATTTTGTTTTGAAATAATCTTAAAAAAAGTTTGATTGTAAAAATCATTTTCTTGAAACTTGGAATTTTGTTTTACACCGTTTTTCCAATTATATTGCATTATCATTAATGGCATATATAGGCTTGTGATAATGTGATATAGCTCAGTTGGAAAGCAATTGCAATCTTTAACCTCCTCCCCCCTATTTTCCATATGAAATTTCAGTTTTAAAAACCAATTCATCGTTTTGATGGGAAACTGCGTAAACTGGGGAAACTTTGATCACTTTTTTCATTCATTTTTTAATATTTTAGAAAAGTTGCTTTTTCGCTTTAAAACACTTACTGAGGTAAGAAGTATTAAACAAGATCATTGATTGTAGTAATTTCAAACGACATTGGAGGTTATAATTAAATGTTTCTTAAAACCAGCCGTCGAGTTTCGGGGAAACTTTGATCACTATAGTTTTTACGTATCTAAACATCTTCAAATTTATTGTTTTGATGCCATTTAGCTCAGAAGGCTCAAAACATCGATAACAGTATTTTTTTGTTTGAACTCAATTGAATTTTTCTACGTTTTCTTTCAATAACAAATATACTCAAAAGATGGACAATGTTGCTGCATACATTTAGGGGCAAAAACTATAGGGGAGAGTGGGAATACTTGATCCCCTTTTCTTATTTTCACCATATCTTTTTGGAAAAATTTAGCAACTCGCCGTCTTTGACATTTTCTGACAGCTTGTAACTTCTAGTTTCTATGCTCCAAAAATTAGAACGATACTTGAACCCGTTGAAGAACTAGAAGCATTTTCGTGGGAGTAAAAAAATTGCGATTTTTCTGAAGTTAGGGGAGACTTGATCCCCTATTGAAGGAGATTTGATCTTTTATTCAGGAAGCCCTAATCCTTGTATAAAATCAAACAAAACCCCAAGATAGAATATTAATTGACTATTTTGGTCATGTTTGTTCTAATTTCACAATTTGTAGCAGACATAAGAAGAAAATTCTATAACTTTGTCTCAACGCTAATAACATTGCATACTTAAAGGCGCTTTTTTTATAATTAAGAGAAAATTAATTATTTTTGCTCTTTTCTTCAGACAATTGTTTGATAAATATTAGTTTTTGGATAAATATTAGTAATTTCGTAATCAGCAATCATAACGATCAATTCAGAAGAAGAATATGCCGTTTGGAAGGGGGATCAATTGTACTCAACTCTAGGGGATCAATTATACCCATAACCAACATTTAAGAAAACTTCTTCTGGAAAAAGTTGAGAGTTTTCCATTGCTTAAAAAATATGGCATTATGAAGTTCATTTTGAAAAAAGATCATCAAGTTACATTTTGTGAAATTTTTCAAACAAAGTTCAATTACTCAAACAATTATTTTGTTGAAAAATTTTAAACTACAAGCATTGTTATTTTGCTCATTTTGGTACAATTTTCTAGAACATTTGATCTTTGTAAGACATTCCAGTTTCGAGATATAGCTAAGTAATCAAATATCCCCAGGGATCAAGTATCCTCATTCTCCCCTAAACATAACTCAATATTTTTTGGCCTCAATAATAAATGAAATTATACCTTCATGCAATTCCCTAAGTCCTTCCGCTGCTCCCATGTTATTTTTTTCAAACTTAATCATTTGATAGGGTTTTAAACCATTTTTTCTATACTGGTTTTTTCATGGAAAATAATCGTTTTTTTAATATCAAAAAATTATCATCAAATGACCCTAAATATAACACTTAAACTAAACCTAAACCAAGAAAAAAGTTGAACTTTCACATTTAACAACCCATTTGCTCATAAATGCTTAAATTTGATCAGGAGAAAAAAACCAAATTAAGCTTTTTTGTAACTAAATTTGTAGGCTTTCAAACGAAGTAAATAGTTTTCAGATATTATTACTTTATACTTATTTAATGGTAATTATCTGCAAAAAATGCATGTTGATCAAAGTTCCCCCAGTTAAAGGTATTTAAAAATAAGTATCAACAAACATGTCAGATATTTGGCACGCCTCCAGTGGAATATAGTCCTATATCACTAAGCATTTCAGATTTCCCGATTTTATCCCGGGAATTTGAAAAATTCGGGAATTCCAGATTTCCGGAAATCGTAGTTTCATTCCCGGGAATTACCGACATGTATGAAATTATTTCTTTGGAAAAGCCTGAAAGCCTCCGGAATCATTCTTATTGTTCTTTTTGAAAATGTTGTCATAAAAAATTCATCGAGAATATGCCGAATCCTGTGGCAGTAGACATTTTGCAGCCATTTGGAGGTCATTTGGTTTCATATGAAGAGCAAATATGTAAAGTTTTCAGAAAAACGAAAAAAGATTGGAATAATCAAACAAATAGAAACATAATTTTTATATCAACCCCTAATTGCATGGATAAATTCTTCATTTGACTTATTCAGGTTATTTTATGATTCGTTAGACTGTTTTTAAATTATCATTGTTGAAAACAGTTTAAAAATAGTGATTTAAAATAAGTTAAAAAAACATTGTGAAGAGATTAAATTTTGAACAAATTATAGGCTTGTATGCACGAAAAGTTCGTTAAGCTATGTTCATTTGAATCGAAGTATGGATCCCGGGAATTCCCGGGAAACAGGCCTCCAGATTTCCCGACTCCCGGGAACGGGAAAATGGACACTCTAATTTTATTCAGGCTTGCCCGGATACTTTGAGAAAATTTCAAGACAAATCCGAACCTGCCCAGAATGTTGATGTTGATGTTATCCCGGATTTTTTGAGATTTTATTCGCAAAACTAAGCTAGAATCTTTAAATAAATGATAAAGTTTTGATTTTTGGGTCCAAAAACGATTTTTGAAGAGCTCTAATGTACATCGATATAAAAAAAATATGTGAAATAAAATGTAAAAATCTAACTGATGTGCTTCGACAAAAAATTTAAAAATAAAATATTTTTTTAACATGTTTCTCTTTTCGTTTATTTTTCGTTTATGCAAATAATGTTTCTCAAATTTTCACGCATATTGCTTGTTTTTGGATGGATGGAATTGAAATCGAATGCGATTTGTGTAAGGTTTTTCACAAAAATTGCCCGGAATAGTCCAGCACAGATACGTGCTTAAAAAAAAATCTGAAATTTGTTACATCACTCTAGGCCTAAGAAATTTCCATCTGCTAGATTAGCACTCGCGTTATTTAAAATAAAAATGCGAGCTCCTCTTCCCCCTTCCTACCGAATCAGTGAAAGGAGGAAGAAGCCTTAAAAACTTATTGGAAAAAAATCTACTCAAATAGCTTCTGCAATATTATTTGAATAATATGTTCTCGAGTGATCCAAAAACATTGTATGACAACATTCCTCCTCCTTCCTCTCTTTATGTTGGAGAGAGGGTCTCGAAACATAAAAAAAAACAATTCTCGTACTCTAATATACTTCAATGATAAATTTGATTTGGCTCTCCCCCTCTTATACCCCCAGTGCAATGTCAGATGGGTCTCAAACATCTTAGTAACTTGACTCGTAACCTTATACCTTCCTTTGTGAAATTTGGAGTTATTTGCATGATTATTTATCGAAAAATGCATTAAATTATATGGAAGACTCCCTACCCTTTATATCTCTCCAATCGAAGAGGGTGGAGTTCCAAAAATTCATAGAAACCTTTCTCGTACCCAAATAACCACCCATGTTAAATATGATTCCATTTGCTTGATAAGTTCTCGAGTTTTGCAAAAAAAAATTATGGGAGGCCCCTCCGCCTTTTCTATCTCATCTCTGGAAAAAGGGAGGAGTCTCAAAGAAATCTTTAAAATATTCTTCTCATCCATATACCCTCACATGCCAAATTTGGTTCCGTTTGCTTGATTATTTCTTGAATTGTTCGAAAAATTGTATGGAAGCAGCCCTCCCCGCTTCCTATTTCCCCATTTGGAAGGAGAGAGGAGTTCCAAAAAATCATAGAAACATTCCTAAAGGGTGTCCACGATGAAATTGCACACTATAAAATTACTCTAACTTTTAAACCGTTGAGTAGAATTTAATGAACATTTGTGTGGATTTAGTTCATAGTGCATTGTTTACATCCTGCAAGTTTTAAAGTCCTTTGATCAAAACTCGCGGAAATTGAGTCGAAAGAACAGCTCGTGCGTGATAAAAACTTGCGCATTCATCACGAGAGCAAGGATCTCTCACATCGTTCTATCGTTAAAACGTTGGGAATCGCGAATTTCTCTGTTCGGTACGAAAAACGATTGACAACCGATTGGAAGCCCAGAAATGAAGGAAAAAATATTCCGTACAACACCAAACATCACAACCGCGTAGTTGGGGCCTTCAACCGAAACCCGAACGCGTCCGTTCGGAATGTGGCTAAGATGTGCCAGGAAGTTGTACCTTAACATGCTGACGAAAGTTGAATGCTGCATCATGGACGACGAAACATATGTGAAGGCCGATTTCAAACAGATCCCCGTTTTTCACGGTCAATAAACAAAATTAGGGAAAATTCTGGTCCGGCCTGGTTGCCCAGATATCATTAAAAAAAGCCCGGATTTTGCCCGAGTTTATTTACTTTATTTGCCAAATCGAACAAAATAAACTAAAGTGTGTTGTAAAAAAGTTTAATTTTTTTGATTTTTTTTTGTTTGAGCTAGTTTTATAGATATAATCAAGAATAGTTTCTTGGTAGCCTAAAGCACGAAATTCGAAAGTAAAATAATAAAGTATAATCTGCACTAAAAATAACAACAACTATCAAATCATGCATCGAGAATAACCACATTCGGTATTCTCGAGTACATGTTAGCGTCGCGACGCCTATTCTAGACGATGTAGATATAGTACACACTCAGATCTCGTTAAAAGCTATTTCCCAGCTTCCAATTGTTTCCGAAAATTTTTGTTTTTCAGATGCTTTTTGATCTGCCTCTAAAAGAGCTCCATGGAGTTGAAGTTTGACGATTTTATCTACTTTTCAAGTTTCAGCTACTAAGTAAATAGAGTTTTTTAGTGTCTGAACACGAAACAAAGGCGTAACTCACATATTACAGCTGTTTCCTATGGTTAAATATGCGTCTTCCTTAAGGCGGCCATTATGCCCATATCTCCGCTACCAAGAATAAAGTAGAAATATTTCTTACAAAAAACGATAAGTACTTTTTTCAACTTTTTTCATGAATTATAATAAAATTTCCTTGAAAAGCTTGGAAAAGCTTTTGTTAAAAATCAAAATTTTTCCAGTTTTAAACAAAAAAATTTTTTTTAAATTTTAACCCTTCGTATCATAAAGTTACTAATTTGCAAGAATTAACGATGAAAAAAGTGAAAAATCGTCTTTTTGTGGATGTAAATATCACTTCTAACTTTAAACAGTTGGTTTAAAAAAATAATCTTGAAATGAAAGGTTGACTCGGTAGTAAATAAGAATTCTAAAAACATGATTCGTGGTTTCGGCTTATGTATTCCGCATACTTATTTGTTTATTTTTTTTTCTATTTATTTACTTGATTTTAGTTTCATAGTTACAGAAAAACTTCGTTCAGAGATAAATTGGCAAAGCTCAATTTTAAACACCCTTGAGAACTAGTTATTTATTTTTATTTACATAGTATTCCATCTCACGACATAACTTGACGAACATGATTTCTGAAATTCACTCGGTCCATGGCTACCGTTCTCCAATTTCTCGGGGAACAAGTATACTAACCAATTCTATTGCTTCATATGAATAAGTTCTAATTCATAGAGTTAGATCAAGTTTCGCAATTAAAATACCGTAAACTGGGGGAACTTTGATCACTTTTTTCATTCATTTTTTAATATTTTGGAAGGGGTTGCTTTTTCGTAATACCTAAAAGCTTCAAAACCCTTACTGAGGTGGGGAGTATTAAACATGATCATTGATTGCAGTAAATTCAAACGACAATGGTGGTTATAATTAAATGTATGTTACAAAATCAGATTTCGAGTTTCAGGGTAACTTTGATCACAATGGTTTTAACGTATCTCAACATCTTCAAAATTATTGTTCTGATGCCATTAAGCACAGAAGGCTCAAAACATCGATAACAGTAATTTTTTGTTTGGACTCAATTGAATTTTTCAACGTTTTCTTTCAAAAACAAATATACCAGAAAGATGGACAATGTTGCTGCATACATTTAGGGGCAAAAATTTTAAACATTTTTCCATATTTTTTGGCCTTAAAAACAAATAAAATTTTGCCCTTATGCAATTCTCTAAGTCTTCGTTCTGTTCCCATGTTCTTTTTTTCATCAATCTAAACCATTTGATAGGGGTTTTAGGCATGTTTTCTATATGGGCTTTTTCATGGAAAATGACCGTTTTTTTTCACTATCCAAAAATTATCTTAGAATGATCATAAAAATAACACTTAAACTTAACTTAAACCAAGAAAATAGTTGAACTTTCACATTAAACAACCCATCTGCTCCTAAATGCTTAATTTTGATCAGGAGAGATGTTTGTTTGTGAGCCTTCAAAAAACCAGATATTTTAAGATTTTAAAATTATATTTTTAGTGATACTAAAAATATCTTAATAAATACTAAATTTATCTTATTTGTAACTCAACTTACAGGCTTTCAAACGTAGTAAACAGTTTTCAGATATTTTAACTTCATACTTAGTTAATGACAAGTATCTGCGAAAATTTCATGTTGATCAAAGTTACCCCGCTGATCAAAGTTCCCCCAGTTTACGGTACTTTGTTATGAAAATAAATATTGTTCTCCAATGATTTTCATAAGCTAACTTCAACTGAACGACCTTGACCTGGCTTGTTTTGCTTGTTTTGCTCGCCCAAACACAACCGAATATGCAGAGCAAACTCAACGACCTGATTGTATCCCATTTACCGGAAAACCATTGCCCAGAATGAATTTTTCCCAGAATGACAAATACCCGAAATCAAACCCCAGAATGAACCATTTCCCAGAAAAAAATTCCCCAGAATGCACCATTTACCAGAAATTTTTTTCCCAGAATGGACCATTTCCCAGCATTTTTTTCCCCAGAATGAAACATTTACCAGAATGGCACAAATCCCAGATTTTTTCTCCTAGTATTTTTATTTGTTTTTTTTTTCTAATGAATTCTTGAATATTTCATATGATTCGAAATTAATTTTTTCAAAATGATTTTTTAAATGAAACTACGACTTTGAAATTTTCCAACGAAATTTATTTTATAACCAATACTGTGATTTGTTTATGGTTTGGGTACTTTTATTGATCCAATGCTTACCATGGTCCTTTAAAAACCGTTTTGGTATCCGACTCCTCACGCTGCGCGTTCGAACTTGAAAGACGTTTTGTCCTTCACGCTGTCGCGTGGCGGACGGGGCTAAGGGATCACCCCTAGCTTTCACGCAGACCTAGGGAGCCCCGGCAGACCTAGACCAATGTCTTAGGGCCGCCGCTTCCGACGGCGGGTCGGCGGCCTCCTCGGATTTGGGAGCTTCGGCGGCTTTGTGCCGCCTCAGCCCCTTCATCCTCGTTGGTTGCGGCCTTGCCGCAAAAGAATAAAGTTATGCAACCCCATTTTTTTTTGGTAACAATTCCTTTTTTTTAAATAATTTCCAGTAAGGATATATGTTTTCAATTTTCTGGGCAATGGTCCTTCTTGGGAAAAAATTTCTGGTAAATGGTTCATTCTGGTGAAAAAATTTCTGGGAAATGGTACATTCTGGCGAAAATTTTTCTGGGGAATGGTTCGTCTGGAGAAAAAAATTCTGGGGAATGGTTCTTTCTGGCGATTGGAATTCTGGGGATTTTTCATTCTGGGCAATGGTTTTCGGGTAAATGGAGTACAACCCAACGACCTCACCGAAAGTTCCAAGGCAGCAGGTCTCAAAGTAAATGTCGGAAAGACCAAGTCGATGGAGATCAACACAGCAAATCCCTCCAGTTTCATGGTAGCTGGGCAACAAGTTGAGAAAGTGGAGTACTTCCAGTATCTTGGTAGCCAGATAACGCCTGATGGTGGTACCAGGAAAGACATCGAAACCTGGATCAGAAAGGCCCGTTTCGCATTTGCGAGTCTCCGAAACATCTGGCGGTCACGCCAGATCTCTCTACGAACGAAGATCCGAATCTTCAACTCAAACGTCAAATCCGTATTGCTGTACGGGTGTGAAACTTGGTGCACATATGCGGTAACGACGCGAAAACTGCAAGTATGTATTTGTAAACCGCTGCCTGCGGAACATCATCCGCGCTTGGTGGCCTGGCAACTGGATCTCAAATGAGGAACTACATTGCCGGTGTCATCAAAGGGCGCTAGAAATCGAGATTCGGGAACGTAAGTGGAGATGGATTGGGCACACGCCGCGGAAAGATGAAAACGAGATTTGCAGAGAGGCGCTAGATTGGAATCCAGAAGGACATCGAATAAGAGGCAGACCCAGAAACTCGTGGCGGCGAAGTCTAGCCGCTGAAATCCGAACTGTCGACGAGAATCTTGACTGGGACCAGGTGAAGACGCTGGCTCCGGATCGTCAACAGTGGAGGTCTTTTACCACGGCCCTATGCACCGGAGGATCGGCGCGGGATCATTAAGTAAGTAAGTAACTTCTCTGCCTTCCCACGTCTTTGGTTCAAAACGTTTAGGTTCACAAAATATGGACAGTGCTTTGAGTAATTGGTTGAGCAAACACATGAAAATTTCATTCGAAAATCCCGAATAAGAAATTGTATCAATCCAAAGTGAATTAAGGCAAAAATGAAAAACCTTTCAATCTCTATCCCCAAGGGTGCCATCGAATCCGGATTCGGCCATGTTTGGATTATCAACTTTCTGGATTGGTGGTGGATATCAAAACTGTTTTATGTTTTACTCTTCCTTTCAGTTACGGTCCTCCATCCGGGGTAAGTTCACCGAACCCTTTGTCACCTTCCGGATAAAACGCCAACAAAGGGGGAAACTTGTCCAAATGATGATGGTGATCGCAGTACCGAAACCGTTGAACATGAAAGGTGGATTTGATTCGATAGACCAACCTCGAGTCGAGACTAGGAAAACGAGTAGGAGTGGGGGTGTTGTTGGGCGAAAAATGGTTCCACTTCCAGTAAAGACTAGCTAACTTCATTGCGCCGAATCCACCGGAAGTAGGGGAGGTGGGGGAGTAGCCGTGGCCAAAGCAATGGCAGCCATATTCCCCGGACATGTGGACGATATTGGTGTTCGTTGCTCTGATGGAGCGTGCAGTATGATGTGAGCTTCCGGGCGGAAGTTTATTTGTTTACGCATCGCCAAGCATGGACCCGAATTGAGATTTGTAAAGGCCTTTTCAGTTTCAATAAAAGTGCGAAAATGAAACTCCAAAAGGTATGAAAACCTCTAAAAATTTACTCTATATGTGATTCTATATTTGATTTTTCATTTGAATGTATCAAAAGGATTCAACAACTAAAACAGCAAGTCAACATGTCAAACAGTTGTCAATATTTACTATCATCAGCAGAGGTTTCCCTCACTTATGGCAAGTGTCACGTCAAACTCATTTGGCACCAATTTGCCACAATTCATCCAGACATGGAACCAAAACAAAACAACACAACGAGGGATAGAATCAGTGAGGAAGAATTTCCGCTATCGAAAATATGTCAACAATACAAACTACGCCATCGGGCAAATTTTTCGAGCCCTAAAGTGTGTTGGAAAAAGCTGGTGTGTACGAATCTGGTGTTTTATCATATTTTTTTTTCTCTGCTGGTACAACTTAATCCCCGGTATCAGTTTAACGAAACAAAATCGGAAACATAATAGATTTCTGGACACCCCAACAGCAGAAATTTTATTAGATATTGATAAAACCTGTTAGAGATTTACGTAGGGTTGCCATCAATCCGTTTTTCTAAACTTCTAACTTATGAACTTATGTTTATTGTTACTTTTTATGGCAAGTGTGCGGCATCCTCAGGTTAGAAAATTATAACATTAAAAATAAGGTGTAGGAATTTCTTAAAACGATTTATTAACCAAACGTTTTGAAAAAAATTGTGAAAAATCGTTGAGAAAGATTTCTTGCCTACTTATAAGAGCCAAAAATCAAAAATCATGTATCAAGTTTGAGACGAAGATAATCCAATGCTTCCCGTTTCTTTTATCTTGAAAAAAAAATCACCCAGTCACCCTACCATTTCCCTTCGCAGTGTAACACAGTCCAATGCAAGCCGAAGTGCCACTCAATAAATTAAATTCTAATTAATCAATGGTTTTCAACGTGTGTAATGCAGGGGTTCGTTTTTCTCTGACTTTCCTCTTCTGTTGCTGTCGGAAAGGTGCCAGGAAAAAAATAACCGGAGGGTGCACAATTTCTACCGCCAGAAACCAGAAGAAGAGGCGTTAGGCAGAAGATTAGGGTCAGAATTTATCAGATGTCGCTATTCAATTGTTCGCGGGCTAATGCACTTTACTCTTTCCGGAGGCTGCTCGGTCGGATTGAAATCATATGGCCAACTTCAGGATTCAAGGCGGAATTTATGCGTGATTTTTATGATGGAATACCGACTAGGCACCGGTAGGAAGTTATTCCGGGACCTTCTGGTTTGGCATGAATACAAATTTGATTTTCAACTGATTCTAGCTGTGGTGGATGTCTATTCTTCTTTTGGTCCGAAAGCACTTTTTAACAGAATGTTACAATCTGACTGCGCTACAAGGGGCAGAGATTTCTGACGCTTTGCATGGATTCCCTCCCATTTTCGATTGTTGCGTGCAGCGGGCTTTCTGGGCAAGAGATTACGGTCGTTTGATGAATGGTGTTATGATAAATTGGTGTTTTATAGCGTGTAATTTTAGATAGTCACTTGTAGCGTTGCTTCGGAAAATTGTCCATATGTTCTATAACCTTCGGGAGGTTGTTTTTGAGAAAGCTATCACCATCATTTCGTTTAACATTCAGTACTAAAAAAAAGGAAAAGTCACTTTTTATGTTGTCAGTTTCAAATGAAATGGTTTTGGAATTTATCTTTAATGTTTACAGGATCGCAGAGGATTCTTGACACTTTTTGTATGTCCCGATTAACCCAAGATATGTAAGTGTGCCAATAATGTTTGCAAAATGTGTCGTCACACCAGTCGAAGCAGTTTGAATTGAGTGTCCATGTTTTTCGCCAAAATCCATGTTTAAAAAAAATCTTCTCATTTTATCAAATTATTCGATACGATGCATCGCAATTTAAAGTGTTTTCAAACAACGCTTGTCATGGTATGAAATTTTGTGACTTTTCATGCAATGTAAATTAAATTAATATAAGCTTTTACCTGATGAATCAAACCTATCTAGACGATAGCCTAAGACTAAAAATAGCATATTTTCAGGTTTCATAATTTAAAATCAGGTTAAAAACTTGGGGACAAATAGGACAAATCCAGCTTCACAAACTCGTTACTTAACAGACACTTAAAGACCCAAAGTCGAGAAACGGTCAGTACTCCAAACTCAAACAACTGTAACTTTTTGTGAGTTGCCTAGATTGACCTTCCTAGGCCGTTCGCAAAATTTTGAACAAATTATTTTTCGTCTGTTTTGACTAGTAAATTGAATTCGTTCCACTGGTCACATATCTTGACCGATATTTATGAATTTAGATTCATTTTTTAGGTAATTTAATCAATATTTTAAATATGTAAAACTTAAATAGATTTGACTTAGCAGATGACTTATAGAATGCTTTGAACAGAAAAAAGGCATCATTTTAAAATTCTTATATCTTCAGTATTTGTTGGTGTATTAAATTTTTATTATATGTTTTGAAATTGTGAAAAATAAATCCTTTTAAACATATATAAAAATTTATAGGTCCCATGGGAGTTTTGGTCGCGATCTTGGAATTACCGAAAAAAAATTTCTCATTTTACAAAAGAGGTAACATTTTTTCTTAGCAGCGCTGTATCTCATTCATAATTAAACAGATTTTCAAAATTCAAATTTTAGTTTTATTTTGATAACATGATCATCATTTTCACTGAAAACACATAGTATCTCAAATATTACTGTTATTCGTAATACGAGAATAAAAACAAGAAAAAAATCGTGAATTTCGAACCCATCTGTTATGATGCGCTCATTTCTCATTTTGTTATCGTGATTTCTTGAAACTTTTCATCAAACCAGCCCACTTTTTATATACCCAATGATAGATTTTAATCTCTACAATCGATTGATATGCTGTTTATGTGGTTTTTCAAAAATTTGTAGCAACGTTTTCCGAATTTACTAAAAGAAATCGGAATTCGTCCAGATTTTCAAACGTTTTGTAGCAAGCAAGCACAATCCCCCGGGAGAGCTTAAATCGAACAAAATCCATGGCTCTCTCGGCCGCGCTCTCGAAATCTGCCTTCCTATAGCAGACTGAAGGAATCGCCCGTATGGCTACGTAGGGTGGTTTGTGCTGATACGTATGAATATTATTACGTACCTATTTCATAGCTAAGTCATTTTCTTCATCATTTTGATTGTTTTTCAGCTTTTCAAAGTTACAGAGACCTAGTTCAGAAATGTTTTAAGATATTTTTAAGAATCCTCATTTTGCAAAATAATTTCGGTGGCATCTTTTTTGATTTTTATTTGTAACATAAAATTTACATACATACATAATACTTTTACACAAGTGTGTATGGTTTCGATGTTAATTTTTGAATTATTTCAAAACCATACGAATTAAGATTTGCTGTTTATATTTCAGTTAACTAATCTGAACTTAAAATCCGAATGATGAATAAAATTTTAGAATAAATAATTCAATATTCACGATTCATATTTCTTTGTTCACAATTTATTTTTCTGAATTCAAAACTCTTAGATCGGAATTATAAAATTGTTCACAATACTAAGCTTCCAATGGTGAATTTTGAATAAAAGGTCCACAATTTTCCATTCTTTTTAAACCCTTATTCGAAAAAGAACAAACTCACGATCGGAAATTCGTACTCAAAAATTGTTAGTTTCATATTTATGATACTAAATTCGAAACTGTCAAATTTGAATTCGAATTCTGATTTTTGTGGGTTATGAATTTAGAATTAAGAATAAGCCATTCTTTTGTTTTAGTTTTCAATCATTAATTTATTCATTATAAATTCCAATTCTGAACTCTTAGAAAAATGTTAATTTGAATTGCAAAATTCATATTTGGAAAATCAAAAATTTAAATAATGAAATTCGAAAACTAGTTTAGATCTCACAATTCAAAGCACAGCATTATGAATCAATAAAATTATTTCTGAAGTATGAATCATAAATTATTTATAATTTATTTGGAGTTTTTTTTTCAAACTTTTTTTCTGAATCCTGATATTAAGTTAAAATTATGAATATTTTTGAAGAAAACATGAGTAAAATAATGTAAATCACACTTATGTAAATGAAGAATGTCTATTTCAAATTATATCACTGAAACAAAAGATGTTGATCAAAATATTATGCAATACGACAATTTTCTGGAATATTTTGTCTTATATTTCACATGTAGATTTAAACTCGATATTTATAGTATTATAAACTTGAAGATTTAAATCGTTGTAATATTGGTTTTGATTGTTTTTAATATAAGAATATCCACGCGCTTCCGAAATAAATAAAATTAAGTGTCGTTTTGAAACCACACTATGTGTTTTAGATAAAATAAATTCTGAACTAGGTCTCTGTAACTTTGAAAAGCTGAAAAACAATCAAAATGATAAAGACAATGACTTAGCTATGAAATAGGTACGTAAAAATATTCATACGTATCAGCACAAACCACCCTACGTAGCCATGCGGGCGATTCCTTCAGTCTGCTATAGGAAGGCTGATTTCGAGAGTGCGGCCGAGAGAGCCATGGATTTTGTTCGATTTAAGCTCTCCCGGGGGATTGTGCTTGCTTGCTACAAAACGTTTGAAAATCTGGACGAATTCCGATTTCTTTTAGTAAATTCGGAAAACGTTGCTACAAATTTTTGAAAAACCACATAAACAGCATATCAATCGATTGTAGAGATTAAAATCTATCATTGGGTATATAAAAAGTGGGCGGGTTTGATGAAAAGTTTCAAGAAATCACGATAACAAAATGAGAAATGCGCGTATCATAACAGATGGGTTCGAAATTCACGATTTTTTTCTTGTTTTCATTCTCGTATTACGAATAACAGTAATATTTGAGATACTATGTGTTTTCAGAGAAAATGATGATCATGTTATCAAAATAAAACTAAAATTTGAATATTGGAAATCGGTTCAATTTAGAATGAGATACAATACTGCAAAGCAAAAGTTCAAAGAAAGAAACTTTTTTTCAGAAATTCCACGCTAGCGACCAAAAATTCCATATGACCTTCAATTTTTCTATATGTTTAAAAAGATTTATTTTTCACAATTTCAGAACTTATAAAATAATTTCAATACATCAAAGCAATAAGAAGATATGGTAATTCTGAGAAGACATTATTTTCGGGGGTTTTTTCCATTCGGAACAGAATCCAAACGTTCGGATAAGATACATCAACTGAAATTTTATAGATTCAGAAACTAGAATAAATTTCCTAACTAATGAATGTAAAATCATGAAAATCGGTTAACATATGTCATCAGGGGAACGCGCGCAAACTCTCGGGTCACATTGACCCGAACGGCTTATGTGTAACTTTTTTTTTCGGCTTGCCAGTTGTGGCATTTCCGGTGGTCACCGGAAGTTGCTTTTTCTACAGGTTATGTATCTCGTGGTTTTAGTAATATGTTCCAAATTTCATATTTTTCCGATTTTTTTCAAAAGAGCTATAACGATTTTAAAGTTCGCTTCGGGTCATATTGACCCGAACGGCCTAGGAAGGTTAAGTTTGAATTAGTAGATGATTTATGTACTACACATTATGAAATTTTATTTACTAAATAAAAATTTTGAGGATTTTTTTCAAATGGCACTTTACTGCCCGCATATGCTTAAATTCATATATTACAAGCGAATGGCTTCGAAATTTGTGTTCAGCAGTTTAGGCAAAAAATCGTTTAAATGCTAATCTCTTATTAGTCCGGTAACTTTTCGTTAGCGATTTGATTTTGTCGCAAAATTTTGCTAGCAAATTAAAAAGTTCCCCAAATGTTCGATTCCGCTAATGAAGATCTCAAACTCCCATTGAATCGTTTTAATCTCACAGGTGGACCAAGGTTGCAGAAAAATTCTGTGTTTTGGCGAAAAAAAATCCGAGTTTCTGTGATTTAACCCAAAAGTTCTGTGATGGTTTTTCATGACGCTATTTCCTTAAGTTTCATTTAAAATTCATGGAAAACTGTTTTTTTTACATTTTACTTGAGGAAAATCTTTTAACCTTACTTATCTTAGAATACTTTTTCAATCTAAAGTAAGAAATCCGAAATTTATATTGACATCAAAAATTAAAATATTGGAAACACACACAAAATTTAAAAAATCTGTGAAATCTGTGAATATCCCCATAATTCTGTAATATTGTATTCTGTAAATTCTGTAATTCTGTATTGACACAAGTTCTGTGATGAAAATTTGCTTAAAATTTTGTCAAATAACAGTGATAATTTTTCAGTGATTTCAGCAACCTTGGTAGTGACTGATTGAAATCTAGGTCAGGCAAATAGAAATTCGCTGCAGCATTTTTGCAGCATTTTTTTTTTACATTTGGACAGAAAAATGAGCACTTTTTGAAAAGATTTGTAATTGTTCATGATAAAAATTCATGCCGGAACCAAACAAAATCAACAAAGCTATTGTTTTATATATGAGGCATACTCAATTTGGTAAAACTTGTAAACCTATTCAATGTAAAACTCTCTCAAATTTAAGTCTTTGTTTTAAGTTTTATCCTAATAAAACAAAATTTGGTACCTGCTCACTTAGATCAATTTGACATTTTAGTGCCACCATAAATGGAAATATAAGAAAAACCAAAAAATCTGTGACTTTTTTTTCTAGAAAACCATTGTTGTGTTTACGAAATAACCAGCTAATATACATGAAACTGGAACGATAAGTGATATATTTTTAGAAAAAATAAAAATCAATTAAAAATCACTAAATTTTTTTATCATATTTATAACTGCGAAAATCACACAATGAGAGATTTCTAGAGTACGCCGTGCCATATTTAGATATAAAATGGACAAAAAATGCAGATTTAAAATTTGAGAGCTTATCAAAGGGTCGTTTTTCATTTCTATTAATATAATTTGATAAATTAATTTAAAGGTTTAGAATAGTTGTACGTTGTGCGCAGTGTAACGAAAAGCGTTAAGCGAAAACCGATAAGCTCAACATTTGCTCCTCAAAACGATGAAATTCTATGATTAAGTACACAAATATCAGTCTCTACAAAAAAAATCACTTTGGATTAGAAATTAATGTTATTGATCAGAAAAAAATGCATAAAAACTCTATGATTCTCATAAAATAAAAACTATAAAATCATTTGAAATTTTTTAAAGAACTCTTTCAATGCCCAGCTGTGGTCTGTTAAACTAAGCACTTTTATATTTTGAACATGAGCTCTAAATCTACACCGTTAAACGGGGCATCGTGCAACCGCGGGGTTAGATGCAACACCAAACTTAATCAATTTTTAATTTAATGTTTTGTAATAAAATTATCTTTTAATGATTGCAAAATGATGATGACATTATTTCTTGCATCTTTAGCTAGTTTTTAAATGTTTTTTTTTTGTATAAAATTTGATAAATCAGGCAATAAATGTACAAATTCTAATATTTTTCGATGCCGTAAAAAAACTTTACCCAGTATGATGGATTGGCTTGATAATATTACCTTCAAACTTTCAACTGGTTTCCTCATGCTATACCAACACTGTTGGTGTGAAAATATTTATCGAACAATCCCTAAATTTTTTAAAATTAATATTTTTATAAGTCAGATAAGTGTCTTGAGTAAAATGCAACAAAATGAAAATCAAAGAAACATTCTGTGAAGCTCATTTCCATGTGCTGGAATATGAATGTTTTACATCACGCATTTGTTAACATTGAAATTTCATTCATCCTAACCTTTTTTTATGATTTCATCTTGTAGAAATATTCGTAGTATAATGTAATCCCTTAATGTATGCAGCATCCTTATTTTCAGAAAAAATATGAAAATTAGTTTTTACAGACCAAAAAATTACTGCTATTGGTGTTTTCATGCGTAATGATCTTTAAGGCATCGCAAATATATTAAAAACTTTAAATTTTCATACGTGTTCATAAGATTTTTCATAAAAAAAACAATGTTTGATGCAAGTTTCCCCGTTTTCTAAGGAGGATGAAAATCGCATGTTTTTAGAAAATCAAAAATAGCTAAAGTAACCAATAATTTTTCTAACTACTCCAATTTGATGTCCCATTCCTTAAAACTTTTGATGTATAAGACCAAGCCCACCGGGCGTTGCTATTTCGGTCGGTATTTTAGATGGTTTGATTGGTTGCGTTTTTATCTATTTACTGATTTTCGCACCCATTGTTGCCATCCAGGTTGGTATTTGTGTTTGTTTATTTTCTGAAGGCGACGACCGGCTACGTTGCTACCGGGTTGCTACATAAACGCATCCTGTAACAACATACTGCTCGAATGCTATTTCTCGAATCAAGTTAGCGACTGTTGGTGCGACGATGGGTTGATAGATATGTTGCTGAATGTACTCGATTCGAGGTTTAGTAACCATTGGTGGGCTTGGTCTAAGAGGTAGGCTTAACTGTGAACATAAGTTTTTAAGAAGCCATTGAAGTTAAAAATTATTGAATGTTGCCCCAGTTGACGGTAACTAAATTCATATCAATCAAAAGTTTTCCAATACGACTTCTACAAAATGAGTTATCTTTGATAAAAAACGCCCCTTTTTTAGATTTTTTTCGCTTTCAGGTCGATTTCTGAAGACCATAAATATCAAAACTCAAATTTGCAAGAGGCATCTTTTGCAAATTTGAGTATGAAAAATTCCCCATTTTTTCGAACTTCAATCGTCTATTTTAGAGAAAAAATTATCCGAAAATCCATCTTTTTCTACCAATCTTGAAAAGCCAGAATCTTTTTAGAATAACATGTTTTCAAAGTAGTAAATTTCCAGCAGATTTTTTGAGTTATCAACGAAAATGGCAAGTTTATAAGTAAATTAACAGATTTTTCGTAATTTTGATATCACAGTCTGTACCAATTCCAGAGCAAAGCTGCCTTGGCACTACATTCTTTGATTATTCCTTGATGGCAAGCAAGTTTTTTTAATACCTCTGCATTGTCAGAAATTTAAAATTTTGTTTCCTTTCAATGTATTTTTAAAGATTAAAATATCGTAGCAGGCTAAATTTAAAATCGTCGCAACGGAGGTGAAATAAAATTGAAAATATCCTCTCTATATATCGAGCCACTAACTCTTGTTGAGCCACATCCCTGGTAGGTCTATTTCCCGACCATTTTCCCGTTCCCGGGAATCGGGAAATCTGGTTGCCTGTTTCCCGGGAAATATTCAAAAACATATAAAATATATGCACTTTGATTAAAATAAAGCTTATCGAAGCTTTCCTGCATGCAAGCCCATAATTTGTTCAAAATTGACTACTCATAAAGTTTTGTTTAACCTATTTTAATCAAATAAATCAATCTGTTTTCAACAATGATTCTTTCGAGAAAACACAATCTACCTATCAGCTGCGCGACTTTTCATATATTTTTTGAAGGGTTGGGGGTCTTCGTTCAATGAAAACGGTATGGATATAGGTACATATAAATTTTTAAAACTTTTCTATTTGAATGAAAAATTTAACCAAATGGTGGCAAAATGTCTACTGCCACAGCAATAGGCATCTCAATGAGTTTACATGAGACTACATTTTCAAAAAGAAAAATATGAATAGTTTGGGAGGACTTTGCCAGAGAAATAATTTTAAACAATTTCAAATTCCCGGGAATTCCCGACCATGACACTCTAATCCCTGGGCTTCAAATTCTCCAATAAACGGTTTAAGAATACCCTCCACAGATTTTTTTTTTTTGAATGCTTTTCTTTTACAAATACACTAATTTTTTTTTTAACATAAAATGTACACGAATTACATGGCAAATAACAAATACTTTCTCTTGGGCGGCTTCAATTTGCGATCACTGATTTTGACTGGCCCAAAAAGCGGCACTTACTTTTCAATTAACAATGCCCAATACTCAATACAATGGCTGGTAAACGGTGGATAATGTGCAACACGAGACCCCATAGTGGTCATATCACCTCTTATTCACAACTCCTATCTCTACCTCCCCGCGGTGCCGGCTGGGGTGCGAGTAACCTAAGCGGAGATCGGGTACCCAACCCCGGTGGATGCTTTGGTCGCATGCAGACTGAGAAGGTGGCCGCACGCGTCTGTTCCCCAGGTCAGGGGCGGCGTGCAACAACAACCGAGCGTCTGTTCTCCAGGTCAGGGGCGGCTCAAACAGCGTCTGTCTTGCAGCAAGCGGCTGAATTTATGAAATGCGGCTCCCGCCAGCTAAGTCCAAGATGGCAGCCCCATCGCGGGATAGGGACTTTAGGCTAACAACCTACTGCTCCCGATTCAGAAATTGTTACGGAATCCGAAAGAAATGACCGAACTGGAACTTTGGCGACGACTTTTAGCATGAAAACACGGACACGAATTGGAACTTGGAATGTTTTGACCCTTGCCCAACAAGGCAAACTGGAACAACTTGCTAGAGAAGCTAGCCGCCTCAAGCTTGAAATTCTGGGACTGAGCGAAGTCCGTTGGCCTAATACTGGAGAACACAAGACACAATCCGGGCAAGTCCTGCTTTACTCTGGCATACGTGGAGAACATGCTACTCGGGAACGAGGAGTTGGTTTCCTGTTAAGCCCGCAGGCCTACGCGGCCCTCATTAGATGGGAACCTATAAACGAAAGAATAATCGTAGCCAGATTCAGAACACGGGTTAGAAACCTTACAGTGGTCCAGTGTTATGCGCCAACTGACGTTGCCGACTTGCAGGAGAAAGAGCAGTTTTACAGTCAACTGAACAGCGTGGTTGAGAGAATTCCGAAGGGTGACATTCAAATCCATTTGGGCGACTTCAACGCAAAAATTGGCTCCGACAATCAGGACCTTGAGCGCATCATGGGGCGCCATGGCCTAGGACAGATGAGCGAAAACGGAGAGCTGTTTGTAGAATTTTGTGGCAACAACAACATGGTAATCGGTGGATCGCTCTTCCCCCATCGACCAGCACATAAGGTCACTTGGGTATCCCGAGATGGCCGAACAGAAAATCAAATTGACCACATCTGCATCAGCCGAAAATGGAGAAGGAGCCTTCTTGATGTCCGCAACAAGCGAAGCGCAGACATTGCATCTGACCATCACCTCGTCCTTGGCGAGATACGACTGAGAGTTGCGCGTGTCCAACGGCGCGAGGAGAAAGTCGGGTGTCGATACGACGTCCGCCGGTTGGAGAATCCAGAGGTGAAAAGGGCATACGTTGAACAGCTAGAATCCCGAGCCTCGGAGCTGCCGACAGACGGAACAGTCGAAGAACAGTGGTGTGGAATCAAGAATGCCTTTATCACGACGAGCCATGGTACTCTCGGTAAAGTTTGTGGAAGAAGGAGTGAATGGATGTCGGATGAAACTTGGAGGATGGTCGATGATCGGAGAAAGGCGAAAGCCGGAATTGAGCAGGCATGTACCGGGTCAGCCAAAGCAGCCGCCCGCTTACGATATGCAGAGCTGGAAAAGGCAGTTAAACGAGCTTGTAGACGAGACAAGAGAGCCTGGACAAACTCCCTAGCCGAAGAGGGAGAAAGAGCCGCCGCCAATGGAGATATCCGATTACTTTATGACATCTCTCGCCGCCTCAGTGGTGCAAGGACTAATGCAAGAATGCCGCTAAAAGACCGAGCAGGTCAGTTATTGACCGATCGAACAGATCAGCTCAAACGATGGACTGAGCACTTCGAACAACTCTTCCGAGTCACGAATAGCGATGGCCAACAGAATCTGCAACTCGAAGCGCCAACAGTAAGTCGCATAAATGGCGTCAACTCGGAAGCGCCTTCGCTGGCTGAAATAGAAGCGGCAATCAAAAACATGAAATCCAACAAAGCGCCTGGGATCGATTGCATCCCTGCTGAAATGCTGAAAGCCGACCCTGCCCTATCAGCACAAATGTTGCACCGTCTTTTCGCTGACATTTGGGATACTGCAACATTCCCGGCCGACTGGATGCAGGGTATCCTCGTAAAGGTCCCGAAGAAAGGAGACCTGACAGAGTGCGGTAACTGGCGAGGCATAACGTTGATCTGTACAACCCTCAAAGTACTCTGCAAAGTGATTCTGAACAGGATCCAGGAGAAAATAGACGCTACACTCCGACGGCAACAAGCTGGATTCCAATCTCGACGATCATGTGTGGACCACATCACAACGCTACGAATCATACTGGAACAAATCAACGAATTCCAGGACTCTCTTCTGCTGGTGTTCGTTGATTTCGAAAAAGCATTCGACCGACTTAACCATGAAAACATCTGGGCGGCTCTAAGGCGACGAGGGGTCCCAAAGAAACTAGTCCATCTCATTGAAGCACAGTATGAGGCATTTTCGTGCAAGGTCTTGCACGACGGTGTCTTGTCCGAACCAATCCCGGTAACTGCTGGAGTGAGACAAGGATGTATTCTATCACCGCTACTTTTTCTAATCGTAATGGATGAGATTCTGATTGGATCGATTGACTGTGCACCGAACCGAGGATTGCCGTGGAATCCTTCAACAATGGAGCAACTGAACGACCTTGACCTGGCTGACGATATTGTTTTGCTCGCCCAAACACAACCGGACATGCAGAGCAAACTCGACGACCTCACCGAAAGTTCCAAGGCAGCAGGTCTCAAAGTCAATGTCGGAAAGACCAAGTCGATGGAGATCAACACGGGAAATCCCTCCAGTTTCATGGTAGCTGGGCAACAAGTTGAGAAAGTGGAGTGCTTCCAGTATCTTGGTAGCCAGATTACGCCTGATGGTGGTACCAGAAAAGACATCGAAACACGGATCAGAAAGGCCCGATTTGCGTTTGCGAGTCTCCGAAACATCTGGCGGTCACGTCAGATCTCTCTACGAACAAAAATCCGAATCTTCAACTCAAACGTCAAATCCGTATTGCTGTACGGGTGCGAAACTTGGTGCACATATGCGGTAACGACGCGAAAACTGCAAGTATTTGTAAACCGCTGCCTGCGGAATATCATCCGCGCTTGGTGGCCTGGCAACTGGATCTCGAATGAGGAACTACATCGCCGGTGTCATCAAAAGGCGCTAGAAATCGAGATTCGGGAACGTAAGTGGAGATGGATTGGGCACACGCTGCGAAGAGATGAAAACGAGATTTGCAGAGAGGCGCTAGATTGGAATCCAGAAGGTCATCGAAGAAGAGGCAGACCCAGAAATTCGTGGCGGCGAAGCCTAGCCGCTGAAATCCGAACTGTCGACGAGAATCTTGACTGGGACCAGGTGAAGACGCTGGCTCCGGATCGTCAACAGTGGAGGTCTTTTACCACGGCCCTATGCACCGGAGGATCGGCGCGGGATCATTAAGTAAGTAAAAAAATACTCAATACACGCGTCTGTTCCCCAGGTTAGGGGCGGCGTGCAACAACAACCGAGCGTCTGTTCTCCAGGTCAGGGGCGGCTCAAACAGCGTCTGTCTTGCAGCAAGCGGCTGAACTTATGAAATGCGGCTCCCGCCAGCTAAGTCCAAGATGGCAGCCCCATCGCGGGATAGGGACTTTAGGCTAACAACCTACTGCTCCCGATTTGAAATTGTTACGGAATCCGAAAGAATGACCGACCTGGAACTTTGGCGACGACTTTTAGCATGAAAACACGGACACGAATTGGAACTTGGAATGTTTTAACCCTTGCCCAACAAGGCAAACTGGAACAACTTGCTAGAGAGGCTAGCCGCCTCAAGCTTGAAATTCTGGGACTGAGCGAAGTCCGTTGGCCTAATACTGGAGAACACAAGACACAATCCGGGCAAGTCCTGCCGTACTCTGGCATACGAGGAGAACATGCTACTCGGGAACGAGGAGTTGGTTTCCTGTTAAGCCTGCAGGCCTACGCGGCCCTCATTAGATGGGAACCGAAAAACGAAAGAATAATCGTAGCCAGATTCAGAACACGGGTTAGAAACCCTACAATGGTCCAGTGTTATGCGCCAACTGACGTTGCCGACTTGCAGGAGAAAGAGCAGTTTTACAGTCAACTGAACAGCGTGGTTGAGAGAATTCCGAAGGGTGACATTCAAATCCATTTGGGCGACTTAAACGCAAAGATTGGCTCCGACAATCAGGACCTTGAGCACATCATGGGGCGCCATGGCCTAGGACAGATGAGCGAAAATGGAGAGCTGTTTGTAGAATTTTGTGGCAACAACAACATGGTGATCGGTGGATCGCTCTTCCCCCATCGACCAGCACATAAGGTCACTTGGGTATCCCGAGATGGCCGAACAGAAAATCAAATTGACCACATCTGCATCAGCCGAAAATGGAGAAGGAGCCTTCTTGATGTCCGCAACAAACGAAGCGCAGACATTGCATCTGACCATCACCTCGTCCTTGGCGAGATACGACTGAGAGTTGCGCGTGTCCAACGGCGCGAGGAGAAAGTCGGGTGTTGATACGACGTCCGCCGGTTGGAGAATCCAGAGGTGAAAAGGGCATACGTTGAACAGCTAGAATCCCGAGCCTCGGAGCTGCCGACAGAGGGAACAGTCGAAGAACAGTGGTGTGGAATCAAGAATGCCTTTATCACGACGAGCCATGGTACTCTCGGTAAAGTTTGTGGAAGACGAAGTGAATGGATGTCGGATGAAACCTGGAGGATGATCGATGATCGGAGAAAGGCGAAAGTCGGAATTGAGCAGGCATGTACCGGGTCAGCCAAAGCAGCCGCCCGCTTACGATATGCGGAGCTGGAAAAGGCAGTTAAACTAGGCTTGCCAGATGGTTTTCGAAAAAAGCGGGACATTTTCAGAAAAAAAGCGGGACACAGCCGAAAAAAGCGGGACATTTTAAAATGTGTTAGAAATAGTCATAATATGTATTTTTGTACGTTTTTGGTAGATACTCTGGGCATGAAAGTGCGTTTTCCCGAAAAATTTTCAAGTTTAAAATTTTGAGTGATTCAAAAAATTCAAAATGATTTTTCCTGAAAAATTTTCAAGTTTAAAATTTTTGGTGATTTAAGTGGCTTTTATACTTGAATATAATTTTTTAAAATCGACAACTGAGACATAGCTCAGTTGGTAAAACACCTGCTTTCCGAGTCAATATCTATGGTTTTAAAAACAGTAGTAAACATCGACCAAAGTTGAAGCTTTTCAATGCTCTTCCGACAACTGGATCATTGGATAAAAATAACAACTTTGATTGAAACAAAACAAAGGAGATCCGCATTACAAGCGATTTTCTGATTTTAAAAATGTCAAAAATCAAATTTTCATCATACATTTACTAGGTAAAGCTTTCATTTTCATTTTATTTTTTAGTATGAATAGAATTATTTGTTATTTTGCAAAAGTCACATACATATATTTAGTTTAAAGATTGAGAACATTTCAAAATCATAAAATTTTCATACTCATGATTTGTCAATTTTTATCAGATTTGAAAATAGGAAAACATCATAAAATAAATTGCCTGCCACATATCAATATGTAGATTAATTAAAAAATTAAAAAAATAAAAATTCGAAAACTATAATAACAAATGAAACATTTCTTGAATAACATTCAGTTTTACACGCTTGAAAAGGAATACCTTGGCTCATAAAGTTCGATGGATTGAAATTTGCCATGAGTTCGATGAATGAAATAGGTTGCCAGAATTTTTCCGGATCGGGAAAATCCGAAAAATTTTGTCTAAGAACCAGACAAAATCCGGGCATTTAATTTTAAATCTTTCATTTCAAAATCTGGTCAAAAGCGTGGAATTATTCAATAAAAAGAAATATTTCAAACATTATTTGAAATTTTAGGAATTATTTTCTTTAAGTTATGTCGTGAGACGAAAAACAATAAAAATCAAGGAAATCAATTGAAATATGTTTTACCCCATCAAAACTCATAAGCAGATATTAAATCGTATTTTAGACTTAAAAAACATCGTTAATGATTATTTAGTAAAAACTAAAAAAATCGTTTTTGGATGCGAAAATAAAAAATTCTTATCACTCAATTTGAAAGTTACTTTTTGCAAATAAAGTAAATAAACTCGGGCAAAAGCCCGGCTCACCAGGCAACCGGGCTGGACCGGACTTTTCCTAAAATAAGTGTCGAATATCCGGACAAGGTTGAATAAAACCGGGCAATCTGACAAACTTATTCTAAGAACTCCATCGAAATGTGACTTGCATCGCAAAATTTAAGAATATCATTTTGAAGTTTAGATGAAACTAAATCCAAATAAATCTGGAAAACTTTGTTGAAAAAAGCGGGACATTTTGAGTAAAAAGTTCAAGTTCAAACAGTTACACTGATGCTTATTTTAATTGCAAAGTTGTATTTTTCTTAATCATTAAATTTTTCAACGTTTTAAAGTTTTCAATGTCCTTTCTAGCTCTTTGTTTTAACCTTTGACTATTCGTTTGCAAAAAAAAACTTCTTTTAACTTGCTACTTGTTTTGCATTAGCATTCATTTTAAGACCTGACTTTTTTTTTTATTCTAATTTCTAATATTTTATCTCTTTGAATACAAAACAAGGTTTGACTTATTTATTCTTTAAATTTTTTGCTTGCTTTTTGTATTGCGAAAATGGATAATGAAACTAGTGTTATATGTATCGAGTGTAAGAATGTAGAAAATTGTCTTGACCGTGTCTTAACTTGTGCATATTGTTATAAAAGTGTTCACTTGCGTTGCAAAAAGATATTAGGTAGTGCAGCTCGTAAAATCAAAAAACAGCAATTTTTCTGTGATAGTAACTGTGCGGATATTTATTTTAAAATAATAGGGCAGCGTAATGATCAGGACACATTTATAAACAGCGTCAATAATCAAATTAAGGAAGTTATCCAAAATGTTGTTGCATCAGAAATCTCGTTTCTTAAAACTGAAATTAAATCCGTTACATCTGCAATAGAGTCCTCTCAGGAATTTCTGTCCTCGAAGTTTGAAGAAATTCAATCAGACTTTAAAGACTTAAAATCCCGTAACGAGGCACTAGAAGCAGAAGTAACGGATCTTCAACAAAAACACTCAAATCTTCAAACTGAAGTTTATAAACTTGAAACAAACCTGGATAGAGTAAATAGGGATGCAGTTTCTAAGAACTGCATGATATTTGGTTTGCCAGTTACTAATCAAGAGAACATACTTGAATCGGTTTGTAAAACATGTTGTTCTATTGGCTACGATTTGAATAAAGAACATGTTGATTATGCTGTAAGACTCTATTCCTCTAAAACAACTAATGATACTGTTCCACCAATAAAACTTTCACTGAAAAGCTCCGCAATAAAGGAAGAAATATTTAGTAAAAAACGTAGTTTCGGTAAACTTTCCTCCACATCAATAGACCCATCATTACTACATAATGGAAAAGCCACGAACGTTTCAATCCGCGACGAATTAACTCCGTTAGGTATCGAAATACTAACAGAGCTTCGTGAGTCCCAGGACTTACTAAAAATGAAATATATCTGGCCTGGAAGGGGCGGCGCTATACTGGTAAAAAGACACGAAGACTCCAAACCAATATCCATAAAAAGTAAACTAGAACTGAACAATTTCATTAGCAAGCATCTGATTCAGGAAAATAATAATACACCATTAGTTCAAAAAGATACACCTTCTCCAAAGCGTAAGCGGAACTAGTTATTTGAGTTCCATATATTTTTAAAAAAACTTGAAATTAAAATAAATATCAATGGAAACCGTTCTGAATGTATTTTTTGATAATGTAGAAGATTTTAACATGTATTGTAACAGTCAAAATATAAACTCTAATGATAACAATAGTAACAATAATTATAACAATAATAACCAAAATAATAATAACAATAATCTTAATAATAATAATAATAGTAATAATAATAATTTAAATAATAATATTAATTTTAATAATAATAATAATAATAATAATAATAATAATAATAATAATAATAAAAACATTAACAAATCTCTGAGAGTATTACAATGGAACATTTGCAGTATGAACAGATTGGACAAATTTGATAGCATCCTTGAGACAATAGAACAGTTGAATGTAACACCTGATGTAATTGTAATAAGTGAAACGTGGCTTACGGAAGATATCTGTTCAATTTATAATATACCCGGATTCAACTCTATTTTCTCGTGCAGAGACCTGGCTTATGGTGGGTTGGCCATGTTTATCAATAAAGATTTAGATTTCAAAACAAAGGTGAATGTTACTTGTGACGGATATCATAGAATAAGTGTCGAAATATCCATATGTGGTCAACTTGTCGACGTCCACGGAATTTACAGACCACCCGCTTATTCTTTCAGCTTGTTATGTGACCAGTTAGAATCTATTCTCTCATCCACATCTGATACACATTTATGCCTTATTGTCGGTGATTTGAATGTCCCTGTTAACCTAGTCAATACAAATATTGTGTGTAAATACAAATCATTGCTGGAATCCTTTAGTTTCCTTTGTACCAATTCTTACCCAACTAGGCCAAAAAGTCAAAACATTCTAGACCATGTTATATGTAAAATAAAAGATATTGAACGCCTAAAAAATTACACAATACTGACTGATAAAAGTGATCATTCACAAATCTTTACAACTTTTGAAATGTCATCAGAAAGACAAAAAGTGGTCTTGAATAAAGATATCACGGATCACACTAAACTTAATAATCTGTTTTCGGAATACTTAAGATCGTTCGTCCCAAGAGATAACGTAAATAATTGCATTGAAGAAATAGTAGCTACATACAATCGCATGTTTAAGCAGTGTACAAAAACAGTATCTAAGCAAATAAGCTTGAAAGGCAGATATTGTCCTTGGATGTCTTTTGACCTATGGGCTCTGATTAAGTTGAAAGATAATTGTTTAAAACGAGTAAAAAAACATCCTAATGATAACAATCTAAAAGAAATGCTTGTGCACATTAACAAAAAACTGCACTATAAAAAGAAAACGTGTAAACGGATGTATTTTGAGAGATCACTAAATGATACTACACACTCTAAACTCTGGAAAAACATCAACCAACTCTTGGGTAAATCTAAATCATCGACACCAATTACACTCACAGAAGGTGAAGAACTCATTACAGATAAAAAACTTGTTGGCAATAAATTTAACAGATATTTTTCTTCGATTGGATCAGATCTTGCTAAGAAAATACCCGTTGAAACTGAATTTGATGTCTTGTCCAACATCAACGAGGTTCAGAACACAATTTTCTTGCAACCAACGGATGAAAATGAAGTAAACTCAGTCATTATTACCCTTAAAAACAAAAAAAGCTGTGGGCCTGATAGTTTTCCCGTAAGTGTGTTAAAGAATAACAGCATTTTATTCACTCCCATCCTCAAACAGTTTTTTAACTCAATAATTGAATCTGGACGCTACCCAGATTGCCTAAAAACAGCAAAAGTGACTCCTATTTTTAAATCAGGCGATCCAGAAGATGTTAGCAACTATCGACCAATATCAAGTCTCAGCGTATTTAGCAAAGTTTTCGAGAAGTTACTAGTAAATAGAATTTCCAATTTCCTCAATTGTAACAATGTTCTATATAGTATGCAATATGGGTTTAGAGCAGGCTCAAATACTCTTATTGCAATTTCTGAACTTGTGGATTCCATAATTAAAGAAATTGATTCCAAAAATATAGTTGGTGCTTTATTCTTGGACCTGAAAAAGGCGTTTGATACGCTTAATCATAGCATCTTACTGGAAAAATTAAATAAATATGGAATAAGGGGCAAAGCAAATGATATATTTCACAGTTATCTTTCGGATAGGAAACAATATGTAGTTGTTCAAGGAGTAGAGAGTGAAATTAGAAATATTGGTGTAGGCGTCCCACAAGGCAGCAATATAGGGCCACTACTTTTTCTTTTATATATTAATGATCTATGTAAACTTCCACTTTTAGGTACAGCAAGGCTTTTCGCAGATGACACAGCACTTTTCTATACAGGAAAATCTCCGAATGTCATAATCGATAACATGGAGCATGATTTAAAATTACTATCCGCATATTTTAACAGCAATTTGCTATCATTAAACTACACAAAAACAAAGTATATGATATTTCGCTCGGCCAGGAAAGTCTTACCACAACATAGAGACCCTAGCATGAACCAGTTTGTTATAGAAGAAGTAAAAAACTTCAAATACTTAGGTATTCACTTGGATAGTACTCTTTCGTGGAATTGCCATATAAAAAACCTAGAAAAAAGAATTTCTCCTCTTTGCGGTGTCCTCTGGAGGCTACGACGTTTTGTGCCTCAACATGTCTTGTTGAAATTCTATTACGCATTTATCCATTCAATTTTACACTACCTTATCTCAGTTTGGGGTCGAGCATCTCAATCACATTTACAAAAGCTGCAATCCTTGCAAAACAGATGTCTAAAAAATATTTACAACCTCCCTATTTTACATCCAACCAAACTTGTTTACTCCTCCAGTGCTCATAACATCTTACCATTAGTAGACCTTTGTGACTTCCAAACTATCATGTATGTTTTTGACAATATGCACTCATCAAATACCATCCAAAATATCAACTTTAGAGCTGCAATAAGAACACACAATACTCGTCATTTAAATTATTTACAACGCTGTCGGTCATTAACAACTTTAGGACAGAAAAGAATTTCTTTCATCGGACCAACCAAATATAATAACTTACCCAATGATCTGAAAGAAACAAATCGTCGATCCATATTCAAAAACAAACTGCTTCAAATGTTTAAAGAAAAAATAAGTCGTTAAACGAGTCGAACAAAGCTAGCTTTAAGTGTAAAGATTTTTAATTTTGTAGCGTTAATTTTTTATAATTTTTTACTTGAAGTGTTAGTTTTTTTTTTAATTTAGTATAGTTTTATTGTATAATTAGTTTAACTTTGTTTCAACATGAATCTCTTCAAAGGAAACTTTTTCCATTGAGATTCATAGTCTAAATTAGTGTAAATAATATTCATCACATTTCCTCGCAATTAATTAAATAATTTTTGTGTTCTCAGCATGAGTAGATTTTGCTCGCGTATTAATTTTTCTTTTTTAATTGCTGCCAGACGTGCTGAGAACAGTAGCGTCCATTACCAGGGGGCTCAAATGAGCCTTTTGGTGTGGGGGAGTGTGGTGGGCCGCTACATTAAAAAAAAAAAAAAAAAAAAAAAAAAAAAAAAAAAAAAAAAAAAAAAAAAAAAAGCGGGACGGCGGGACGGCGGGACATTTTCGAAAAAAGCGGGACATGTCCCGCTTTTGCGGGACGGATGGCAACCCTCAGTTAAACGAGCTTGTAGACGAGACAAGAGAGCCTGGACAAACTCCCTAGCCGAAGAGGGAGAAAGAGCCGCCGCCAATGGAGATATCCGATTACTATATGACATTTCTCGCCGCCTCAGTGGTGCCAGGACTAATGCAAGAATGCCGCTGAAAGACCGAGCAGGTCAGTTATTGACCGATCGAACAGATCAGCTCAAACGATGGACTGAGCACTTCGAACAACTCTTCCGAGTCACGAATAGCGATGGCCAACAGAACCCGCAGCTTGAAGCGCCAACAGTAAGTCGCATAAATGACGTCAACTCGGAAGCGCCTTCGCTGGCTGAAATAGAAGCGGCAATCAAAAACATGAAATCCAACAAAGCACCTGGGATCGATTGCATACCTGCTGAAATGTTGAAAGCCGATCCTGCCCTGTCAGCACAAATGTTGCACCGTCTTTTCGCTGACATCTGGGATACTGCAACATTCCCGGCCGACTGGATGCAGGGTATCCTCGTAAAAGTCCCGAAGAAAGGAGACCTGACAGAGTGCGGTAACTGGCGAGGCATAACGTTGATCTATACAACCCTCAAAGTACTCTGCAAGGTGATCCTGAACAGGAGAAATTCGACGCTACACTCCGACGGCAACAAGCTGGATTCCGATCCGGACGATCATGTGTGGACCACATCACAACGCTACGAATCATACTGGAACAAATCAACGAATTCCAGGACTTTCTTCTGCTGGTGTTCGTTGATTTCGAAAAAGCATTTGACCGACTTAACCATGAAAACATCTGGGCGGCTCTAAGACGACGAGGGGTCCCAGAGAAACTAGTCCATCTCATCGAAGCACAGTACGAGGCATTTTCGTGCAAGGTCTTGCACGAAGGTGTCTTGTCCGAACCAATCCCGGTAACTGCTGGAGTGAGACAAGGATGTATTCTATCACCGCTACTTTTTCTAATCGTAATGGATGAGATTCTGATTGGATCGATTGACTGTGCACCGAACCGAGGATTGCCGTGGAATCCTTCAACAATGGAGCAACTGAACGACCTTGACCTGGCTGACGATATTGTTATGCTCGCCCAAACACAACCAGATATGCAGAGCAAACTCGACGACCACGCCGAAAGTTCCAAGGCAGCAGGTCTCAAAGTAAATGTCGGAAAGACCAAGTCAATGGAGATCAACACAGGAAATCCCTCCAGTTTCATGGTAGCTGGGCAACAAGTTGAGAAAGTGGAGTGCTTCCAGTATCTTGGTAGCCAGATAACGCCTGATGGTGGTACCAGAAAAGACATCGAAACCCGGATCAGAAATGCCCGATTTGCGTTCGCGAGTCTCCGAAACATCTGGCGGTCACGCCAGATCTCTCTTCGAACGAAAATCCGAATCTTCAACTCAAACGTCAAATCCGTATTGCTGTACGGGTGCGAAACTTGGTGCACGTATGCGGTAACGACGCGAAAACTGCAAGTATTTGTAAATCGCTGCCTGCGGAATATTATCCGCGCTCGGTGGCCTGGCAACTGGATCTCGAATGAGGAACTACATCGCCGGTGTCATCAAAAGGCGCTAGAAATCGAGATTCGGGAACGTAAGTGGAGATGGATTGGGCACACGCTGCGAAGAGATGAAAACGAGATTTGCAGAGAGGCGCTAGATTGGAATCCAGAAGGTCATCGAAGAAGAGGCAGACCCAGAAACTCGTGGCGGCGAAGCCTAGCCGCTGAAATCCGAACTGTCGACGAGAATCTTGACTGGGACCAAGTGAAGACGCTGGCTCCGGATCGTCAACAGTGGAGGTCTTTTACCACGGCCCTATGCACCGGAGGATCGGCGCGGGATCATTAAGTAAAAAAGTAAGTAAGTAATACTCAAAACTTAGCACAAAACATGAAGATTTGAAAGTACATAATGTTCATAGGGATGCCAAAATTATCCTCAAGTGCGGAAAGTCCGGGCTATCTTATCAGAAAACCTGTGAAAATTTGGACATTTCATTTCAAAATTTTCAACCCGAAAACTTATCAATATTCTGGCAAATTTGGGCAAAAACCAACCTTTGCAATAAAAATTCAGAAGAAAACTTTTGACACACTTTTTTATCGAAACACATCAGCAGATTTTGGATGTTATTTAAGAAATCCGAGAAATCGTTAGTACTTATTTCAATAAAACTTGTTCAAATTCGGTATTGGAAGGAGGAATCAAAAATAATAACGGCTCAATTCAATTTTTTTTTCGTGGTTTTTGCTTATAAACACACTAGGGGCTGCGAAGAAACCTATGCCGAGAAACACCGAAATTCGGCATTTTATATCTCAAAAATCCCTGCACAAAATTTTACAAATTTAGCATTTTTGAGTTATGCCAAATGTTTTGTTCAATGTTGTCAAATTAAATTTTTCAATTAAATACAGTCCATTCGATTTATGCTACAAAGTGTAGTACACTGTTGGCAAACGAAAAAAAACGAGATATTTCGTATGTGGTCCGCAATGTGGTATGTGAATAGATCCGGGCAAAATCCAGGCCTTTTCCAGCAAAAGCTGGGCAACGGGGTGAACCGGACTTTTCAAAAAATTTCTTTAGAATATATGAGTTTATATTATCACCATTTTATTCAATGAACGGTTGGTGCATGTCTTGGTGCAGTTCCAATTAAATATTAAATTAATGTTTTGCAGTTAATGACAACTTCAAAAGGTGAAACAAATCCTTTTTATCTGCATCTTAATAAAATATTATCTCATTTTAATACGAATTAAAATCTGAATGTGTTCTTTGTGTAATCGGAAAATTGGTAATACCTATAAAATGCAATTTCCGTTCGTTTGACTGAATGTTTGTCTTCAAAAAACTCAGCCGTTTTAAGGGCAAGGTCACCAACAAATTCTGAGGTTTGACGATGGTGATGGTTTTTTGTGGTTGTTTCCAAAGATTTCATTGAAAAGTGATTTGAAAATGGGTCTTTTTTTACATTTCATTTGAAAAAACAATAACATTACCAATTTTATCCAATTTTTCTAATTCAAAATATTAAATCCAAAAATTAACATTACTTCAAAAAAAAATTTTTTTGGAAAAAACTTCAAAACTTCTGGGAATATTTTGAGAATTCTGATTTCTCTGACACAGATTCTGTGATGAAATTTGAACGAATAAAAATTATGAAAAATGTTTTCAGATTTCACCCCTTTTGAAGGGGGTCGTCCATACAGCGTTCATACTATTTAAGCAATATTGACGTTACATCGGGTTAAGAAGAAAATTCGTATTTATGAGTTTTTGAGGATGTACTATTGATTCCAATTATTCAACTGTAGTTCATAAGTTGGCTAAGAGATTGTTCATATTAACTGTTCCTATATTTGCGGATTTGACGTAAATGCAATGTATAGGCATTGAGATGGAAATTTGCACGTGGAAGTTTGAAGGGACGTACAATTAATTTCAGGTGTAAAGCTTTTTGCCAGGGGTCAACCTAAGGAGTCATCCGTATTGAATTGTGTTTTTTTTTTCGATATTGACGTTATTTAACACTGGATTGGAATGAAAATTGACACCGAGAGTTTCTGAGGGATGAGCAATTGTTTTTTGAATAACATTTCGTGTGAGGGGTCGTCTACGTAAACTGTTCACAATTTTTGCTGTATGAACGTTATTATACACCAGATTTAGATGAAAATTAACACACAGAAGTTTTAAGGGACGGAAAATCGATTCCAGGTTTCAAATTTTGTGTTAGGGACCTGCCAAAGGGGTCGTTCATACCACACAAATATTGTTTAAGTGATATTGACGTAGTTTTAGGGCGGGTAATCGATTTCAAGAATAAAATTTTGTGTAAAGGGCCGGTTAAAAGGGTCGTCCATACGTTATTATACATTGGGTTGAGATAAAAATTTGCACACGGGAGCATTTAAAGACTGGCAATCGATTTCAGGTACTAAACTGTATATTAGACTGAGTCGATTTGGGGTCATTTTTGAATTTCTCAAACCCTGGGGTCTTAAAAGCTTCGTTTTGGTCCAAAACTCATCCATGATTTTTTGCAGAATTTTTAAGTAACGTTTACATGAGTAAATTTGAACTTTTAGGTTTGTATGGGAAAATTGAATATTTTGTACTAAAAAATCAACACCATTTTTGTTTCTTCTGTGGAACCGAGCCTGCTAATGGTTTTTGTGCCAAGTTATAAATTTCTTACATATCATAACTTCGTATCTTTTTAGACAAAAAAGTTATTAGCTCTTTACCAGATGTATGTCTTTTGGCATTGATAAGCAAGAAATTCAATTGACACCACTGCTGGGTGCCTAGCGAAGTTTTGCAAGACCACTTTTCATGCCATACTTCGAGGGGCACAAGCAGTGGTGTCAATTGAATTCATGATTTATCAATCCAAAAAGACATACAACCTAACAGCTTATAACTTTTTTGTCTAAAAATATACGAAGTTATGATATGCGACAAAGTTGTTCAGCGGAAAATTCCTGTGAAAAATTTATAAATTGGCACAAAAATCATAAGCAGGCTCGGTTCCACAGAAGAAACAAAAATGATGTTGATTTTTCAGTACAAATATTCAATTTTCCCATACAAACCTAAAAGTTCTAATTTACTCATGTAAATGTTACTTAAAAATTCTGCAAAAAATCATGGATGAGTTTTGGACCAAAACGAAGCTTTTAAGACCCCAGGTGAGAAATTCAAAAATGACCCCAAATCGACTCAGTCTATTGTATATGAAGCGTCGGCAGAATTAACGATTCGTTTGCATAATTCATCTCCTGCAGTCTTGTGTTCATTTAATAATTTACATAAATATTCCATTTTAGCTGAAAATTTCGTGAGAAAACACCTAGTATAACAAGTCAACCACTTCCAATTATGTAGCAAACCCTTGTTCAATATTTAATTCAAATTGAAAGGCTCATCTCCGGAAAAGAGAAAAAAATCTAAGAAAATGTTGTTTTCCCGGATGCAACATTTGGATCGAACATAGAAGTGTCAAACCACGTTTTATCTCTCTCGATTTTTGGATGCTTACCATTGTTTCCGAAATCGGAAAACAGAAAGCATCCCCCAAAATGTACATGTTCAATATTCCCCGTTGCCAGTCGGAACCAGCCGGGCTGCCTCCATCGCCTAATCCTCACTCACTATTGAGATAAGCTTCGAGGCCCCCGTTTTTCCATTAAAACTCAACTCGAACCCTAGGAATGGGAATGCCGACGAAACACTGATTGAATCCGATTGGCTCCCCCAAATGTCAGGACCCGACGCCTGATTTTCTGAACGTGTGGCGCCATGTTGTTTGGCGCAAATGATTCGTTGTTGGTGTTGTTGTTTTCGTTGGGGAAGCCATTTCGAAATCATCGTCAGTCAGACAGAATGAAGAGGTTTTGTGGGCTGGATGCCGGAGGGTTCCACGGATAGATTTTGGTGTTCTTTTTTATATTTATTTTGGAAGAATGTGTTGGTGGCTGTTTTCTCATCTTTTCACTCCCGGTTTATTGGTGTTTTCTGGAGTGTGGTGGGGTCCTTGTACGTGTGGAAGTTTGTGGAACGACGGAAATCGACGACACACAAAAGAGGGCACACCAAAACTGAAATGGCATCGTGCCATTTCCGTTCAAATTGAATCAAGAATAAAACGTTTGTGCACTTTGGTTGTAGCTCCGGATATTCGCTGATGGTTGGCTTTTCCGGGGTCGGAGTGTTTTTGTTCCCCACTCTGAGTTTGTTCGACGTGAACATGGCAATGGCGATGAAGTTTATTGATTTTATTTGACAATACGAACTTGTCATGCGGTGTTTGTTGGCGTTGAGTCAACAGTACAATCATGCCAGATCAAGCACATTGAAAGTCCGATTTAAAAGGGAAGTTTGTTTCTATGCTGCTTCGATGAAATTTGAAATGTTTGATTTTTTTTAATGTTTTAAAATGCTCAGGTTTTCGATATACTTTTTCTAAATGATTTGAGAAAATTATTCTGAAGAAACCTTTTTGGAATGATAACTGCTATTTCAGTTTCGAATGTAAATGTGAAATTTATTTACTGTAAATAGTGTTAAATTGATTTCACTTTCTGAAGAGGCGCACGCCTCCATGATCTATAAAGCGTTGCGGTTCAGAGTGTTGAAGAAAAGTTTTCAAAAAGTGATTTGGTGTGTTAATCGCGTTCGCCGGCTTGCTAAATTTGTATTTCGTGCGTTGCAAAGAGCCTATTTTGTGGAAAAAGCATAAGAAGCAGAAGCCATGAAATCGCCCTGGAAAATGCAGTGATATCGCGTTTGGGGGAGTGTGTGAATGTCTGTTTAAACCTTTACGCAAAATATCAAGAGGCAAATCCAGAGTTAAAAAGTGTGCTGAAGAAGAAATGCGGATTGGCTTACGCATTAATCTGTTTGCTTCATGTTCGAAAGGATGCCCATTGCAGTGAACGCATACAGAAAACGAAGGAATTAATGAATGAGATGGTGAGATTGTTCTTTATTGGTATCATATAACTTGATATTGGTTCCGATTATTTACATTAGAACTTTCAATCACGTGTCAGCTGGCCAGGTATACACACGGATGCCGGAATACCTGTAGTAAATGTATATGTTATACATTTTGAACTGCTTGTGCACCTGTTTGAATTGTTCGTCCAAATATAAACCTTCATTTACACGTTATACATTCACTTCATAACAGATCACACGAAGCCATGGTGCCGGGTATGGAGTTGGGAGATATTTAATAAATACATGTATCCATACTTTGGTCAAACTGCGGTGAATCCGTGCACCCATGGTGGATTATCAACATTAAATTGATTTCACTTTCTGTCTAGGAAATTACTAATCAGCATCTTAGGCGGGGCAAGTCGGGTACCTTTGTGCTTGTCACTTTGTTTGTTTATTTGGTCAATGCTGCCAAAGAAATGTTTCCAACAAAAAACGAAGATCCGGGTGGCAGAAATGATAAAAATGTGTTAAAAGTTGCTTTGGTGGGCCACATCATCTTCCAAACAAAACACCAGGAAAAACCGTCTACGTGTGTTAACGACCCGGGGAAGTTCTCATCTTGCTCCATATAGTGACAGGTTTTTAGTTTGCAGTTGCATTTTTTTCAACGTTATTATTGATATTTTTTTTTCAATCTAATCAAAAGAAAATGGACTACTTTAGTGTCTGAACACGCCCCACGTTCAAATATACTGTTTGGTGGATTCGATTTTTTTTGTTTCGAACTTCGATGGTATTGCGTATTTATTTTTTTCTTTAAACAATAAGCATCAAAATTTTTGATATTTTAAATAAAAGAGAATTGAGGAATGTAATAATTTAACGCCATATTTTATCCAACTTCATGAAATTAGTTACTTTTGTTTTAATTCACTAGAGAATAATTAAATACGAATAATATTAAAAAAACGGACTGAAACACTTATAGGATCTCGATAAAACATGATGTTTCCTCAAAGAGATTCCATTAAATAAACACTAAGCAGTACATTTTTCGAGGATATAATGGCTAGTATTTTACAAATGTTTAAATCATCAACTCACAGAGAGTGTACTATGTGTGTCGTGATCGGGATTCGATATCATGACCCATGACTTAGAAGACTATCCTCTTCGCCACGAGCGTACAGTGGTTTAAAACTCAAAAAAGTAATCGTGAGCTTTTTGACTGCTTAAATACCTAAATAGCTTGATGTTGTATTCTTCAATGCTTCATTATTTCAAAATGCGAATGTTTTGTTGGAAATTTTCTCCTTAAAAAAATTCACCAAAAAGTGAGATAATCTTCTATTTTTTTACATTTTTGAAGACGCCAAAACTCTAATTCTTGGAATAACATATTTCAATACATTCTTTCTGAAACTTCAAAAAATTAAAAATTGGTTCAAATTTTGCCAATGCGAGTTTTGAGGCCAACTTTGTATGAAAGAGTTGTGACAATTGTAAAACTACACAACTGCAAGCTTCAAGGTACCATGTCAAGCTTATCGATTAAGTTTTGAAATTTCATTGAAAATTTCCAAAACCTGTCGGTTTTGTGCTGAAGTTCCTGGTAATTCTAGGCTTTCCGGTGAAGCAACGCTAGCAACGTTAGGTATCCTCAACCTTTCTAAATTAAAGTACAATAATTTTTGTGAAGATAATTTATCAAAAATTCTCTACTATCTAACTCCAATACCTTCCAACGTTGGATCATCGGTTTACTCAGCCTTGGCGCAAAATGTCAACGATATCCAGCGTAATTCCTGGGATTCATTACTGGAACGCAACGTATTGGGCATTTTGGAGGCCTCCGATCCCCTGACTCCAGTCAGCGTCATTAGTCGTCCCGGCTCTGAGTTCAAGTGTGGCAACGAAGTTCTCCAGCCTGCATCCATAGGCAAGTATGGTACATGTTTGAGAACAACCCTCTAAGAAAATTCTCATTTAACAGTAGAGCCTTTCCATCGTGATTTCGGAGTACGATTCCCCCATTTCCTTCTCCAATGATCATCTCTCCAACATATCTTCAGCCTGCACATCCAGGCAATTAGCCTTCCTCTTAGGGATGGACTCTCCTGTTCCTGCGTACTGCGACTCTAGTTGTCTCCTGAAAAAACTAGATAACATCGGCATCTACAATCAAAACGTCGGTGGTGTAAACTCCTGTGTGAGCTATTATCTTCTGACTACATCGTGCTCCTGCTACGACATCGTCGTGTTTACCAAAACTTGGCTGAACGACAAAACCTTCAGTGGTCAGGTATTCAACTTTGACGCCTCTGTGTGACCGTAATCCTCGCAATAACACGAAATCTTCAGGTGGAGGTATTTTTGTAGCCGTAATAGTTATGCTGTTTTCCAGACGTCCCCATCGAGGGTGAGTCATTGGACGACCTGGAATCTTTGTGGGTCCGCGTCGATCTAGGTTTCCGGAAGCTTCATGTCGGAGCAGTATACATACCTCCTGGCCACACCAGAGCTACGTCATATGCGGAAACCTTTTCTCGTGGACTTGCAAAAGTTTGCTCTTTCATCTGCCCTGCCCTGCTTTCTGCTGACTTCAATCTGCCAGGATTAAAGTGGTGTCTTTCACAAGGTGGCTTTCTGTATGCCGATCCTGCTAGATCCTCTTTTACGGTTTCTACAATTCTCGATTTTCTCAGCACAGCAACTCTCTGCCAGATCAATAGCATTGAGAATGAAAATGGCTGTTTGTTCGATCTGTGTTTTGTCAACAATGGGTCCTTGGAATTTGTTGGCATTCGTCCTAATTCGGCAAATGTAAACAACATACGCAGTTGCAATTAGACGCTAAGAGTTTTACATGTATATAAACAAGCGGGTTACGCATAATAAAGTCATTCCAGTTTTAACCACAGAACGTGTTGGTTGTTTTGTCTCTCCTTTCCACTCCGAAAGGGCTCCCTGTCTAACAGGTTATGGGCCCAGCACTAGTGGAAAGGAGGAGAAGAGTGGATTCGGTAGTGGTACCTGGCCAGCAAGAAGCCAATGAGAGGACAAGTCAGCGCCGGGAATCCAGAGAAACGTCGTCAAGCCAGAACCGTATGAGGTTGTCGGACCAGGAGCCTGGTAGGTCGTCGGGCCGGGAAGCCAGCTGGAGGTCGGCAAGCCAGGAGACACGGGAGGGAGGTCGTCGGACAGGCGCTTTGGAAGGTTGTTGGTCCGGAGCCATTTAGAACGGACCGGAATCATTGGTGGTTCGTCGTGCCGGAAGCCATGGGAGGTTTGCGGACAGGAATCAGGAAGGTCGTGAAATTGGAGGCCAGGAGGTGGTCGTCGGACCAGGAACCTCTGGTGGACTCACGGGCCGGGAAATACGGAAGGTCGTCAAGCCGGTGCCATGGAAGGGTGTCGGACCGGAAAACCAATAGGAGGTCGGTGGGCTGGTGGTGGAAAAGAGGCTGAACGCCATCGAATCGCAAAAAGGGCGTCGGGGCTGGACGGAAGGTTGTCTTCGACCAAAACGATAGGAGGTTATCGTCGAGCGAACCGGAGGATGGTCGAGCGAAACCGAAAGAAGGGTCTTCGAAGTGGACGCGATGGTTAAGGATGGTCCGGTACGATGCTCAACTGTGAACAACGTGTGTTGAGGAGGAGTGTTGGCATTCATCCTAATTCGGCGAATGTAAACAACACACGCAGTTGCAATTGGGCGCTAAGAGTTTTACATGTATATAAACAAGCAGGTTACGCATAAACAAGCGGGTTACGCATAATAAAGTCATGATTCTGTCTCGAACTGTCGTCGCGTGCAGACGTTTCTTTTCTTACGTTATCGTGGTTAGTTTTTCGTTCGCGTTAGCACTTTCTAAAACACGGACATCCAATTCGTTTGAGTTTTCGCGAGTGCTACTGAATTAAATTGGTGCTACGAAAAAGTTTATCGCTTCGTTTGGCACGATGGGGGAATTTCCCCCGGTGTGGGGAAACACACCAAACCCAATAGGAAATCGGAACCTGAGAACTGTTCCATCTTGGATGGATCCCAGAGGGGAACACGGCGATGTCCAATTTCTCCGTCTTAAACCAGCCACCGGATTCAACCTCCCCAAAAATCCGTTCATCATTTCCACCAGCATTCAACAGCTTGTCGGACGAATCGAAGGCGGAAATCCCACCGACCGGGGGGAAAACTACCTTCTAAAAGTCAGGAGCCCTACGCAAATCAACATGCTTCTCAAAATGGACAAACTCATCGACGAAACTCCCATTTCGATCGAATATCATCCGACTCTCAACCACTGTCAATGCGTCGTTTCCTGCGATAACATTGGCGGATTGACCGATGACCAACTTCAAGGGTACCTGGCAGATCAAGGCGTCGTTAAGGTGTACCGCTTTCCAGGGATGCCATTCTCTACCGAGAAAAACGGAGAACGGAGAATAAAACACCCCCGTGCCATAACCGCAATTCACCCGGGTGAGATTTTTCGTTCCTCTCCACAGATTATTCGCACCCCGGTTTCGAAAGCCACACACACCTAATTCCAATAGCTCCGGCGTGCGACAATTTGTCACTGTAGAGCACCCCGGTGACAACACAGGACCGACTGGTTTAAGCCACGAAAAAGCAAAGACAAAAACAAACACGATGGTGGCATAATAATAGCATCAACAAACGATGAATGTTTCGGGCGAGTGGTTCAGCTTCGAATGTATTGGTAAACGCAACAAGCCAAGCTAGCTGCCGTCGCTGTCGCTCTCCGTGGTGAAAACATTTTTTCACTATAGTGTGTGTTCGCTCTGTCGTGTTGATTAACAGATTCTCTACAGAGGTTTGGCTAAAAATCTCTGCGGTGCGTTTCAGTGAATCTCTACCGAGAATCGAAAACCGAGCACGTCGGTGATTCTCGTTAGAGAAATTGCAAGCCTGCCGCTTTCTTAAGAAATCCGGTGAACAATCCATTCCTACTAACTCGATGGTTCTTACACTAAACGGCACCATTCCCCCACCATACATTTATTTTGGCTTTTTGAGAGTCACCACCCGGCCATACTATCCTCGTCCGTTGTTGTGCTACCACTGTGGCACCTATGGGCACACCAAGAATCGGTGCAAAAATCCAGCTATTTGCATTGATTGCGGTGAAGCAGGTGCACACAAGGAATGTCCAAACCCAAAGCACTGTGTTAACTGCAAGGGCAATCACTCTGTTATGGATCGAAACTGCCCAGTTTTCCAGGAGGAGCAAGCAATCGTCCGACTGAGAGTCAACCTCGGAATTTCTCAAACAGAGGCCGCCAAGGAGTACCGGAACCGTCTTCTAAACCAGAGAGCGGCGATGCAGCGGGCTCAGGCGGAACAAATCGAAACCGGCAAAGACAAACGGATCCAAGAACTCGAAGCGCAAGTTCGTCAGCTCATGGAACAGCTGGCAATCCTCCAAGAAAACAACAACTCCACACTCGTAGGGGATTCTTCAACTACCCAAGATTCCGACGACTCTGCTTCCGACTGTGACCGCCGAATGACGACCTCTTGCACCCCGAGCAACACATCCACCCCCAAACGAAACCGCCAGAACAGCTCTATTGATAGCCCACCTGACCTCGCTACAACATCCAAAAAGACAAGGGATCCAAGAAACCAAGGTAGTATCACGGCCCATAAAAACACCTCCGGTAAGTGACCCTTATTCTGACAAATCGCATCTTACCCTTCGAACGCATTCTTAATTTCACACTGCAATGGCTAATTTCTCCTCTGACTCTGCATTCGTTACTCCCATAAATAATTCCAATAATCTCTCCACCGGTAAGACCCAAAAATCTCCTGCATACAAGAAGTGTCTCGATTTTGCTATCCAGTGGAACACTCGGGGCCTAACCAGCCGGCTCCCTGACATTCAGCTTATCTTGTCAAAGTTTTCCCCCCTAGTGTTGGCTATCCAAGATATCCTTATCAACTCCACTGTTCCACAAAACCTTATCAAAGGATACCACCTCCACACATCTGGCAACACCAATGCTCGGCAAGGTGCTGGCCTCGCAATTAAAAACAACATCCCTTACGACTTAATCAATCTAGACACCACATTGTACGCTGTAGGTGCCAAACTCCGTTCCCCGTTCGAAATTACTGTAGTCTCGCTTTATATCCCCCCTCAAATTCCTTTCTCCGAATTTACCGACAAAGTTGATGACTTATTCTCCCAATTGCAATCACCATTCATAGTCATGACGGATCCCAACGCCCACTCTACCCTCTGGGGCAGTAACCGTACATGTAGAAAAGGAGCCCATCTAGAAAATCTAGCTTCAATTTACAATTTAACCATCTTGAATAATTCAAAACCAACCCGCCTAGACCCCTCGACCGGCAATATGTCTGCCCTGGATCTTACCTTAGTATCTTGGGAACTTGGGCCAAAATTTTTTTGGGACGTATTCGAGGATTCTTTCGGCAGTGACCATTTCCCAATTACTATTAAATTTCGACACCCTACCCCGCTGGTAGCCGCTAGACCAAGATGGAAATATGAAAACGCAGATTGGCTCAGCTATCAACTAGAAGTTGATAATCTTTTATCTTTACAAAATCCAACTAACATCCCTTGCTTTTCCAAAATCCTTTACGAATCAGCCGAGAAACACATCCCTCGAACCACTGGCATACCAGGGAAAACTGCAGTCCCTTGGTGGACTCCCGAAGTGAGAGATGCCGTTAAACTCCGACGAAAAAAGCTTCGTGCTCTGAGAAAGCTTCCTAACGACGATCCACGAAAATTCACCGCTCTCGAAGAATTCAAAATTGCTCGGTCTAGCGCCAGACGTGCCGTACGGATAGCCAAAGGCAAAAGCTGGCAAGAATTCACCGAAGGAATTAACCCTAATACTCCCTCTAATGTACTCTGGGCCAAAATTAAGGCATTGAATGGCGACTCACGCAGAAACCCTTACCTTCTCCTCTTAAATAATGAGTACATTAATGACCCCCAAGCTCTCGCCAACTCGTTTTGTGATCATTTTTCTTCAGTTTCCACCCAATCTACCCTACCTCTACCCGACTTTCCCCCCTCTCCCTGCCACAATGACTTAGACTACAACAGCAATTTTGCCTTTGAGGAACTAGAATTCGTTCTTCGAAAAGTTAAGGGGCTATCTGCGGGTCCCGACGATATTGGCTACCCCCTCTTAAAAAATCTCTCGCTTCTGGGCAAAAAAAGCTTTCTGGATATCCTAAATAGAATCTGGTCTGAAGGGGAACTCCCCGATAATTGGAAAATTGGACTAGTTATACCATTACCTAAGGCAAAACAAAACCCCCTCACTATCGACAACTATCGACCCATCACCCTCCTCGATTGTTCCGGAAAGATTTTAGAAAGAATGGTAAATCGACGCCTACACGCCATCCTTGAAAAGCGACAACTCCTTGATTCCCGTCAATTCGCCTTTCGGACCGGAAGATCAACCGATGATTATTTTGAAAAGCTGGAATCTATCTTGTCTTCGTCATTAGATCAGCGACACCACATTGAATTCCTCTCGTTGGATTTATCCAAGGCATTCGATAGAGTGGATAGGACGGCAATCGCAAATCAATTCATCAAATGGAACATTGGGGGTAGAATGTTCCAATACATAAAAAATTTCTTATCAGACAGATTCATCCATGTCCTTATTAACGGCACTCGATCAATAATCAAACCAGTCCCCGGGGGGGTGCCTCAGGGGTCAGTTATAGCACCCACCCTCTTTCTAACAGCTATTAACAGCATCTTTGATAACATCCCCAACAACACCTCAACACTAGTCTATGCCGACGATATCCTGCTCATTTCGACCTCTCCCTTCGCCAGAATGGCCCGCAAAAGATTGCAGGGCGCTGTTAATTCGGTAGCCGATTGGGCTCCCACTGTTGGTTTCCAGTTTTCACCAACCAAATCTTCCCTTCTCCACTTTGGCCCCAACAGAAGAAAGCTTGGCAAACTACCCCCGCTTAAAATGCTAAACCAAACAATACCTCTAACCCGATCAACCCGGCTACTTGGAGTATGGGTTGACGATCGGCTAAGTTTCTCATCCCACTTGAACAAGGTTCGTAAAAACGCCACTAACAAAATAAGTATCCTCCGTATACTAACGAACAAAACCAGTCTAGCCCACCGAGACGCTCTCTTCCGGTTTCTTCATGCTTGGCTTATCCCTTCATTCCTTTACGGTCTCGGCTTTATCAGTTTGGCAATGGAAGATGTGATGAAGAAACTTGAACCACTCTACAACAACTGTATCCGACTAATAAGCGGAGCTTTCTGCACCAGCCCCATTCACTCCCTAATGGCAGAAAGTGGTCAACTTCCCTTCAAATTTCTGGTGGCTAAACACCTTTCCGCTAAAGCCCTTCGAGCCCTTTCCAACGGCTCGGATAATGACTCCCCTATAGTCCTTAGGACAAACTCTCTATTAACGGAACTAACCGGACTGACCCTTCCTCCTGTATGCTCTAGAAGTGGTCTCAAAATAAAATTTTGGAACGACGCAGTCATAAAGGTTGATCTTTCCCTTAAACAAAACATCAAAGCCGGAAGCTCCTCGACAGTCGTTCTTCCTCTCTTTCGACAACTCATCCATAATAAATATCTCAACCACCCCCGCGTATACACCGACGGCTCCAAAGATAATAGCGGTCATGTTGGATGCGGAATCCACGATGGCGTATCGGATAGAAGCCTGCCTCTCCCAAAACTTTGCTCGGTCTACAGTTCCGAGGCTTACGCCATAATGAAAGCTATTGAACAAGCCACTCCAAACACCGTTATTTTCTCGGATTCAGCAAGTGTCCTAACTGCGTTAGCTGCAGGCAATGTCAAACATCCCTGGATCATGGACATTACCAAAACAGCCCCTTGTAAAAACATCGTCTTCTGCTGGGTACCGGGACACTCGGGAATACCTGGCAACGAGGTGGCCGACCGTTTAGCCTCAGCTGGTACCAAACTTGTCCCTCCCACCATCAATATTCCTCAATCTGATGCCACAAGATTTATCAAAAACATCATTCATGATGCATGGAACACTAACTGGTCCAACAATAACCAGGCAAAACTACGTGAGATCAAAAACACGACCGAAAAGTGGTTGGACAGACACAGCATTGCCGAAAGGCGAGCACTTACTAGGCTCCGTATCGGACACACCCGGCTCACCCACAGCCACCTCATCACCAAAAATAACCCCATTCTCTGTTCCTCATGCCAAACCCCCTCTCTATCAAACATATCCTCACATCTTGTCTCCAGTATCAAAACCTCAGACAGTCTTGTTCCCTTTCACCACACCTACGCGAAATACTCTCCAATAGCCCAGACGATGAAAAAAAGCTGATGACCTTCCTCAATAAATCAAAACTCATTCACGAAATATAACGTAAAAACTTCACGAATGTGTGAAGCGATATCAGCAAACATGTGTTACTCTATCTTTATCTTTCCTATCAAAAATGTGAAAACAAAATTTCTCTTTTCGATGTTTCTATCCTTCCCTTTCCCCCTATTTCAAAAAGAAAACACAGAAAAGTACAAAAACAAATTGCCCTGACGAAGAAAAAGCTAAAATCTTCCTACCCATCAAAAATACGTGAAACGTCATCAGCATACATATGTTACTCTATCCTTAACTATCCTATCTTAAAAAAGCAAAAATATTTCTCTTTTCAATGTTTCTATCCTTCTTTTTCCCCCTTACCAAAAACAAAAAAAAAAAAAATAACTACAAAAAAAAACCACAAAAAAAAACTACACAAAAACTGGAAAAATATACAAAAAAAAAAAATTCAGAAAAAAAACAAAAAAAAAGAGAAGAAGAAAAAAAAAACACATCAACTTGACACGACTGGAGTAGGGATGAATCATCCCAGAGGATGAAAATCCCGTATAAAAAAAAAAAATAATAAAGTCATTCCAGTTTTAACCACAGAATGTGTTGGTTGTTTTGTCTCTCCTTTCCACTCCGAAAGTGCTCCCGGTCTAACAGAATTGACCGTGATAGAACCCGCTCCTTTGCCATTGGTGAAGCCCGGGTTTGTTGCTTTCGATTGAAATACCTGGTGTCATAGCTCCCAAGCAGAAACCTGCATCCTACTATCTTGATATCACGAATGCTGATTACGTTACTATTTCGAATACGCTTGACGCAATCGATCAGGAATCTGAACTTCCGGCCTCTGACCCAAACGCTGCCCGTGAAAAGTTTTCCCACATCGTTAACTATATTATCGATTGCTATGTACCAAAACGCCTTGATGCTTTGAACTCCTGAACTCCCTGGGTAACGAAAGATTTACCCCTAAAAACACTGAAGAACAAAATCTTTTGCTTTTTTTTTTGAATGGATTTTAACTTCAAGAAGTAAAACCCTTAGCTACTATTTGAAACACAAATCTGTGTACGCTAAAACCGAGCTCTGCAAGCTCAACTCCACATACAAGAAAACCAGTGCACACTGGTACCATAGCAACTTAATCCGAGTACAACGAAGTTTTGGCAGTTTATAAACAATCAACGGACAGAACCTGGCTTGCCGCTTGATAAGACTGCAATTTCAGTTCCAGTTTGTGGATGATAACATCATCCTAAAGCCGACTGCTAGATTGAAACACATTCTATCCGCAGGACCGAATGGCATCCCCGCCATTTTCTATAAGCGTCACATACATCATTTTCTGATTCCTGTTAAACGCACGGTATAAGTATATAAGGTAGGCTACTAACAAGAGTAAACAACTCGTTTGAATGTAAACAAGTGACGTCTTTACTATCTGCCTATAGCGTGCCAGGCAAAAAGTTTTGCGCGCGTAAGATAATGCTGCATACACCGAGGATCACTAGATGGATAGTAATGACGACATTATCGGGAAGATATCACCTTATTATATTGTACACCGTGTGTTTAACGTATCTTTCAAGCATCGCTCAATGTTTCTACCTCTTCTTCTATCTGGAAAGCAGCCTACATACCTACATGAGCTAGTCGTCTTGGATTCCGTCTTCCTGTTTTGTAAACCTTATTTTTGAATTATCAATACGTGTTTTTGCCTAAACGCTCCACGACCACGAACTTGTTGACGTTCATATCCGCTTTACAAGACAGCTTTGTTAACCCTCATCCGCATTAGATTTCATTACCCTAATCAGCACTAGGAGTGTCATTTTGACACTCCAAGCTAAAATCGTCATAACTCTCTTTATATCTAACCGATTACAATGAAACTTATATCACTAGAAAGGTTGTAATATTAGTAAAATATGTTTAGAACATTATATATAGCTAAAGCTTCTAGTTTTCTCGTTATTCAGCATGAAAGAAAAAAAATCCGAAAAAACATGCCTTAGGAAAACTGCTGTAGTTCATATATTACACGTCCAAAAAAATATTTGCCTTATGCATATGAAAGCTGAAGTTAATGTCTACATCATGGAACAAAGAAATATTTTTTTAAATTTTTTTAATGAAATGGTCACAAAAAGTTCAAAAAAGTGGCCCGAAAAACCTACTTTTCATTCGATTGCTAGTAAATACTGTTTGAGCGATGGTAGAGTGTTTTAAAAAATATGACTACAAATTTTATTGAAATTCCAACATTTTGCTGTCTTTAGATTTTCGATGCAACAAAAATTGAATTTACTGGAATTTTTCTAAGTTGGCTACTTTGCGCGATTTTTTCACTAATTGAAATTTCATTTGTTTTTGTGGTCCACCGTCAGGTTGTACCCGGATTTGCAGTGCTTTTACTTTGTTTGGACCAATAAAAAGTATATTCATTGGAAAGCACATCTAATCTACATTCCAGTGAGGTGCAACAATTCACGCTGTAAGATTTCACAAAAACATAAAAATTATAAACGTAAAATCATTCCTGAATTTCTAGAACTACAAGCAGCGGTCCAGCAAAACGTGTTTGTTTGCTCTCCGAGTAGGTACAGTGGGTGGTGATTTGGTCAGAGAGCGAAGCCGACAGACGGAGAAATGCACGACACGCATCAACCTGTGTTAAATGCGCAAGCAAAGAGAGCGCAAGCAATCTCTCATTTTTTCTGGAATGGCAACCCGGCGCGAGCAAAACTTGCACGCAAAATGAACAGAATGAACACATGAATGAACTTTTTTTTGAACTGGCAGTTAAGAAAAACTAATTTAATTAAACTAAATTAACGATTTAAACAATGTTAAGCATTTTTGGGTACTAGAAAAAACGCCAACAACTGAACAAAGACCACAAAATCCTTTATTAACGTTCATAACATTCAATTTCCCCGTAAATTCATCATATAAGAACAAACATGACAACATATTGAATTTTTCACTATATTAACTTAATTTGAAAAGTTTGTTCAACAAAAACAAATGCGGCACTAAGCCACTATACTAGGTATGTTGGTTTTGATACTAGAAACAAAACGTAGTACTCAGAATTTTCCTTTACCCCGTGAATTTTCCGGAATTTCCACATAAGTGCATATATGTCGAAATGTTCACTTTTTCACTATATTGACTTGATTTGAAAAGTTTGTTCAACAAAAACAAATGCGGCACTAAGCCACTATACTAGGTATGTTGGTTTTGATACTAGAAACAAAACGTAGTACTCAGAATTTTCCCTTACCCCGTGAATTTTCCGGAATTTCCACATAAGTGCATATATGTCGAAATATTCACTTTTTCACTATATTGACTTGATTTGAAAAGTTTGTTCAACAAAAACAAATGCGGCACTAAGCCACTATACTAGGTATGTTGGTTTTGATACTAGAAACAAAACGTAGTACTCAGAATTTTCCCTTACCCCGTGAATTTTCCGGAATTTCCACATCAATGCATATATGTCGAAATATTGACTTTTTCACTATATTAACTTAATTTGAAAAGTTTGTTCAACAAAAACAAATGCGGCACTAAGCCACTATACTAGGTATGTTGGTTTTGATACTAGAAACAAAACGTAGTACTCAGAATTTTCCCTTACCCCGTGAATTTTCCGGAATTTCCACATCAATGCATATATGTCGAAATATTGTTTTTTTCACTATATTAACTTAATTTGAAAAGTTTGTTCAACAAAAACAAATGCGGCACTAAGCCACTATACTAGGTATGTTGGTTTTGATACTAGAAACAAAACTAAGTACTCAGAATTTTCCCTTACCCCGTGAATTTTCCGGAATTTCCACATAAGTGCATATATGTCGAAATATTGACTTTTTCACTATATTAACTTAATTTGAAAAGTTTGTTCAACAAAAACAAATGCGGCACTAAGCCACTATACTAGGTATGTTGGTTTTGATACTAGAAATAAAACGTAGTACTCAGAATTTTCCCTTACCCCGTGAATTTTCCGGAATTTCCACATCAATGCATATATGTCGAAATATTGACTTTTTCACTATATTAACTTAATTTGAAAAGTTTGTTCAACAAAAACAAATGCGGCACTAAGCCACTATACTAGGTATGTTGGTTTTGATACTAGAAACAAAACGTAGTACTCAGAATTTTCCCTTACCCCGTGAATTTTCCGGAATTTCCACATAAGTGCATATATGTCGAAATATTGACCTTTTTACTATATTAACTTAATTTGAAAAGTTTGTTCAACAAAAACAAATGCGGCACTAAGCCACTATACTAGGTATGTTGGTTTTGATACTAGAAACAAAACGTAGTACTCAGAATTTTCCCTTACCCCGTGAATTTTCCGGAATTTCCACATAAGTGCATATATGTCGAAATATTGACCTTTTCACTATATTAACTTAATTTGAAAAGTTTGTTCAACAAAAACAAATGCGGCACTAAGCCACTATACTAGGTATGTTGGTTTTGATACTAGAAACAAAACGTAGTACTCAGAATTTTCCCTTACTCCGTGAATTTTCCGGAATTTCCACATCAATGCATATATGTCGAAATATTGTTTTTTTCACTATATTAACTTAATTTGAAAAGTTTGTTCAACAAAAACAAATGCGGCACTAAGCCACTATACTAGATATGTTGGTTTTGATACTAGAAACAAAACGTAGTACTCAGAATTTTCCCTTACCCCGTGAATTTTCCGGAATTTCCACATCAATGCATATATGTCGAAATATTGACTTTTTCACTATATTAACTTAATTTGAAAAGTTTGTTCAACAAAAACAAATGCGGCACTAAGCCACTATACTAGGTATGTTGGTTTTGATACTAGAAACAAAACGTAGTACTCAGAATTTTCCCTTACCCCGTGAATTTTCCGGAATTTCCACATCAATGCATATATGTCGAAATATTGTTTTTTTCACTATATTAACTTAATTTGAAAAGTTTGTTCAACAAAAACAAATGCGGCACTAAGCCACTATACTAGGTATGTTGGTTTTGATACTAGAAACAAAACGTAGTACTCAGAATTTTCCCTTACCCCGTGAATTTTCCGGAATTTCCACATCAATGCATATATGTCGAAATATTGACTTTTTCACTATATTAACTTAATTTGAAAAGTTTGTTCAACAAAAACAAATGCGGCACTAAGCCACTATACTAGGTATGTTGGTTTTGATACTAGAAACAAAACGTAGTACTCAGAATTTTCCCTTACCCTGTGAATTTTCCGGAATTTCCACATAAGTGCATATATGTCGAAATATTGACCTTTTCACTATATTAACTTAATTTGAAAAGTTTGTTCAACAAAAACAAATGCGGCACTAAGCCACTATACTAGGTATGTTGGTTTTGATACTAGAAACAAAACGTAGTACTCAGAATTTTCCCTTACCCCGTGAATTTTCCGGAATTTCCACATAAGTGCATATATGTCGAAATATTCACTTTTTCACTATATTGACTTGATTTGAAAAGTTTGTTCAACAAAAACAAATGCGGCACTAAGCCACTATACTGGGTATGTTGGTTTTGATACTAGAAACAAAACGTAGTACTCAGAATTTTCCCTTACCCCGTGAATTTTCCGGAATTTCCACATAAGTGCATATATGTCGAAATATTCACTTTTTCACTATATTGACTTGATTTGAAAAGTTTGTTCAACAAAAACAAATGCGGCACTAAGCCACTATACTAGGTATGTTGGTTTTGATACTAGAAACAAAACGTAGTACTCACAATTTTCCTTTACCCCGTGAATTTTCCGGAATTTCCACATAAGTGCATATATGTCGAAATGTTCACTTTTTCACTATATTGACTTGATTTGAAAAGTTTGTTCAACAAAAACAAATGCGGCACTAAGCCACTACACTAGGTATGTTGGTTTTGATACTAGAAACAAAATGTAGTACTCAGAATTTTCCCTTACCCCGTGAATTTTCCGGAATTTCCACATAAGTGCATATATGTCGAAATATTGACTTTTTCACTATATTAACTTAATTCAACAAAAACAAATGCGGCACTAAGCCACTATACTAGGTATGTTGATTTTGATACTAGAAACAAAACGTAGTACTCAGAATTTTCCCTTACCCCGTGAATTTTCCGGAATTTCCACATAAGTGCATATATGTCGAAATATTCACTTTTTCACTATATTGACTTGATTTGAAAAGTTTGTTCAACAAAAACAAATGCGGCACTAAGCCACTATACTAGGTATGTTGGTTTTGATACTAGAAACAAAACGTAGTACTCAGAATTTTCCCTTACCCCGTGAATTTTCCGGAATTTCCACATAAGTGCATATATGTCGAAATATTCACTTTTTCACTATATTGACTTGATTTGAAAAGTTTGTTCAACAAAAACAAATGCGGCACTAAGCCACTATACTGGGTATGTTGGTTTTGATACTAGAAACAAAACGTAGTACTCAGAATTTTCCCTTACCCCGTGAATTTTCCGGAATTTCCACATAAGTGCGTACATGTCGAAATATTGACTTTTTCACTATATTAACTTAATTTGAAAAGTTTGTTCAACAAAAACAAATGCGGCACTAAGCCACTACACTAGGTATGTTGGTTTTGATACTAGAAACAAAACGTAGTACTCAGAATTTTCCCTTACCCCGTGAATTTTCCGGAATTTCCACATAAGTGCATATATGTCGAAATATTCACTTTTTCACTATATTGACTTGATTTGAAAAGTTTGTTCAACAAAAACAAATGCGGCACTAAGCCACTATACTGGGTATGTTGGTTTTGATACTAGAAACAAAACGTAGTACTCAGAATTTTCCCTTACCCCGTGAATTTTCCGGAATTTCCACATAAGTGCGTACATGTCGAAATATTGACTTTTTCACTATATTAACTTAATTTGAAAAGTTTGTTCAACAAAAACAAATGCGGCACTAAGCCACTACACTAGGTATGTTGGTTTTGATACTAGAAACAAAACGTAGTACTCAGAATTTTCCCTTACGCCGTGAATTTTCCGGAATTTCCACATCAATGCATATATGTCAAATATTGTTTTTTTCACTATATTAACTTAATTTGAAAAGTTTGTTCAACAAAAACAAATGCGGCACTAAGCCACTATACTAGGTATGTTGGTTTTGATACTAGAAACAAAACGTAGTACTCAGAATTTTCCCTTACCCCGTGAATTTTCCGGAATTTCCACATAAGTGCATATATGTCGAAATATTGACTTTTTCACTATATTAACTTAATTTGAAAAGTTTGTTCAACAAAAACAAATGCGGCACTAAGCCACTATACTAGGTATGTTGGTTTTGATACTAGAAACAAAACGTAGTACTCAGAATTTTCCCTTACCCCGTGAATTTTCCGGAATTTCCACATAAGTGCATATATGTCGAAATATTGACTTTTTCACTATATTAACTTAATTTGAAAAGTTTGTTCAACAAAAACAAATGCGGCACTAAGCCACTATACTAGGTATGTTGGTTTTGATACTAGAAACAAAACGTAGTACTCAGAATTTTCCCTTACCCCGTGAATTTTCCGGAATTTCCACATAAGTGCATATACATATGTCATCTTTTTTGACTGATTTTTGGATGGAAACGGTATTGTTCTCATGAATCGTGCAAAATTCTATAGAAATCGCATTTTTGGGTGCATCGATACAACTTTTCAAAAACTTAAGACATGCTAGTTTGATATTACAATAATCACTCCGCAAAATTTTAATAAAAAATGTAGCGTAGTTTCTGAGACATTCCAGTTTGAATGGTAAAAGTCCAAAAAGTCCGATTTTCGTAGAATTACTGTAACTCAAGCCACACAAACTCCATAAAGCTCAAAATTTATTGTTTAATAGTGTGTTAGTTTGGTCTATCTAATGCAGAAAATTTGATCAAAAAATATTATGAGAGTAAAAAGTTATGGAAGTTCAAAATCGAAGTGGCAGTGCGTGTGCTTCCAATTTCTTAACAATTATGAACGGTACTGTAAGTGCATATATGTCGACATATTGACTTTTAAACTGTACTAACTTATTTTCAAAAGTAATTCTAACAACTGATTTTAGTTTGATTTAGATACTAGAAACAAAACATGGTTCAGCAGATTGTACTTTTATCCGACGTTATTTTCGCTTAAATGCACTTCCAGATATTCATTGCTTTTTTAATTTTGTGTTCAGTTTTTGAGTGAAGTGCTCAGAAATTTGGTCAAAAGTGAGCACTTTTTATGATTAATCCCTCAGTTTCCCAATAAGTTGGCATTAAAAATCACAGTGTTGAAATCCTTTGAAATATTGTACACAAGTTTTATGCTGCATGCAAGTTTGGCTAAAAGGATTCATTTGTTAGCTTCATTTTGTGCTTACACCGAACTAAAAATTACTATCAGTTTTACTTGCACATGTTTGCTTATCGTGAATTAATGTGAAGTGATTTTTTTGTAAATCCTATTTAAGTTAACATTTTATATATTTAATATGGTTTTCCCTATGAAACAAACTATACATTATAAAAGCTTGAAATATATTATATTGTTACAAATAATTTGAATTTACATTTTGCTATTGTTTTTACCTTACCGACTCTTCTACTTTTTTCTTTATAACTATTCTAAAAAATCCTTTGTTATCTTTGAAATCTTTGCTATCTTTGCAATCTTTGTTATCTTTGTTATCTTTGTTATCTTTGTTATCTTTGTTATCTTCGTTATCTTTGTTATCTTTGTTATCTTTGTTATCTTTGTTATCTTTGTTATCTTTGTCATCTTTGTCATCTTTGTCATCTTTGTCATCTTTGTTATCTTTGTTATCTTTGTTATCTTTGTCATCTTTGTCATCTTTGTCATCTTTGTCATCTTTGTTATCTTTGTTATCTTTGTTATCTTTGTTATCTTTGTTATCTTTGTTATCTTTGTTATCTTTGTTATCTTTGTTATCTTTGTTATCTTTGTTATCTTTGTTATCTTTGTTATCTTTGTTATCTTTGTTATCTTTGTTATCTTTGTTATCTTTGTTATCTTTGTTATCTTTGTTATCTTTGTTATCTTTGTTATCTTTGTTATCTTTGTTATCTTTGTTATCTTTGTTATCTTTGTTATCTTTGTTATCTTTGTTATCTTTGTTATCTTTGTTATCTTTGTTATCTTTGTTATCTTTGTTATCTTTGTTATCTTTGTTATCTTTGTTATCTTTGTTATCTTTGTTATCTTTGTTATCTTTGTTATCTTTGTTATCTTTGTTATCTTTGTTATCTTTGTTATCTTTGTTATCTTTGTTATCTTTGTTATCTTTGTTATCTTTGTTATCTTTGTTATCTTTGTTATCTTTGTTATCTTTGTTATCTTTGTTATCTTTGTTATCTTTGTTATCTTTGTTATCTTTGTTATCTTTGTTATCTTTGTTATCTTTGTTATCTTTGTTATCTTTGTTATCTTTGTTATCTTTGTTATCTTTGTTATCTTTGTTATCTTTGTTATCTTTGTTATCTTTGTTATCTTTGTTATCTTTGTTATCTTTGTTATCTTTGTTATCTTTGTTATCTTTGTTATCTTTGTTATCTTTGTTATCTTTGTTATCTTTGTTATCTTTGTTATCTTTGTTATCTTTGTTATCTTTGTTATCTTTGTTATCTTTGTTATCTTTGTTATCTTTGTTATCTTTGTTATCTTTGTTATCTTTGTTATCTTTGTTATCTTTGTTATCTTTGTTATCTTTGTTATCTTTGTTATCTTTGTTATCTTTGTTATCTTTGTTATCTTTGTTATCTTTGTTATCTTTGTTATCTTTGTTATCTTTGTTATCTTTGTTATCTTTGTTATCTTTGTTATCTTTGTTATCTTTGTTATCTTTGTTATCTTTGTTATCTTTGTTATCTTTGTTATCTTTGTTATCTTTGTTATCTTTGTTATCTTTGTTATCTTTGTTATCTTTGTTATCTTTGTTATCTTTGTCATCTTTGTTATCTTTGTTATCTTTGTTATCTTTGTTATCTTTGTTATCTTTGTTATCTTTGTTATCTTTGTTATCGTTGTTATCGTTGTTATCGTTGTTATCGTTGTTATCGTTGTTATCTTTGTTTTCCGTTTTCTGTTTTCCGTTTTCCGTTTTCCGTTTTCCGTTTTCCGTTTTCCGTTTTCCGTTTTCCGTTTTCCGTTTTCTGTTTTCTGTTTTCTGTTTTCTGTTTTCTGTTTTCTTTTGTCTTTTGTCTTTTGTCTTTTGTCTTTTGTCTTTTGTCTTTTGTCTTTTGTCTTTTGTCTTTTGTCTTTTGTCTTTTGTCTTTTGTCTTTTGTCTTTTGTCTTTTGTCTTTTGTCTTTTGTCTTTTGTCTTTTGTCTTTTGTCTTTTGTCTTTTGTCTTTTGTCTTTTGTCTTTTGTCTTTTGTCTTTTGTCTTTTGTCTTTTGTCTTTTGTCTTTTGTCTTTTGTCTTTTGTCTTTTGTCTTTTGTCTTTTGTCTTTTGTCTTTTGTCTTTTGTCTTTTGTCTTTTGTCTTTTGTCTTTTGTCTTTTGTCTTTTGTCTTTTGTCTTTTGTCTTTTGTCTTTTGTCTTTTGTCTTTTGTCTTTTGTCTTTTGTCTTTTGTCTTTTGTCTTTTGTCTTTTGTCTTTTGTCTTTTGTCTTGTCTTTTGTCTTTTGTCTTTTGTCTTTTGTCTTTTGTCTTTTGTCTTTTGTCTTTTGTCTTTTGTCTTTTGTCTTTTGTCTTTTGTCTTTTGTCTTTTGTCTTTTGTCTTTTGTCTTTTGTCTTTTGTCTTTTGTCTTTTGTCTTTTGTCTTTTGTCTTTTGTCTTTTGTCTTTTGTCTTTTGTCTTTTGTCTTTTGTCTTTTGTCTTTTGTCTTTTGTCTTTTGTCTTTTGTCTTTTGTCTTTTGTCTTTTGTCTTTTGTCTTTTGTCTTTTGTCTTTTGTCTTTTGTCTTTTGTCTTTTGTCTTTTGTCTTTTGTCTTTTGTCTTTTGTCTTTTGTCTTTTGTCTTTTGTCTTTTGTCTTTTGTCTTTTGTCTTTTGTCTTTTGTCTTTTGTCTTTTGTCTTTTGTCTTTTGTCTTTTGTCTTTTGTCTTTTGTCTTTTGTCTTTTGTCTTTTGTCTTTTGTCTTTTGTCTTTTGTCTTTTGTCTTTTGTCTTTTGTCTTTTGTCTTTTGTCTTTTGTCTTTTGTCTTTTGTCTTTTGTCTTTTGTCTTTTGTCTTTTGTCTTTTGTCTTTTGTCTTTTGTCTTTTGTCTTTTGTCTTTTGTCTTTTGTCTTTTGTCTTTTGTCTTTTGTCTTTTGTCTTTTGTCTTTTGTCTTTTGTCTTTTGTCTTTTGTCTTTTGTCTTTTGTCTTTTGTCTTTTGTCTTTTGTCTTTTGTCTTTTGTCTTTTGTCTTTTGTCTTTTGTCTTTTGTCTTTTGTCTTTTGTCTTTTGTCTTTTGTCTTTTGTCTTTTGTCTTTTGTCTTTTGTCTTTTGTCTTTTGTCTTTTGTCTTTTGTCTTTTGTCTTTTGTCTTTTGTCTTTTGTCTTTTGTCTTTTGTCTTTTGTCTTTTGTCTTTTGTCTTTTGTCTTTTGTCTTTTGTCTTTTGTCTTTTGTCTTTTGTCTTTTGTCTTTTGTCTTTTGTCTTTTGTCTTTTGTCTTTTGTCTTTTGTCTTTTGTCTTTTGTCTTTTGTCTTTTGTCTTTTGTCTTTTGTCTTTTGTCTTTTGTCTTTTGTCTTTTGTCTTTTGTCTTTTGTCTTTTGTCTTTTGTCTTTTGTCTTTTGTCTTTTGTCTTTTGTCTTTTGTCTTTTGTCTTTTGTCTTTTGTCTTTTGTCTTTTGTCTTTTGTCTTTTGTCTTTTGTCTTTTGTCTTTTGTCTTTTGTCTTTTGTCTTTTGTCTTTTGTCTTTTGTCTTTTGTCTTTTGTCTTTTGTCTTTTGTCTTTTGTCTTTTGTCTTTTGTCTTTTGTCTTTTGTCTTTTGTCTTTTGTCTTTTGTCTTTTGTCTTTTGTCTTTTGTCTTTTGTCTTTTGTCTTTTGTCTTTTGTCTTTTGTCTTTTGTCTTTTGTCTTTTGTCTTTTGTCTTTTGTCTTTTGTCTTTTGTCTTTTGTCTTTTGTCTTTTGTCTTTTGTCTTTTGTCTTTTGTCTTTTGTCTTTTGTCTTTTGTCTTTTGTCTTTTGTCTTTTGTCTTTTGTCTTTTGTCTTTTGTCTTTTGTCTTTTGTCTTTTGTCTTTTGTCTTTTGTCTTTTGTCTTTTGTCTTTTGTCTTTTGTCTTTTGTCTTTTGTCTTTTGTCTTTTGTCTTTTGTCTTTTGTCTTTTGTCTTTTGTCTTTTGTCTTTTGTCTTTTGTCTTTTGTCTTTTGTCTTTTGTCTTTTGTCTTTTGTCTTTTGTCTTTTGTCTTTTGTCTTTTGTCTTTTGTCTTTTGTCTTTTGTCTTTTGTCTTTTGTCTTTTGTCTTTTGTCTTTTGTCTTTTGTCTTTTGTCTTTTGTCTTTTGTCTTTTGTCTTTTGTCTTTTGTCTTTTGTCTTTTGTCTTTTGTCTTTTGTCTTTTGTCTTTTGTCTTTTGTCTTTTGTCTTTTGTCTTTTGTCTTTTGTCTTTTGTCTTTTGTCTTTTGTCTTTTGTCTTTTGTCTTTTGTCTTTTGTCTTTTGTCTTTTGTCTTTTGTCTTTTGTCTTTTGTCTTTTGTCTTTTGTCTTTTGTCTTTTGTCTTTTGTCTTTTGTCTTTTGTCTTTTGTCTTTTGTCTTTTGTCTTTTGTCTTTTGTCTTTTGTCTTTTGTCTTTTGTCTTTTGTCTTTTGTCTTTTGTCTTTTGTCTTTTGTCTTTTGTCTTTTGTCTTTTGTCTTTTGTCTTTTGTCTTTTGTCTTTTGTCTTTTGTCTTTTGTCTTTTGTCTTTTGTCTTTTGTCTTTTGTCTTTTGTCTTTTGTCTTTTGTCTTATGTCTTTGAATTTAAGAATTTAAGAATTTGAGAATTTAAGAATTTAAGAATTTAAGAATTTAAGAATTTAAGAATTTAAGAATTTAAGAATTTAAGAATTTAAGAATTTAAGAATTTAAGAATTTAAGAATTTAAGAATTTAAGAATTTAAGAATTTAAGAATTTAAGAATTTAAGAATTTAAGAATTTAAGAATTTAAGAATTTAAGAATTTAAGAATTTAAGAATTTAAGAATTTAAGAATTTAAGAATTTAAGAATTTAAGAATTTAAGAATTTAAGAATTTAAGAATTTAAGAATTTAAGAATTTAAGAATTTAAGAATTTAAGAATTTAAGAATTTAAGAATTTAAGAATTTAAGAATTTAAGAATTTAAGAATTTAAGAATTTAAGAATTTAAGAATTTAAGAATTTAAGAATTTAAGAATTTAAGAATTTAAGAATTTAAGAATTTAAGAATTTAAGAATTTAAGAATTTAAGAATTTAAGAATTTAAGAATTTAAGAATTTAAGAATTTAAGAATTTAAGAATTTAAGAATTTAAGAATTTAAGAATTTAAGAATTTAAGAATTTAAGAATTTAAGAATTTAAGAATTTAAGAATTTAAGAATTTAAGAATTTAAGAATTTAAGAATTTAAGAATTTAAGAATTTAAGAATTTAAGAATTTAAGAATTTAAGAATTTAAGAATTTAAGAATTTAAGAATTTAAGAATTTAAGAATTTAAGAATTTAAGAATTTAAGAATTTAAGAATTTAAGAATTTAAGAATTTAAGAATTTAAGAATTTAAGAATTTAAGAATTTAAGAATTTAAGAATTTAAGAATTTAAGAATTTAAGAATTTAAGAATTTAAGAATTTAAGAATTTAGGAATTTAAGAATTTAAGAATTTAAGAATTTAAGAATTTAAGAATTTAAGAATTTAAGAATTTAAGAATTTAAGAATTTAAGAATTTAAGAATTTAAGAATTTAAGAATTTAAGAATTTAAGAATTTAAGAATTTAAGAATTTAAGAATTTAAGAATTTAAGAATTTAAGAATTTAAGAATTTAAGAATTTAAGAATTTAAGAATTTAAGAATTTAAGAATTAAAGAATTTAAGAATTTAAGAATTTAAGAATTTAAGAATTTAAGAATTTAAGAATTTAAGAATTTAAGAATTTAAGAATTTAAGAATTTAAGAATTTAAGAATTTAAGAATTTAAGAATTTAAGAATTTAAGAATTTAAGAATTTAAGAATTTAAGAATTTAAGAATTTAAGAATTTAAGAATTTAAGAATTTAAGAATTTAAGAATTTAAGAATTTAAGAATTTAAGAATTTAAGAATTTAAGAATTTAAGAATTTAAGAATTTACGAATTTAAGAATTTAAGAATTTAAGAATCTAAGAATTTAAGAATTTTAGAATTTTAGAATTTAAGAATGTAAGAATTTTAGAATTTTAGAATTTTAGAATTTTGGAATTTTAGAATTTTAGAATTTTAGAATTTTAGAATCTTAGGATTTTAGAATATAAGAATTTTAGAAATTAAGATTTAAATTTTTTTTTATTTTACAATTTCAAAATTTTCAAATTTTAAAATATCAGAACTAAAGGATTTTAGAATTTTAGAACTATTATTTCTTAAGTTTTATATGCCTATTTGTTTTTTTCTTTTTTTCATTTTACTGATTTTTACTATCATAATTAAAGAGGCTTTAAGTTTTGAATTTTGGAATGAAGGATTCGAAAACCTGGAAATCCTAGAAATAAACAACACCACTTTATATTATAGAAAGATGAAATTTATTTTTTATCAACATTTTCATAACTGATTGAATGAAAAATTCATTAATTCAAGCACGTTCTGTTAAGAATAAAAATCTCAATAGACAGTTACTATAGAATATACTCATTTTAATTTCCTGTGAAATCTGGCGCATATGTTTCCAATTGTCATCATTAAATAAAGGTTTCTTAGATGCTAATTATATAAATCCATGCTGCGAAACATGAAATTTCAACATGAGCACTATTTTCAGTGAACAGAAAGTTGTGTTGGGTTCATCTGAGCTGTCATAGCTTTATTTTGATTTCATCGAATTCATCAAATTGTTTATTTTACTGCAAGAAGTGAATGTTTATGTAGCAACTTTTAAAGAAAATTTTATTATTTAAAAAATATGCTTAAATCTAAAGTTAATCATGAATTGGACGAGGCGCCGATCGATGGAGCGTATAAACGGTTGTTTGTTTGCGATCAACGAAAGGTGTCTGCTATGGTAAGTGAATTTTGATTGCAATTTAATAGTGTTTCTTCCGTTCCAAATACTCACCTACTATCTTTAATTCTAGCTTGCTTATATAACCTTGATGGTCGAAATCGCGTCCGAAAACACCGCTGAAGCCGAAAACGATCGACCCATATTTTGTGAATGTGAATCAGAAATGCTTGTGCCCAAGATTTTATTTAAAAAGTAATTGGCGCATCTGGCCGAAAAAACACCAAAAAGGATTGATTAAATTATTTAAATGTGAAAATTATGTTATTGTGTAATTGTGAAATATGAAGTGAAAATAAATTTCTCCAATCTTAAGCAATTATTCCGTGTTATGAATCTTTTGAGTACAATTTTATATAGACTATTTCTTGTTGGTAATTTCTCTACATGAAGAAATTTTTTCCTAAAATTGATGTTTCATTTTATGATAAATTTCCATTCTTTAATAAGTTAGAAAAAAGGTGAATGGTGAAGAGTTTTTCCAAAAATTATGTAGAATCAAGAATTTAAGTTGAGATGATTTGCTTAACAATCACCAAAAAAACAGTTTTACTTCTTAAGGATTAAGTATTCATAGGTAATGAAACATTCCAAATAATTTCGATACGAAATAGGCTAATTTCAAAACGTAAACAAACGGAATGAACTAATGAACGATTTGTTTACAAATCATCAAAATGAGACGATAGAGAGGCTAATTACGCTCTCTTTACTTGCGTATTTTACTCTGGTCACTCATTGTGAGCTTTTCAAGACATCGATCCGCGTCGTTGCTGAAAAAAGTGTAAAAAAAACATCTAGGCGTTTAAATGAAGTACCTACATCTGGGCGTTTAATAATCGGTGTCAAGTCAATTGAAAGGTGAAGCTGTTTTCTACACTACATAATATGAAATTTTAGAATAATAAAGAAAAAAAACACATTTAAAATCTTGGATTACGACAATCGTCGAAATCGTTATATATCGTTATCGAAAGCGATTTTTTCACTTATCTCTACGTGCTTTAAAAGGCAATGAAAATCCCAACATAACATAATAAACAATAGATAAAATTATTTTATATTCATAATTTCAACAGTGTTTATATGAAGAGAAAAAAAATAAATTTACTTCCAAGTACACTTATGTAAAATTTCCAAAAATTTAGAGTACACCTAGGTTTTTTTTACGCGGTTTTTTTTTACACGGTTTTTTTTTACACGGCTTTTTTTACACGGTTTTCGGGAATTAACACGGTTTTTTTTTACACGGTTTTCGCGAATTAACACGGTTTTTGAGAGAAAATATTCTAAGTCCTTTTCAAAGGAAAACACTTTGAAGTTGGGAAAATCTTAGCTCTGAGACTGAGACCGTGAAACATGATACCCCTGAGACCTGAGACATGAGACTTGAGACCTGAGACCTGAGACCTGAGACCTGAGACCTGAGACCTGAGACCTGAGACCTGAGACATTAGACCTGAGACTTGAGACCTGAAATATGAGACTTGAGTTTTCAGACACGAGACATAAGACATTAGACCTGAGACATGAGACCTGAGACCTGAGGCTTGAGACATCAGACCTAAGACATGAGACTTGAAATATGAGACCTGAGACCTCAGACACGAGACACGAGACATGAGGCTTAAGACCTGAGACATGAGACTTGAGACCTGAGATCTGAGACCTGAGACCTGAGACCTGAGACATGAGACATGAGACATTAGACCTGAGACATTAGACATGAGACATGACACCTGAGACATTAGACATGAGATATGAGACATGAGACATGAGACATTAGACCTGAGACCTGAGACCTGAGACATGAGACCTGAGACATGAGACCTGAGACATGAGACATTAGACATTAGACATTAGACATGAGACATGAGACATGAGACCTGAGACATGAGACATGAGACATTAGACATTAGACATGAGACATTAGACCTGAGACCTGAGACCTGAGACATGAGATATGAGACATGAGACATTAGACCTGAGACATTAGACCCGAGACATGAGACATTAGACCTGAGACATTAGACATGAGACATGAGACCTGAGACCTGAGACCTGAGACATTAGACCTGAGATATGAGACCTGAGACATGAGACCTGAGACATGAGACATGAGACATTAGACATTAGACATTAGACATTAGACATGACATCTCATGTCTCAGGTGTCATGTCTAAGGTCTAAAGTGTCTAGTTACATGTCTTATTGTTTCGAGTTTCAAAGCCGCATAAATTTAAAGTTCTTTTTTTACACGGTTTTCCGCAATTAGCACGGTTTTTTTTTACACGGTTTTCGGGAATTAACACGGTTTTTTTTTTACACGGTTTTTTTTTTCGCGGTACGTATATCAGTGTAAAAAAAGACCTAGGTGTACTACGTTTTGTATTCATGAATATAATCAATATACCTAGTGAAGAGGCTTGTTGAATTTTTTATTTAAAGTTTATAGAGTGAAAAAAACGCTTTTTGGACATGTATGCACTTATGTGGAAATTCCGGAAAATTTACGGGGCTAGGGAAAATTTTAAGTACATACTAGGTTATGTTTTTAGTATCAAAACGAACATACCAAGTACAGTGACTAAGTGCCACATTTGGTTCTGATAAACAAATTCTTCAAATTTAGTTAGTTCCGTCAACTGAAGTAACATGCAACACTTTTCAACATCAATGGTTTCTCAAAAATTGTTTTGACAGATGATCATACCGCTTATCCATCAAAAGTTTTAAAAGTTGGTGGGATATAAAAAGATGTAGTCATATTTTTTTTCTTATTATTTTAAATTTTCTTAAACATGCGATTTTTATACCTTTCTCAGAAAAAGGGGTTGAATGCAGCAAACTTTCTTTTGAATAAAAAATAAAATGAAAACGTTTAAAAATTAATAGATTTAGATAAGCTTGTGGTGCTATAAATGCCCATGCCCAATGCCAAACACCAATTGCATTAAATTTGGTTTTGTTTGTTTTTTTCAACAATAATGCTTTAGAATACTACAATAAATTCTACTAGCTGAAATCATAAAAATAAATTTTTGAATGGTTGGAATTTTTATGTTAACAAACGCGTGACGGTTAACAACCATATATCCATGAATCAATATGATTTAAATTTATTTGCATCTTAACCCAGACTGGTAAGTGAATTATAATTTTTTTTTTCAATATTGGTGACTGTTTGAAAAATATTTTTACACCAAGAGTGTTAGTAATAGAGAGTTTGATATTACTAGGCCAATTTTCATACGGGGTAAATTTTTTTACGGCATCGAAAAATGTTTCAATTTCTTTATCTTTTTCTCGATTTTTTAAATTTTCTATGAGAACCAAAAACTTTACAAACTAGCTTAAGATTTAAAAGATTATGTCATCATCATTTTGTAACCATTAAATGACAACTCGATTGCATTATTATTGAAAACAAAATTGAATAAGAGCTGTGATATACAAATGTTGCATCTAGCCCCTTATGATGCCTGTTTATTGGTATTGTGAAAAAAACGCTTTTCGACATGTATACTCGAATTGTAGAATTTTAAACAAAAAAACATGTTCTAGAATAAAAATGAATTCCAATTTTGTTTTGATTGTGTTGTAAGGTCTCTATTGCACTATGTTATGAAATGTTTTGGTCCTTTGAAGATTGCATAATTATTTTTTTTTCTAATTTTATTTATGCAAAAATGAAGAAAAATTCAGCTTTAAAAAGGTCAGTTGGTAGTTATTGAGGGTTGAACTGATTGTCATGATTTTTATCCAACCGGTATACTACATTCAGTTCTTATGTAGAACAATTAACATCAATAAATTTGTGTTTTGATTACTTTATTGTAACAAGGATCTTAAACTGCATTGACTTGAACATTTCCATGGAAGACTTTGAACTAATTTTACAGTTTTGCTTATTTCAGTAGGGAAAATCCATTATTTTTCGAACTTTGATGGCCTATTTTATATAAAAATAACCCGAAAATCCAACTTTATCTGTACCGATCTTGAAGAGCAAGAGTTATTCTAGAAAAACAAGTTTTAAAAGTGGAAAGTTTCTCGCAAATTCTTCGAATTATCAACGAAAAAGGCAAATTTCCCAGTAGTTTGACAGATTTATCGTGATTATGACGACACAGTCTGTACCAATACTAGAGCAGGGCTGCCTTGGCACTACCTACTTTTTCTTCATGTTTTACTTTTTCATCATTTTGGAGCATAATTCATTTATTGACATTTTGGAAAAGTAAACAAACATTAGCTAAGGATGAACCACTTGCGTTCAAGTAAGCAAAAAGAGACATTTGAGAGGCAGTTAACGCTCTCTTAGCCTGCTCAATCAACAAAGACCAAATCAAGTCAATATAGTGAAAAAGTGAATATTTCGACATATATGCACTTATGTGGAAATTCCGGAAAATTCACGGGGTAAGGGAAAATTCTGAGTACTACGTTTTGTTTCTAGTATCAAAACCAACATACCTAGTGTAGTGGCTTAGTGCCGCATTTGTTTTTGTTGAACAAACTTTTCAAATTAAGTTAATATAGTGAAAAAGTCAATATTTCGACATGTACGCACTTATGTGGAAATTCCGGAAAATTCACGGGGTAAGGGAAAATTCTGAGTACTACGTTTTGTTTCTAGTATCAAAACCAACATACCCAGTATAGTGGCTTAGTGCCGCATTTGTTTTTGTTGAACAAACTTTTCAAATCAAGTCAATATAGTGAAAAAGTGAATATTTCGACATATATGCACTTATGTGGAAATTCCGGAAAATTCACGGGGTAAGGGAAAATTCTGAGTACTACGTTTTGTTTCTAGTATCAAAACCAACATACCTAGTATAGTGGCTTAGTGCCGCATTTGTTTTTGTTGAACAAACTTTTCAAATCAAGTCAATATAGTGAAAAAGTGAATATTTCGACATATATGCACTTATGTGGAAATTCCGGAAAATTCACGGGGTAAGGGAAAATTCTGAGTACTACGTTTTGTTTCTAGTATCAAAATCAACATACCTAGTATAGTGGCTTAGTGCCGCATTTGTTTTTGTTGAACAAACTTTTCAAATTAAGTTAATATAGTGAAAAAGTCAATATTTCGACATATATGCACTTATGTGGAAATTCCGGAAAATTCACGGGGTAAGGGAAAATTCTGAGTACTACATTTTGTTTCTAGTATCAAAACCAACATACCTAGTGTAGTGGCTTAGTGCCGCATTTGTTTTTGTTGAACAAACTTTTCAAATCAAGTCAATATAGTGAAAAAGTGAACATTTCGACATATATGCACTTATGTGGAAATTCCGGAAAATTCACGGGGTAAAGGAAAATTGTGAGTACTACGTTTTGTTTCTAGTATCAAAACCAACATACCTAGTATAGTGGCTTAGTGCCGCATTTGTTTTTGTTGAACAAAGTTTTCAAATTAAGTTAATATAGTGAAAAAGTCAATATTTCGACATGTACGCACTTATGTGGAAATTCCGGAAAATTCACGGGGTAAGGGAAAATTCTGAGTACTACATTTTGTTTCTAGTATCAAAACCAACATACCTAGTATAGTGGCTTAGTGCCGCATTTGTTTTTGTTGAACAAACTTTTCAAATCAAGTCAATATAGTGAAAAAGTGAACATTTCGACATATATGCACTTATGTGGAAATTCCGGAAAATTCACGGGGTAAGGGAAAATTCTGAGTACTACGTTTTGTTTCTAGTATCAAAACCAACATACCTAGTATAGTGGCTTAGTGCCGCATTTGTTTTTGTTGAACAAACTTTTCAAATTAAGTTAATATAGTGAAAAAAACAATATTTGACATATATGCATTGATGTGGAAATTCCGGAAAATTCACGGCGTAAGGGAAAATTCTGAGTACTACGTTTTGTTTCTAGTATCAAAACCAACATACCTAGTGTAGTGGCTTAGTGCCGCATTTGTTTTTGTTGAACAAACTTTTCAAATTAAGTTAATATAGTGAAAAAGTCAATATTTCGACATGTACGCAATTATGTGGAAATTCCGGAAAATTCACGGGGTAAGGGAAAATTCTGAGTACTACGTTTTGTTTCTAGTATCAAAACCAACATACCCAGTATAGTGGCTTAGTGCCGCATTTGTTTTTGTTGAACAAACTTTTCAAATCAAGTCAATATAGTGAAAAAGTGAATATTTCGACATATATGCACTTATGTGGAAATTCCGGAAAATTCACGGGGTAAGGGAAAATTGTGAGTACTACGTTTTGTTTCTAGTATCAAAACCAACATACCTAGTGTAGTGGCTTAGTGCCGCATTTGTTTTTGTTGAACAAACTTTTCAAATTAAGTTAATATAGTGAAAAAGTCAATATTTCGACATGTACGCACTTATGTGGAAATTCCGGAAAATTCACGGGGTAAGGGAAAATTCTGAGTACTACGTTTTGTTTCTAGTATCAAAACCAACATACCCAGTATAGTGGCTTAGTGCCGCATTTGTTTTTGTTGAACAAACTTTTCAAATCAAGTCAATATAGTGAAAAAGTGAATATTTCGACATATATGCACTTATGTGGAAATTCCGGAAAATTCACGGGGTAAGGGAAAATTCTGAGTACTACGTTTTGTTTCTAGTATCAAAACCAACATACCTAGTATAGTGGCTTAGTGCCGCATTTGTTTTTGTTGAACAAACTTTTCAAATCAAGTCAATATAGTGAAAAAGTGAATATTTCGACATATATGCACTTATGTGGAAATTCCGGAAAATTCACGGGGTAAGGGAAAATTCTGAGTACTACGTTTTGTTTCTAGTATCAAAATCAACATACCTAGTATAGTGGCTTAGTGCCGCATTTGTTTTTGTTGAACAAACTTTTCAAATTAAGTTAATATAGTGAAAAAGTCAATATTTCGACATATATGCACTTATGTGGAAATTCCGGAAAATTCACGGGGTAAGGGAAAATTCTGAGTACTACGTTTTGTTTCTAGTATCAAAACCAACATACCTAGTGTAGTGGCTTAGTGCCGCATTTGTTTTTGTTGAACAAACTTTTCAAATCAAGTCAATATAGTGAAAAAGTGAACATTTCGACATATATGCACTTATGTGGAAATTCCGGAAAATTCACGGGGTAAAGGAAAATTGTGAGTACTACGTTTTGTTTCTAGTATCAAAACCAACATACCTAGTATAGTGGCTTAGTGCCGCATTTGTTTTTGTTGAACAAAGTTTTCAAATTAAGTTAATATAGTGAAAAAGTCAATATTTCGACATGTACGCACTTATGTGGAAATTCCGGAAAATTCACGGGGTAAGGGAAAATTCTGAGTACTACATTTTGTTTCTAGTATCAAAACCAACATACCTAGTATAGTGGCTTAGTGCCGCATTTGTTTTTGTTGAACAAACTTTTCAAATCAAGTCAATATAGTGAAAAAGTGAACATTTCGACATATATGCACTTATGTGGAAATTCCGGAAAATTCACGGGGTAAGGGAAAATTCTGAGTACTACGTTTTGTTTCTAGTATCAAAACCAACATACCTAGTATAGTGGCTTAGTGCCGCATTTGTTTTTGTTGAACAAACTTTTCAAATTAAGTTAATATAGTGAAAAGGTCAATATTTCGACATATATGCACTTATGTGGAAATTCCGGAAAATTCACAGGGTAAGGGAAAATTCTGAGTACTACGTTTTGTTTCTAGTATCAAAACCAACATACCTAGTATAGTGGCTTAGTGCCGCATTTGTTTTTGTTGAACAAACTTTTCAAATTAAGTTAATATAGTGAAAAAGTCAATATTTCGACATATATGCATTGATGTGGAAATTCCGGAAAATTCACGGGGTAAGGGAAAATTCTGAGTACTACGTTTTGTTTCTAGTATCAAAACCAACATACCTAGTATAGTGGCTTAGTGCCGCATTTGTTTTTGTTGAACAAACTTTTCAAATTAAGTTAATATAGTGAAAAAGTCAATATTTCGACATATATGCACTTATGTGGAAATTCCGGAAAATTCACGGGGTAAGGGAAAATTCTGAGTACTACGTTTTGTTTCTAGTATCAAAACCAACATACCTAGTATAGTGGCTTAGTGCCGCATTTGTTTTTGTTGAACAAACTTTTCAAATTAAGTTAATATAGTGAAAAAGTCAATATTTCGACATATATGCACTTATGTGGAAATTCCGGAAAATTCACGGGGTAAGGGAAAATTCTGAGTACTACGTTTTGTTTCTAGTATCAAAACCAACATACCTAGTATAGTGGCTTAGTGCCGCATTTGTTTTTGTTGAACAAACTTTTCAAATTAAGTTAATATAGTGAAAAAAACAATATTTGACATATATGCATTGATGTGGAAATTCCGGAAAATTCACGGCGTAAGGGAAAATTCTGAGTACTACGTTTTGTTTCTAGTATCAAAACCAACATACCTAGTGTAGTGGCTTAGTGCCGCATTTGTTTTTGTTGAACAAACTTTTCAAATTAAGTTAATATAGTGAAAAAGTCAATATTTCGACATGTACGCACTTATGTGGAAATTCCGGAAAATTCACGGGGTAAGGGAAAATTCTGAGTACTACGTTTTGTTTCTAGTATCAAAACCAACATACCCAGTATAGTGGCTTAGTGCCGCATTTGTTTTTGTTGAACAAACTTTTCAAATCAAGTCAATATAGTGAAAAAGTGAATATTTCGACATATATGCACTTATGTGGAAATTCCGGAAAATTCACGGGGTAAGGGAAAATTCTGAGTACTACGTTTTGTTTCTAGTATCAAAACCAACATACCTAGTGTAGTGGCTTAGTGCCGCATTTGTTTTTGTTGAACAAACTTTTCAAATTAAGTTAATATAGTGAAAAAGTCAATATTTCGACATGTACGCACTTATGTGGAAATTCCGGAAAATTCACGGGGTAAGGGAAAATTCTGAGTACTACGTTTTGTTTCTAGTATCAAAACCAACATACCCAGTATAGTGGCTTAGTGCCGCATTTGTTTTTGTTGAACAAACTTTTCAAATCAAGTCAATATAGTGAAAAAGTGAATATTTCGACATATATGCACTTATGTGGAAATTCCGGAAAATTCACGGGGTAAGGGAAAATTCTGAGTACTACGTTTTGTTTCTAGTATCAAAACCAACATACCTAGTATAGTGGCTTAGTGCCGCATTTGTTTTTGTTGAACAAACTTTTCAAATCAAGTCAATATAGTGAAAAAGTGAATATTTCGACATATATGCACTTATGTGGAAATTCCGGAAAATTCACGGGGTAAGGGAAAATTCTGAGTACTACGTTTTGTTTCTAGTATCAAAATCAACATACCTAGTATAGTGGCTTAGTGCCGCATTTGTTTTTGTTGAACAAACTTTTCAAATTAAGTTAATATAGTGAAAAAGTCAATATTTCGACATATATGCACTTATGTGGAAATTCCGGAAAATTCACGGGGTAAGGGAAAATTCTGAGTACTACATTTTGTTTCTAGTATCAAAACCAACATACCTAGTGTAGTGGCTTAGTGCCGCATTTGTTTTTGTTGAACAAACTTTTCAAATCAAGTCAATATAGTGAAAAAGTGAACATTTCGACATATATGCACTTATGTGGAAATTCCGGAAAATTCACGGGGTAAAGGAAAATTGTGAGTACTACGTTTTGTTTCTAGTATCAAAACCAACATACCTAGTATAGTGGCTTAGTGCCGCATTTGTTTTTGTTGAACAAAGTTTTCAAATTAAGTTAATATAGTGAAAAAGTCAATATTTCGACATGTACGCACTTATGTGGAAATTCCGGAAAATTCACGGGGTAAGGGAAAATTCTGAGTACTACATTTTGTTTCTAGTATCAAAACCAACATACCTAGTATAGTGGCTTAGTGCCGCATTTGTTTTTGTTGAACAAACTTTTCAAATCAAGTCAATATAGTGAAAAAGTGAACATTTCGACATATATGCACTTATGTGGAAATTCCGGAAAATTCACGGGGTAAGGGAAAATTCTGAGTACTACGTTTTGTTTCTAGTATCAAAACCAACATACCTAGTATAGTGGCTTAGTGCCGCATTTGTTTTTGTTGAACAAACTTTTCAAATTAAGTTAATATAGTGAAAAGGTCAATATTTCGACATATATGCACTTATGTGGAAATTCCGGAAAATTCACGGGGTAAGGGAAAATTCTGAGTACTACGTTTTGTTTCTAGTATCAAAACCAACATACCTAGTATAGTGGCTTAGTGCCGCATTTGTTTTTGTTGAACAAACTTTTCAAATTAAGTTAATATAGTGAAAAAGTCAATATTTCGACATATATGCATTGATGTGGAAATTCCGGAAAATTCACGGGGTAAGGGAAAATTCTGAGTACTACGTTTTGTTTCTAGTATCAAAACCAACATACCTAGTATAGTGGCTTAGTGCCGCATTTGTTTTTGTTGAACAAACTTTTCAAATTAAGTTAATATAGTGAAAAAGTCAATATTTCGACATATATGCACTTATGTGGAAATTCCGGAAAATTCACGGGGTAAGGGAAAATTCTGAGTACTTAGTTTTGTTTCTAGTATCAAAACCAACATACCTAGTATAGTGGCTTAGTGCCGCATTTGTTTTTGTTGAACAAACTTTTCAAATTAAGTTAATATAGTGAAAAAAACAATATTTCGACATATATGCATTGATGTGGAAATTCCGGAAAATTCACGGGGTAAGGGAAAATTCTGAGTACTACGTTTTGTTTCTAGTATCAAAACCAACATACCTAGTATAGTGGCTTAGTGCCGCATTTGTTTTTGTTGAACAAACTTTTCAAATTAAGTTAATATAGTGAAAAAGTCAATATTTCGACATATATGCATTGATGTGGAAATTCCGGAAAATTCACGGGGTAAGGGAAAATTCTGAGTACTACGTTTTGTTTCTAGTATCAAAACCAACATACCTAGTATAGTGGCTTAGTGCCGCATTTGTTTTTGTTGAACAAACTTTTCAAATCAAGTCAATATAGTGAAAAAGTGAATATTTCGACATATATGCACTTATGTGGAAATTCCGGAAAATTCACGGGGTAAGGGAAAATTCTGAGTACTACGTTTTGTTTCTAGTATCAAAACCAACATACCTAGTGTAGTGGCTTAGTGCCGCATTTGTTTTTGTTGAACAAACTTTTCAAATCAAGTCAATATAGTGAAAAAGTGAACATTTCGACATATATGCACTTATGTGGAAATTCCGGAAAATTCACGGGGTAAAGGAAAATTCTGAGTACTACGTTTTGTTTCTAGTATCAAAACCAACATACCTAGTATAGTGGCTTAGTGCCGCATTTGATTTTGTTGAACAAACTTTTCAAATTAAGTTAATATAGTGAAAAATTCAATATGTTGTCATGTTTGTTCTTATATGATGAATTTACGGGGAAATTGAATGTTATGAACGTTAATAAAGGATTTTGTGGTCTTTGTTCAGTTGTTGGCGTTTTTTCTAGTACCCAAAAATGCTTAACATTGTTTAAATCGTTAATTTAGTTTAATTAAATTAGTTTTTCTTAACTGCCAGTTCAAAAAAAAGTTCATTCATGTGTTCATTCTGTTCATTTTGCGTGCAAGTTTTGCTCGCGCCGGGTTGCCATTCCAGAAAAAATGAGAGATTGCTTGCGCTCTCTTTGCTTGCGCATTTAACACAGGTCCACTCACCCTGAGTTCCTCGGGCGTCGCGGCATGGGAAAATCAAAACGTTCCACCCACTTTTGGGGAAATTTCGGAAAACTTTCAGGTTAAGGGAAAATTCTGATATCAACGTTTTCTTAAAAGATTCGAAATCAACACAGTTGCTTATTGCGAATTTTTGTTGTTGAACAAACTTCAAATTATGCTGGAATATGGAAAAATCTAACATTTCGTTCACTATGCACTTATTGGGAAATTCCGGGAAATTCACGAGACCAGGGGATAATCTTAGTACCTACTAGATTTGTTTCTAGTATCAAAACCAACATATCTAGTATAGTGGCTTAGTGCTGCATTTGGTTTTGTTGAACAAACTTTTCGAATTATATTAATATAGTGAAAAATTCAATATAATGACATATATGCATTTATATGGAAATTCAGAAAAAATTCACGGGGTAAGGGAAAATTCTGAGTACTATGTTTTGTTTATAGCACCAAAACCAACATACCTAGTATAGTAGCTTAGTGCCGCATTTGTTTTTGTTGAACAAACTTTTCAAATTCAGTTGCAATTGTGAAAAATTCAATATTTCAACATATGTACACTTATGAGGAAAATCCGGAATATTCACGGGGTAAGGGAAAATTCTGAGTACAACGTTTTGTTTCTAGTATTAAAACTCACATAGCTATCTAGTATATTGGTTTAGTGCCCCATTTGTTTTTCTTGAATAAACTTTTCAAAATAAATTTCTTCTTCAATGGAAATTCGGGAAAATTCACAGGGCCAGGGGAAAATTCTGAGTACTACAATTTGTAACTGGTTTTAAGTTTTGTACAATTTTTTTTTTAAATTGAGTTGGTATAGTGAAAATACAAAATTTTGAAATATATACACTTATATGGAAATAACGGAAAATGTACGGGGTTAGGGAAAACTTTAAGTACAAAGTTTTGTGTCAAGGATCTTTAACAAAAATACATACCTAATGCATACTGCAGCATTCTTGGACAAACTTTTCAAATTAATCCTGTAAAGTGTACAATTCAAAATTTCGACATACATATATAGATTTACGTGGAAATTCCTTAAAACTCATATGGTATGGAAAGATTCTGGGTACTATTTTTTTTTCAGAATCCAAAAGATCATTGGGGCCGTTCAGATATCACGTGGACAGAAAACTGAAATTTTTTAGCCCCTCTTCCCCCAACGTGGACAAGCGTGGACATTTAGCAAACCCCTACCCCCTCCCCGGATTGAGATTGTTTTTATTTTCTAAATCTAATTTGACAGAAAACACTCCCTCTTGCTTTTTTTTTTTGTTAAAATGGTTGATTTTGAGAAAAACGAAAAAGCATTTCCTGATATAAAATAATTATATAAATTTTAAATTTCTAAACTTTCGTATATATCACTTGCCTACTAGTTGTTTAAACTTAAACTGGAAAACTTTGCAATTTATAATTTTGATTTAAACATCTTAATATTTTTTCACCCTTAGAAAATATTTTGGAAGTATGTATGTCTAAGTGGACATGACCAAAACTCCTACTCCCCTCTCCGTGGACAAGCGTGGACATTTCCATACACCCCCCTTTCCATAAGTTGTCCACGTGGTATGTGAACGGCCCCTTATCGGTTTAAACAATTGGTGCTACATTTGATTTTGTTGATAAAATTTTTTTGTTCGCATGCACTTCGGTAGTAATTTTAGAACAAGTTTTTATTGCCAGAAGCCTTGCTTAAATATACTTTTGGTGAGTAAGTGCTCAGATGTTTGGTTCAAATTTTAAAGTGTTAAATAATAAAATAACAGTTTATTTATATAGATATTAATAAAAAAAAATCACCAATGTTGAAGTTTTAAAACGAATGCTTTCATACAGCATTTAAAATTCTTAATTATTTTATGGAATAATATGATAACCAGAGTATTAAGGATCATTTTTTACATAAGCAACGTTTTAATTTAAGAATATAACATGTTTGTTCCCTTGCATGTTTATGTTATGTAGATTAACAGCGAATTTTTAGACTATAACTTTATTTGCTAACTCAAATTATTCAATTATTCACTTTAAATTTCCCAATTATGAGTATAACAAGTTAGACGTGAGCCAAAATTGCTTGCAAGTATTCTTTAAGCCGTGCTGCCAAAGAGACAAAATTGGTCACTCATTTTGCTTGCGCGAATCACTCACTGCTTGCGCATTTAACAGCAGTCACGCATCATTATTTCGGCTCTCGGCTTGGCTCTCTGCCCGAATCACCACCCACCGTACCTACTCGGAGAGCAAACAAACACGTTTTGCTGGACCGCTGCTTGTAGTTCTAGAAATTCAGGAATGATTTTACGTTTATAATTTTTATATTTTTGTGAAAACTCACAGCGTGATTTGTTGCACCTCACTAGAATGTAGATTATATTTGCTTTCCAATGAATATACTTTTTATTGGTCCAAACAAAGTGAAAGCACTGATAATCCGGGTACAACCTGACAGTGGACCACAAAAACAGATGAAATTTCAGTTTGTAAAAAAATCGCGCAAAGTAGTGAACTTTGAAAAATTCCAGTAAATTCAATTTTTGTTGCATCTAAAATCTAAAGACAGCAAAATGTTGGAATTTCAATAAAGTTTGTAGTCATATTTTTTAAAACACTCTACCATCGCTCAAACAGTATTTACTAGCAATTGAATGAAAAGTAGGTTTTTCAGACCACATTTTTGAACTTTTTGTGACCATTTCATCAAAAAAAATTAAAATTAAAATATTTCTTTGTTCCATGATGTAGATATTAACTTCAGCTTTCATATGCATAAGGTAAATATTTTTTTGGACGTGTAACATATGAACTACAGCAGTTTTCGTGAGGCTTGTTTTTTCGGATTTTTTTTCTTTCATGCTGGATAACGAGAAAACTGGAAGCTAGCTATATATAATGTTCTAAACATATTTTACTGATATTACAAGCTTTCTATTGATATAAGTTTTATATGAAGTTCATAACAATTCAAACGACTTAAATGGATTTTACTTTTGGAGTGTCAAAATGACACTCTAAGTCGGAAAACGGAGTTTTTTTGTCCAGGCTTCCAGGTTTCGTCCATAAATAAAGTAAAGATGCAAAATTAAAGAACTTTTGAATTCATTTAGGGTCCCCGAAGAAATTTTTGTTTTTTGATGCTTCTGAAAAAAGTTACAAGCATTCAAACTTGAAATAGTGTCAAAATGACACTCTAATGCGGATGAGGGTTAAGCGACCTCAAACCGGTGTCCACACTGACCTACAGTGAGCGAAATAAGAATAGTACCACTATGTATTTTGCTTGTTAAAATATGAATTTTTGAAAATAACCAAAATTTTCTTCTACAATTAGTTTTGAATTGTTCAACGGATAAATCAAGCATAAGTTTTTTTGTTTGGACGTTGCAATTTCCCGTTGAGGACCAAAAATATAAAGAAAAAAAAGGGTGCGAAATAAGAAAAGTACCACTTGTGTTTTTCAACAAAACAAGATTATTTCTAGGAATGTACTGTGTTAAAGTCAATAATAATGCTTCTACGAATTATTTTAATAGATAACTACATTTTAAGGAGTTTTCTAGAATTACAAAAGTTTTAAAAGGGGGTTTTAAGAGATGCTCCTCTAGCGTTTGGGAATTTTATATTTGAGCTCTAACACATTATCAAGTCATGGAGTCTGATGTCACGGTTTGACGGTGTTGCAAAGTAGATAACCATTAGTACAGTGTGGAAAGAACCAACTGAACACGCTACTTATAAACTCGGCAAACAAACCAGCAGAATCCAATCCATGCATTGAACAGTTTAATTATTTTCGAAAATATAGAGATTATACATCGTGATATGTACTTGAATTAGTAATGCATATCCACATTTCATTTTTCCTTTAAATTTCCGCTTTCAAACATCCTTTTGTATGCAAAGGAAAGGAAAGTTTATTGGACTTTTCATTGTTTTTTGTTTGAGTATCAATAAAATATCTCACATGTCATTTTCATTTTATCAGCCACAAGGAAAATTTAGCCAGGTTTACCGTTCTGCTACGCTAGTTGAGGTTTCACGGTTGGTATCAATTAGAAGCGTTGAAATTTGTCCCTAATCGAGGAGTGATACCGGTTACCCCTAAGAGATACCGGTACCTATGTATGTGCCGGTAATCTCCGAGCGACGTTCTAGTTTTTTCACCACTGTTGTGGAAGATCATCCTTGATTGAATAGACAAAAACCTCAACCCAGATAAATTCCATCCTTTAGGGAGGAAGCAGACAACCGTAACCCACCGAGAGGAGAAAAAAACTCACCCTATCCGAACTTTGACAAAGTGACTAAACGCACACAGAGGGTTCAGTGTCGTGTTCTCAAGGGATCGATTGGAATTAAGTTGAGGATTCACTTGGCCAAATGTGACCATCACCCGGAATAGACAATTTCACTACATCGAAGCACCGCGCCCGTCTCGAGTGGAATCCACCTTCTGTCCGTTTTGACCTGCCTTTTCCCCCTTTTTGAGCTTCCGCTTCACAGTTTGTAGATTAAATATAACTTATGATAATCAAACATAAATATGTAAGCAATCGAGTCAACTCTGATTGTCCCTCTGGTGATTGATTTATATCTGAAGATTGTCGGGGAAAGTATCGTAACATCGACTTACCGGTAAATCAGTTTCCGCCGAACGCTTCGTTTGAAAAATCCGGAACACCCGTTGCAAGCTAGGATTCCATAATGCTTCCCGGAACTGGTATCGCCACAGACCACACAAATCAGACCCAAATTCTGGGACTTCCGGGCACTGACACTGAGAGTACTGAGACCATTTCCTCCGTCGTTGGACGGGGCCAAATGTTGCGAAGGCCACGGAAGCAGCCGGTTCTGCGGGGAGTAGCAAGATATCGGAGAGCCACGGTGATCTGTGCGAAACAAAACTGAATGATTTCTTTTTTATGAATTTTAGTCGACAGAAGGTCAATCTTACCCGATTTTCCGGAAAGGCCATTTTCACCCCTCGTTAAAGGACCGCCGCCATGACTGCCATCTTCGATAGAAGGAAAGTTGCGACCACTTTCCTCTTTCTCCAATTTGTCATAGAAATCAGCGAGCGATGATTTTGTGAAACCTGCGGAAAAAAAATTGGCTTAGAATTCTAGCGTGAAGAAAATAGAATTGTATCTGGTTCAAATCTAACCATTGCATTTGATTTAAGATTTCATCAAAACCATTCCATCCATTCGAGGTGTTGTAGCCAAAGGGATTGAAAGTGATCAATTTCCAATGAATTTTGCTAAGTCATTATTCAAATCTTAATCAAGGTATTAATAGCAAGATAACAGCTATGATGCAATATTCTAGAAAGTGGCTTTTGTGCTTTAATACACCTTTGACATTGGGTGCCTTTGTTTGTGTTTCCCTGATTATACTCCTCGAAGGAACTTTCTTCAAGAAAGTACCAGTTGACTAAATTTGCATGTAAATGTTTGGAAAGCAAAACATCTTCAAACAATAATTTTTATTCCAGAGCTTGGAATATTTAATTGGGATGAACCATTTCCAATAACTAACTTAATTCAGAATTTATAAATTCTTCTTAACAAGATTCAGCATTCTTGAAATTTTCCCGCAAGTAGATATCCAAGCCCAAATGGGCGTGATTTTATTATATAAAATCCAGGTGTTATGTTTTTTTTAATCAAATCCGGATGTAAATTTTAATTTAGGCCGCCGCACGGGGTGTAGAGGATAGCCTTCTAGTCTTCTGAGACAACGGGCATATGATCAAACAAGGAATACATAGACCACTTTCTATGGGCTAGTGGTTTTAGCATTTGTAAGATTCTAGCTCTCATATCCTTGAAAGATGTACGCTTAGGGCAGAAACACAGTGCACGCGAGCGAGCGAGCGAGCGATTTTTGAATGAACCTGAAATGAATTTCGCGCGAACATTTTTCAGGATCGTTCACAGTGCACGCGACGAACGGGATGCGATTTACACTGAGAAAAAACTTTATGGATAGGAAAGAAAATAATATTTTTGTAAATCAATTCATAGGGAATTGAAAGAATAATTTTTAAGAGGTTATTTTTGTTTTAATCATTATGAAATAATTCGTATGTGACATTCAATTAAAATTTTTAACAGCGTCATAAAACCATTCAATTATTTATATTGCCTAATCCACAAACCGGAGTTTTCATCGCTATCAGCGCCGACGACTTTCACTAACGTCAAATAATGTTGACCCGACAAATCCACGCAACGTTTAATGTTAGATAAATTTGTTCTAGAGTCATATTTGTTATTTAATCCTTGCTCATGTTACAGATTGAACAAGTAAAATTTATCTTATTCTGGATATAAATGTTCTGTGATCAGCAGTTGAGTATTTGCTTTGGTTACAGATGTTAGTATGCTATAAATTTTTCTAGGAGTTTTCATTGTCAGTCCAAGCAACTGATTTTGATCTGGCAGCTGCGTTTCTTTTCCAGTCGACATATTTTGAACTGTATAATCATGATTATAGTAATTTAAGATGAAGGGAAATGATAAATAACCATTTTTGCAGCTAGTACTTTTAATATTTTTCAGCTAATCTACTCTTCTTTTAAATATTTAAAACAATATCCATACATCAATTTCTCTAGGAGAAGTTATTTTATTTGTTCTTAAAGAAAAGGAGTATTTGTTTTTCGAAGAAAATCATTTTTTATAAATCATCTTATTTATTTTGGCATCAAAACTTCACGTTCTTAAATTATTCCAGCAATTAGAAATGGAATGAAAAAATTTTGGATCGTGCGAGACCTGATGACCACGCAATTTGTCACCGCCCGAATAAAAAAACATTGTGAAAAAACCATGAATTTCATTGTCACAATACCATGGATTTCATGGTTGACACTATGAATATGATCGTACATGAAACCATGAAAGTACTGTTGAATTTATCGTTTTCGACATTGAAATTCATTGTTTTGACCAAATTGACCATGAAAAAAGGGGGTTGTTAAGCAACTTAACCATGAAAAAATGAACTTTTTTCCATGCACCTGAAAACACAAAACTATAAAGTTGACGGTTATTATAGCTTCCACTTTTTCTAATGGGAACTATGAATAACATTGTTTTCGAATGAATTTTCATTGTTTCTAGGAAGATGAAAATCAGTGTAATAATGTATTCTAGATCATAAAATGAAAATCCAGTTTTTATTTTTATGAAAAAAAAAAATAAAACGAAATCAGTTTTGTTCATTTTGTTGTTTATTACTTTAATTATTCCACTTTCATTTTATCACTGTCTTAAAATAAATCACTTTAAATAAAATCTTTTTCCGGGCCGCTGATAGGTTGAATCTTTCGTTGACCTGGGCGTTGGACTCGTATCGGACCTTCTTTCGGAATCTTTCCGGTCTTTCCAACTTTTTGGGATGCCTCCAACATTGACAACCGCATCCTGCGCCGCTCATCAACTCGTGTGTTTGTGTCGCTGAAATTGCAAAACAAAAGTTTTGAAGTATGTTTGTATGTTTTTTGAAGTATGTTTTTCTCTTCTCTATATTCCACTCACCGTTTTAATCCTAAAAAATCACCGAAACTACCGAAAAACCGACCGTCGACCGAGATTTTTTCGTCCGTTGAAACATGTCCGATTTTGCGATGAAAACATTCTCGTACACGAAAATTCGGAAATGTCTAAAAACGCAAAAGTTTACCAATGTTCTTTTCGGTTCGGATTATCATTATACCATGAATTTCACAATAACGATAGCAATCACAAGAACCTTACTGTGATACCATGTTTCTGACATACTTGGTAACTACGAAATACATTGAATTAACGATATTATTCATGGTTACCTTGAATACTACGATGATTTCATAATTTAAAGTGGTTGGTGAGGATTAAGATATTAGGATGAAATTTATTGTTCAATTGAATACCATTGTCCGGTTATATTAATACCATGGTCTTGGCTATTCGGGCGGAATCTTCAAAGGTTTCAAATAATTAGAGAAAAAAAACGCGCGCTGGTATATGGAATATGCATCTTATGCAGCTTGGGGAAAAAATAAATTCACAATGTTTAAATTTTCCCCCGAAGTAATGAGTTTTTTTAAGGCACAAAGAGCACAAATTCACCGTGCCGCAAAAAAGTACGAATTTCTCTTCAGAATTTGCTGGTCACCATTTCGTCCATATACTGGACAAAGGACAAGTATATGCTGGGAAAACTTTGTCATAATTGAAATTGACCTCTGCTTCGAATTTATTTAAAAAGTTAGTCGAGGAAAATCGTTTTTTTTTTATTATTTAAAAATAACGCGATATATTTTCAAATAAAACTGCCGAGAAATAATCTCAGTGCAGGTTCATATGAAGTTTGGGTGAACCAAAACAAAGTATTCATGCGACTGCTGCGACGGAGAATTTTCCGAATGGTATTTCGCGCGATAGTACGAATCGCGTCGCTTGCACTGTGAACGGTCTCACAGTTTTCAATATGTTCAAATGAGGTGCGATTCTTCGCGTGAATCGCTCGCTCGCTCGCTCGCGTGCACTGTGTTTCTGCCCTTAGAGTTAGGTACATAAACGGAATCTCTCCGAGGAAACATCAAGTTTCATCGAGAATCCTATATGTGTTTATGTCCATTTAAAAAAAATCTATCCTTTTTTAAACAAAAATTTAAAAAAAACATAGTTCTTGGGTTTGGTATTTTATTTTAAACACTTTTAAACACATTATTCAATCTATGACATTAAAATCCTTCCATACAAAGAGCATGGTCTGGGAACGGATACGATTTTGGAAATTATTTGAACTAAATCACACTACAAAAACATCATAACTGTTCTCAGAAAAAAAAATCGGTAGGCTTCCAGTTCATCAAAAAATGATTGGAGAGTTACGATCGTGCGTGATGATAGTTATCAATATTACAATCTAACATATTTCAGGTTCAGAATGTTCAGAATTAAAAATAATTTGATGTGAAAATCATTGAATTTCTTCTACAAACAAAGACAAAATAAAATTTCAATTTCCAGATGTTCATATATCTAAAGTTTAAAATTAACAGAATCAGATGTTCGAATATTTCAATTCATTACATTAATTAGGAATTTCAATTCCGATTTCAAGTCTATATCTGTTATTGTGATACCCATACATTTCGTAAAGACGTAAACAACTAGGCTCAAGTTCATATTCCGAATTTATTTTCATTCAAATTGGTTACCGTCAACTGGGGCATCATGCGACACTTTTCAACTTCAATGGCTGCTAAAAACTCGATGTCCACAGATAATCATACCTGTTGTACAACAAAAATTTTATGGTTGATGGGCATTTAGGCACAATTTTCCCGTATGTTTGGATAACGTGCCGCTATTAAGCCTACCCCCATTCTGATTCTGATATTTTTGAATTTACAAAAACATTCGATTTTCACCCTACTAGGAAGTAGGGGTGAGTTGTAGCAAACTTTGTTTTAATGAAAAATCAAACGAAAAACTAAAGTTTTTGATATATTTATGATGTTATATCGCATAAAACACCAAATTTTGTTCGAGTTCAATTTTACATTTTTTCTGTCCAAAATTTGTTTACAGAAAAAGTATAAGTGTGCTGCTTACATTAGGGGTAAAAATACTACAAATAATCTACTGCCTGAAATGATAAAAATTAATGATTGGATGGATGAAATTTTGAAATTAACAAACTCGTGATGCAAAAAAAAATCATATTCCAGCATATGGAAACGAGATTCAAAAGGTGAATCTTTGATTTGCATTTCGATGCATTCAAGCCCAGACTGGTAAGCGAACTTAAAAAAATATTGTAAAAACATTGATGATTTTCCGAAAAATATTTTTACATCAAATGTATTGTTATAGGAAAATTAAAGCAAAATAAAGTTTGCAGCTGATATCGTTAAGCCAATCCGTAATACTGGGTAACGTTTTTTACAGCATCGACAAATTTAAAAAATTGTACATCTATGGCTCGATTTTTGATATTTTTTATGAGAATCGAAAGCTATTTCACGATGGATATGAGAAACTATTCATCATCATTTTGGATCATTAAATGGTAACTTTACAACATCATATTTAAATAAAAATTTTATAAGTTTTGTTTTATACAAATCGACATTCAGATCTCAAACTGATTCAATTAAAAAATTAGTTTCAGATACCATAATGAGAACTTTTGAAAAGCTAACTAAATAGGACCAATTCCTAAAATTATTGTCGTTTCTACAGTATATAGGAACAAATTTTCATATGAAAAATCTAATGAAATCTTGATTTGAAGTAGCAACTTCCAATCGAGATAAACACTGTATGTTTTGAATTATGGCATGAATTTTTTATTAAAAAAGTGAACTATTGATTGTTGAGGACTAGAATAACGTATGTCCTTTATTGAAGACATTGAATTCATTATTTCTATGATCGACATTTTGAATGCTCCCTTAAGAACTTTTGAATGCTTTATTATTTTACGCCTCAAAGCATCTTTTGATGATGATTGATGAAAATTAACAATCCTAAACAACTTGTCAAATTTCTTTTCCAGGGGCTTGACTTTTTCATGTATATTTATAACTATAGTTTTCCTGATGTGTGCTTTCAGGTCCGTGTAAAGGACTCGTCCAATGGGGGGAGGGGTTTGATTTGGAGTTTTTGAATTTCAAATTAAGTGAGCAATAATAACACTATTATAAACCATCAATGAAAAAGGAAATGAATTCCCAAAACCATCCTGCTTTTTAAAACCATCATTCAAATTGGAAAAAAAGAATAAAAATGATTTGGAACGGGAAACAATTTAAAATATTTTTTAAAATAATAGTAAAAGAATAAATTTAAAAAAAAATAAAAGTTTCAAATTCTTTTTTTTTTTTGGCAATTTATTTTAAATAATTCAAAATCAAATTCCCTATGCTTGGATAGAAAATTGCTTAAATACTCATTTTAAGGCAGCATAAATTTAAATAATTCAGGAACACCATAAAAAGAATACGAAATTCAATTCAAAATTGAAGTTTCGTACGAACCAGAATTAAAACTAGATGCGGAAATTTCAGAGCACAAAAAGTCGGAATAAAATTAATAAATTTCATCAGAAATAAAAGGAATTTAAATCATATAATTAAAATAAATTACCTTAGGTTTCAAACATGTAGTTTAAATTTGATCAGATTATGAATCCATTTACTTTTTTTCAGCTAATCAAAAATTCAGAGCTTTTCTAGACGCTTTGAAAAAATTGAATTCTAGTATTTTTAAAAAATTTTGAAAATAAGACTATTTCTGACATAATTCAAGAAAGTCTTTTTGAGTATTTGGTAACTCTTTTAACAACTTTGTTGAAGATACAAAACGATATTACTTATGCTTCGAGAAACTTCAAAGATTCCACCTGATTAACATATTCAAAATCGTGAAAATTGTCTCATTATGCAGAATTGGAAAAAAAAATTGTCGAAAAGAAAACATTAGATAGCAGTCAAAATAACTTGTGGTATTCGGGAAACTTGATTCTTTATTTTCGAAATCTTTGTAATGTTCACAAATTAATTTAATAATTTTTTATCTATTTTCAAAATTTATTTCGGAAAAACGTGATTTGATAGGAAAAAAATGCATATTTAAATGGGATCAGCCCCGCGAAATTTACTCTAAACCATTTAATGCATGATTTTTTTTCAGAATTAGAATAGCAGTTACTGATTCAGTGGTTGATTGAGATTAAAAAAAATGTTAGAAATTGCAAATCTGAAGAAATAACTGCAACTTTCCAAAAACAACTTTTTTCAAAAAAAAAAAAAGAAATAAATAAACCAATTTGATTTTTACATACTTTGTTAAATATCTCACACATGCATTAAAATATCATGAAAAAAATAGCATGGGCTTATTTCTTTTAATCTCTACAATAATTTTGTGAATACATCAGTCGAAAATATCCACGCTTTTCCAAGATATTTGGATTTTGATTAGTGTTGTTTTAAAACAACACTATGCATCAAAGGGCTAAATTCTTTGCACATAGGAAAAATATGAATTTTGTTGCCTTGTGCAATCAATTTCAGATTGGAAAGGAAAAAGGTTTTTCAATTCTTAGGGTGTTCAGTGATCGAACTCAGAGTTGATTTTTTAATTAAATTATTCCTGATATCAAAATAAAGAACAAATGAAATTTACTTTCGGAATTTATGATAATTACATTTTATATTTTAAATGAATCCTATTCGTTCAAATGATCATTAAAAATAATATCGAAAAAAAAACCCAGGGCAGAATAGGGTAACGTGGGCCATGAGGAAACGTGGACCACTCTGAATATCTCAGCTGTGTGTTGAGATAAAAATCTCAATAAAACTCTCATCGCCGTCGCTTTGCGTAAGCATATATTTCTATATGTTGTGTGCTTCTGTTATTTAACTAGCTTGAAAATAATACTTACATCATTGAACAAGCACCCGAAAATTACATCGGGGAAGAAACAAAAGTTCATAACAAAAATATGCTCATGTGTTTAATATATCAGTTTTGTCTTGCTCTTTCACATGAAAAGAAATTTTTACAAATCATCTATTGTGAGGAATCATTGGCCTCATAATTTGGGGTTTCTTTGGCAACCTTTATTTTGGTGTTTTTATACGCATTTATAACTTAAAATACATTTATCCTATCTGTTCGCCAAATGAAGAGTTAAAAATGTTCTGTCAATATTATTCATTACGATATAGACGAACATAACTCTTGTATAAGGAATTTTGTCATGTTGTGCATGTTGTTTGATCAATTTGGATTCGGTGGCCCATAATTCCCCACCATTTTTAAAAAATACAAAAAAATGCTTTTTAAATAATCAGAACTCAGCAAAATAATTTATTTAAAAATGACTTATGATCTGTTAGAAATGTTGAAGCATACAGAAAACCATACCACTTTTTATTTTAACTTTTATCATCTAGAAGTTATGGAGCAAAGAAAAAAAGTGGCCCATGATACCACACTCTCCCATACATTTAAAAAAATTGAATTGAAACTTAATACTTAATGAGCAATAAAAAACTGGTAAGAAACAAAATATTGCAAATTTGGTTTAAAACATTAAAAGTAAAAGAAAACACAAATTTAGAAAACATTACAGATCAAAATTAAAGCTTAGTTCTTTTAGAAATGGGACAGTTACGAATGCCTGTATCTAAAAAACCATTCGTTTGAACGAAATACTTTCTATGAAGAAAAAGAAGGTAATGTTATGATCTTTCACGAAAAAAATTGAAAAAAAATATTTACCGTTTTTTGTTAAAGAAATTTCGACTTTATTCTTGGTATCTCCCTTTGGCCGGCGCACACTTTTTTCAGTCATGGTATTGATCAGTTTCTCCAACTTATACTTCGTAAAATCTATATTTTAGGTGGCTTCACCCTCCTTCTTCAATTTCTGATACTTTTTGGTCCAATACTTCTCTGGAAACTGGAAACTGGAAGCATTTTAATGGATACAGTTGTTTCGAAATGACCAAATTTTATTATTTTTGACCACATTTTTGAACGTTTTTTTTTTCGGTACCGGTTTTACAGCTTAAGAGCTTTGGAACTATCAAAAAATGGTTGTTTGAGGTTGGATTTCAATGAGTCATCACTAGGCAACACTTTCAGCTTATCGGAGAAAATTGTTTTGGACATTTCAGCGATCTACCCTTAGTTTTTCGTTTATTGAAAATTAAAAATGCTGGTATGAGACTTGACTTCCTTGATGATCCTTAACCGTCGTTGCCAATCATGTGCTTCTCTCCAATGCTTGATTTGAACTTTGTGGACATTATTGACAGTGTTTGCATACTCATCCACCACAAAAACTCAGTAATTCTTTGAATAATCAACGGTTTTGTCAGCTATCAATTTGATAATAACGTATTTTCAAGGAAACTGTGCAAAATTATTTTTTTCTTTTTCTCTTGCATCGTACATATCTCAAAAACGCGTAAATTTTAAATTTTGAAAAAAATAGGTCGATTAGTTCTTTTTACAGGCAACAAAATGTTGTCAAAATTTTCAATATCCAATAACTAGTTAACGAGCTATTAGCAAATGAAAGTGTCCCATTTCTAAAAGAACTAAGCTTTAAGCTTAAAAGTTGCTATTTTCTTCGAATATTTGTTTTCACTTTTCATAAATGATTTTCAAAATCATGGTCGATTTTAAGAACACGTTAAAATTTGAAAAAAAAATTACCTTAAAACAAATGCCAGATATGAATAGAAACGATAAGTATTTTACCATTATAGTTGGAATTTTCTTAATACAAATATTATGCAATTTTTAAAACTTATTTATCAAATTCAGTTTTTATTTGATTAAAATCCTTTAACATATGGAACTGATTGTAAAAAAGTTTAAAATGATTTTTTGAACAATGTTTTTATCTGCAGAATACGTTTCATTCAATTTCTTCAATAAATCGAAATGAATGTTGGGGTTTCTATTTCATTTTGCCCAATCGGTTAACTGTCTCGAGTATTAAATATCTATCACATGAAAACGCAAAGTTGTGGATACGTTAAATTAGGATTTCATCAATGAGTTTAAGGATTAAAACAGTTGGTTTGTAATTCTGAACTTGTTTAAACTTCTTTAAAAAAACACATTTCAAGGGTAAAGTTGGGGGTTTGAAAGATAAGAATTATTGTATTTTTGTTTTTTTTTTTCACTGGTACAGTAGCAACCAGTGGACAAGCAGTAAACAAGCAAAATCGTCTCGGAACGATGCATATTATGAAGTTTCAATTCACAATTTTCTGTTAAAAACTGATTAATATTTGTCTTTATCATATTTTACTAAAATGAGAAGTTCTGAGTCTAGACTGTAGGTCTTAAAGTAGGGTTAACATATCCTGCAACGCCAAATAGAGTACATTGCGATTGCGATTAATACCAAGATAACTAAAATCGTTCAAATAAAGCCAATTTGCTGAAAGTCATGTGTCATTTAAATTAATTAGAAATTTTCTTTCAAAATATTCTTTAACGATTGAAAAACGATGAGTCAGAAATTCAATACTCCTAGCTGGATTATTTGAAGAAATAGTAGTGTTTGAGAAGTGTCTGTAAGTTGCATTTCTTCAGTATATTTTGTTCAAGATGTGGAACACAAACTTCATAAACTGGAAGAAATAAGTTCGTTTTTCGGTTAAATTTATTTCAACAAAAAAATACTCAAAAAGATAAATACGCCCATTTCTTCATCACAAAAGAGTACATGAACTCTTAAATGAGTATGTATGGTTTCCCTATCTTAGAGTGATATGTAATAAAACTCCGGAGGCGAGCAAATTTTCTGATAAATTTGTTATGGGAGAGTGGGAAATCATGGGCCACTTTTTTTCGTTGTTCCATAACTTCTTTTTTATAAAAGATTAAATGAGAATGAAAAATGGTATGGTTTTCTACATTTTCAAGGTATCATAAAGTTTTTTTTTAAATTTTTAATAAGTTATTTTCCCCAAATTCTGACTGTTTGAAAAAAAGCAATACTTTTTGGATTTTGAAAAATGGTAAGGAATCGTAGGCCACCAAATCCAAATTGATCAAATAACATGCAAAATAATGAGTTGACCCAAAACTGTGATTTCCCAATTCATTTCGTTATTTTAAAGCAATTTCAAATGATGAAATGAAAAAGAGAGCTGTGTATGATCGCATAGTTTCCAAAACCTGGCTCGCGAATATTTTGGCAAAATTTCTTACATAGAATGGACAAAATATTATTCATAACTCTTCATTTGGCATAAGAAAACTTTACAGATAGGTAGAACGTATTTAAAGCTCTTAATGTGTATAAAAACATAAAAATATAGGTGATTCAAGATGTGTGGCCCACGATTCCCCACAAGCTATGATTTGCAAATTGGTTGCGTTTGTGTGACTTATTGATGTTTCATCAAAAATTCCTTTTTCACGTGAAAGATCATGACAAAACTAAGATCATAAGCGTATGAGCATATTTTTGTTATGCACTTTAGGTTCCCCATCGATGAAATTAGCGGGTATTTTTTTAATTATGGAAGTAATTTTTTTTTTAACTTTTTTTAGCTTGATAAATAAAAGAAGCATATGATGCGTATTTCAGTTAACAACATATAGGAATATATGCTTACGCAAAGCGAAGACGATGACGATTGGTTTGAGATTTTTATCTCAACACACCTCGAGATATTAAAAGTGGCCCACGTTTCCCCATGGCCCACGATACCCTACTCTCCCCTAACACTTATTTTAAACCCCTTCCTGGACCTAAATAATTCCCACTACTGTGATAGATCCATTTGAGTTGGAAAAATCGTCATAAGGGGGGTAAAACTTCAAACCCCCGTTAGCAGGGCCTTGCATAATTTGTACTGCAATACTTTCTAAATAAATATTGTTTTATATATGTTTATTTAGAACAACTTTGTAAAAACATTTTTTTTTCTTTAGCCTTTGGCTGGTTCGTCTCTGGTTGTAAAAAAAATTCCTTCTCATTGTTCAACGAATGAAAGACCTCCTTCCCCATTTTAAAATAGAGGGTTTTACAACAAATCCTCAATTTCAATCTCGAATGAAATTTTGGATCTTAAAAATAAAATTTTCATAGAATTAGTTTATCTTTAGCAATTTTAATTGCTGTTTCTATACTGCACATAACCATTCCTTTTTTCCATCCTTATAACAAAAAAAAAAACCTGAATCTGAAATAAACTGGATGATTTGAATTATTTACGTCTTGATTATGAATTAAATAAAATTTCACGTGCAAATTATCCCTAATATATTTTAATAAAAGGTTTTTGTCGTTCTGCAAAGTAGACTTTAAATTTAAATGTTGCAGATTAAATATGCTCAATGTAATACTGAATAAAGTTATAGCCTGCAGTTTCCATTTTCCTGAAAGTTCTTTGGAATTAATTGAGAAGCAACAAGTATGTAGATACATCTCGGAATGAGCTGCACATCAGTCGAACAAATACAGCACCAACTGCGTTAATACAAATTGATCCAAATGCCGTTCGTTAGGTGTAAAACATTAAATATACTGTTTGCCAAGAGGGAGACATATTTGCTGGTAAACAGTTTGTCACCCGGTATTTCACCACCATTATTGCGCTCGGTCGATTCTTTGTTGCAACATCTTAGAAGATTGTTGTAGGAATTTAGGTTGGCAGCAAAATGTTCCACACACGAAACAAAGATAAAAATTGTTAGTCACCGAAAAAAAAACGCATCTCCTACTCTACTTCGGTTTAGACAGCTGAAATCGAAAGTGTTGCGAGTTGAAATTTTGATGATTAAGCTATTGACATTGAGACGTTTGAACGAAATAAATACTAAGGTACTGCAGTTTCACCTTCTTCGCAATCACCCTTCCTTTTCTGTTAGACTTTGAACGTTCAAAGTGAGTAGCTACTGTTACTTAAATGTTCGACAGTTGATTAAATTTGCATCGATGCCGCCGTTGGAAAGGCGCCTTCCATCTTCTGCCCGTATCATCGAATTCTCGGATTGCCCTTAGTCCAGTTGAAATTGAGCCGATTTATTGAAATCTAGGGTGTTATTGCGAGAGCCTACGTGAGGAAATACCCAGATACCCAGATTAAGCCGTATGCAAATTTGGCATTCTGCAATACCGGACTTGTGAATCCGGTTGATAATTTTTTTTTTGCATCCTCTCATCGGCGCTTATGGTAATAAACGCTGGGCGATATATTTTCAGCTGGAATAGGTAATAGATTTGTAATGAACAACGACTTTGATAAAGCCGCTATTGAGGGATTGTTTAGATTTCTGCCAAATATGAACAATTCATAAAAAAAACTTAAGTGCTGTGCAATGAGTTATAGCCAAAAAAAAACTAAATATATTTAATTTTCTTCATTGGTATTTTAATGACTTATTGAAATGTAGTTCTACAAACATTTTAGGCTTTTTTTGTAGAAATAATGTTATGCTGGAAGGGTACAGATTGATTTAAGACATAAATTGTTCAAAATACACTTAATTTAGTTAAAGGTTATGTTGAATAATGACATGTAATAATATGGTCCCTTGTGAATAATAACTTTGAAAAGACATTATGAATTTTCTAGGATTCAGTAAATAAAAACAGGTAGCACAATGGATTTATAATATAAAATGTTTTGAAAGATTACTAAACAGTTTTCGGTTTTATCATTTCTTGAAATTTTCCTAGAAATTTTCATATTCTTATCCTCAAAATTCGAGATTGCATCTCGGTTCCTCGAAAAATAAATGGTAAATCGCCCAACGTGGAAGCTCAACTTCCCATTACGGATAAAAAACTGAACAATTAGCCGGTAAGGGTCATACAGACCGGATTACTTATTCTGTATATTAGAAACTACTAAATCATGTTCACTATTAATTTATGAAGAAAGACATTATTAAAATTTCATTGGCGTCTGAAAATTAATCCGAATGACAAAGATGGCGTTTTTGAACAATCATCGTGACCAATTTGGTTCGAATAATGAAATTTCACTTTGTCAGCTAGATTTAAGATTGAAGCATAAAAAAAGTTTTTACTTTTTATTTTACTTTAGTTTAATCATACCGAATAGATACTAGGAACCTAGGAAAAGTAGAAACAAGCTGGAAAATCGGAATTATAACGTAAAATATAACAACTAAGAGGTCCCATAATATCTCGGATAGTTTTACTCAAATAAAAGCTAAGACCCGCTAGAGTGAATAATGCTAAAATTTTTCTCGCATTTATAAAGGCTGAGCAAATCAGAACCATTTTTTTTTTTCAAAACTTGGTAAAATCTGAGTTTATGATTTAGATTTTCTAAACAAATTCAGGATTAACATTGGCAAAATTCAGAGATTATTTCGAAAAAAACATCAAGAAGGTAGTGAGGAATAATACTTCAAATTTCATTATTTTTATCAAAACGCGTTAGCAACGTCAAAATCGTTTTCCAAACTTCCTTTTAAAAAGAAATTCAGACAAAGCTAGCTCAAAAAATGTTGCACAGCTTGAGTTTTCTGTCTTTTTTCCTGTGCATAAGTCCAGCAAAAGACGGACTTGTTTTACAATATTATGGCAACAATCCAGACCGTAGTTTAATTATCTGGTTCACTTTACTTTGAAAACCCGTGAATGCCCGAAAAAATATGGAAACTCTTGAATGTCTACCCACATCAAAAATAATTCATCACGTTCTCACGTCATTGAATAAAGAACATATTTCAGGAGTTCTCAGCGAGTTAAGCATTATGTTTTTAATATGATATATTTTCTCAACAGAAAAAAAACGTTAAGGCTTTACTTTTTATTAACTTGGTCGAGATTTGAACAAATAACTGTACCAAATTATCAGTTTTCGAAAGAAGACTTGCAGCACAGAATAGGTAGAACAAAGAAAAACATCTCCCATTTTAATTATGTCCGAATGTCTTGTACAATTGCAAGGTATATTGCTTTAAATTTAAACTTTGCCGTTAGTTGTGAGAATTTATAATTCATGTTTATACGTTAATTGATTTTAAGACTTTACAAAGAAATATTCCTGAATTTTATCCAGACAATGTCAGAGCAAATACCGGAAGTTATTGAAATTTTTTTTTAAAATAAGAAGAACTTGAACAGTCATTAAAAATCAATGGGAATTGAATTTATAAAACTGGGCAATGTAGAATGCTCACTTTATAACCATAAGTATGAGAATGAATCATGCAAAATTATTGTTAATTTTTTGATCATTATTGAAATTTGCAAAAATCAATTTAAAACAAATTTCCTCAGTTACTTAAGTTGGTCCAATCGGCCATACTGAGTTTGTTTTTTTTTTTCAAATTCAAATTGAATCTTTTCCAACTGAAGTTTTCTACTATTGATTCTGAAGTACTTTGATTATAAAAATTTTCTCACTGAATTTTCTGAATATATTGAATTCAACGTATCATTTTCCAAAAGATAATTCTTAAATTGATTTCAATACAAATAGAGATTCAATTTATTGACATTTTCAAGTCTTTTGCTTTTTTTAAGTTTCATGGTTTGAACTCGAGAGATTTGTTGTAAAACATTTGAATTTTTAATGATTACTGATTATGTGTTTTGAACATCTTATCTTCATGCTGATTTTATGTATGCAAATTTATTTTTTGCCACATTTAAAATAACTATTTGACAAATTTTCCTGTTTTCAATATTTGATGTGAAATTTAAAATCCACATCACATTTTTAAATTTTAACACATAACATAAAAACAATTTTTTAGGTTTATTAAAATGACATTGAAATGAAATAATTTTTTTTAATAAATAATTTAGTTTTTTTCTTCTCTGGCTCTGATTGTAACTTTGTTTCTCAAGTTTGTTTATGAATTGCGTTGATATTTGAATTTAAGACACTGATGAGATTCTAAATAAAATATGGTTCCAGGGTTCGAATTATACTCTTGAACTCTTTTATCCGTATCTCCATAGAATTTGGATTTACTTCTTTGGATTTTTTTTTAAATTTTGGATTCTAAGTCTGAAATCTTAAAGTTACTTTCCAATTATTATGAGGGAAATATTTATCCTGCTTTCGATAAATCACAAAATAAGCTATCAAAGATGAAACAAACATGTTCTAATATATGTATGTGTAAATTTTATTTTCTAACCAGAAAATTCTAGATGCTGATAGAATTATTCAATAAATTACGAATCGAATTTTTAAATTTACAGCTCGTAAAAAAGTTTTCATTTTCGATTAGTTGGCATACTTAAACAATTATTCGGATACGAGGAATGTTTCTTTAATTATTTGAGACCCCTCCCTTCTTCCAGTGGGGGTTAAGGAAGAGGGAAGCCCCTTCAATATTATTTTTGTTACATAACTCGAGATCTAATCGAGGAAATGGAACCAAATTAGGCTAAGAAGGATATTTGAGTAGAACAAACCTTTCTTAGATGGTGTTAGACCCCTCCCTTATCCCAGCGAGGAGATAGATAGAAAGGTGAAGATTTAGTCGGAAAATTGGACCAAATTTGGCATGGGATCATTTGGATATGGGGAAAGGATCTATGATTGTTTGAGACACCTCACTACTTCCATCGGGAGGATAGGAGGAGGGAAGAGCACATCCTTACAATTTTGTACATATCTCTTCAACTCAAGAGTGGAATGAATCAAATTTAGCGCGCAGGGGTATTTGGGTGGATAAAAGATTCCATTGGGGAAACAGGAAGGGAGGATGGGGCTTCCATACAATTTTTCATAACTGAAGAAATAATCAAGCAAATCGAACCAAATTTGGCATGGGAGGACATTTGAATACGGTTAAAGACTCAACGTTGTTTGAAACCTCTTCCTGATCCCAGTGAGGAAATAAAAAGTGGGAGGGGGCCATCATACATGTTTCAAAACAAAAAAGAGAATTAATCAGTCGAAAGGCACCGAACTTGGTATGGGATTGTGTTTTGATACGAGTAATTTTTATATGATTATTTGAGACCCCTTTCTTCCATTGAGTTGGATAGGAAGAGGAGACGGGAACTCCATAAATTTTCCGTTGCATATCTATAGAATTATACATACGAAGAAACCAAAAGAGAATTTAGGAACGAGAAATAATTCTATGCCCTCCCTCTTTGCAGAGGGGTAATAAAAAGTAAAAGGGACCTCTCATACAATTTCTAACGTAGCTCCAAAACTTCAGAGATCAAATTTTGCCAAATTTGACCTGGGAGAGTATATGAAAACAAGATAAGATTATTTGAAACTCCTAACTTTTATTTAGTGAGGAGATAGAAAAGGCAGAGGGTTCATCCATTTTTTTTTAAATTTGAGAAATGGTTTTGCTGTTAAGGGCCTTAAAAACAAGAATTATTTCTATGATTTTTAACAGGGGAACATTCTTAACTTTTTTTTTAGAATGACTTGGAAGAGGAATTTTAAACTACGCTCGAAACGATCAATTCACAGTCTTAGTTAGTCATTTTACTTGAATTAAACGATGTTATTCACACCGTTTTCATGAAATTTTTCTTAACAATTTGTTAACGTGCACAATAATTGTTTAAAAATGGAACGCAGTATCATTTGGCGGACGGAACCCGTATTATTTGTTTAATGGATCTGTTATCGCGTACATCCGAAATCTTCGAAAAAAACGAGTCATTTGGGCGGATGAAAATTTAACCATTTTAATAAAATAAAGCCTAAAATAAAGAATTTTACGAATATATTTTAGCCTTATTTGAAATTTAAGAGCGTATTCTACACCAAAAAAGTAGGAACTAAAGATTCAAAATATGAGCTTTTTCCTAAACACAGAAATCTTGACAATCTCTAGTGTGTAGAGTATGGCAAAACCAGGATGTAACAAAAAAAAAACAGAATACCCGAAATTTTAAGTGACACAATGCCACGGCTAATTTCAAATGTGGTTGAATTGTCTTGTTGACTTGGAACCTTCCAAAGCTGTTCAAGTCAATGTGACCCGCAGCAGAGATTCGAAGCATCTTAATCATCATTCCAATATACTGAAGATCTGAGATATTTTAGAGTCAAGTATGTTTAATGAAAGTAATATTGAAATTAATGAGAAAAAAATAAAAAGTTGAGTTACTAAAATCGGTAATTTACCGAAGAAGATACAGTGAAGTGAGATACAGTGAAACAAAGTCAAGAATTGATTTTTTAATTTAGATTTTTTTTATCGGAACATCTGGAAAAGAGGTCAAAATTTTCATCGGACCACCACATATTTATAGAACGTCAGATAGGTAAATTCTTGAAAACTTTAAAAATCAAAGGAACCCTTCAATACTGCAAAGCTGTCAGAATTTAAAAATAAAACTGTTTTTGGAATTTTTTTCGTTCAGACCCAACTGCAGATAACCTGGTAGAACAAATCTATTCAATTTTAAAACATTGTAAAACAAGATAAAACTACCTACAAAAAATAGGCCAAATTTTGCGGCCACAGGAACAATAACAAACTACAAGTCTAATTTTCCTGAAACGGATCATTTTTTTTTGTAAAATATGCCGCTTATGTAATAACACCACTAGCATCGGTATGAAATTGGCTTTCTGATAAATACAATTTTTTTTGCGGAAATCTTGAGTTAATATACTCTAAATCCAGTGCAAAGTTATTTTTTGTGCAAAAAAATCCTTAAAAAAATGTAAATGGACAAAAAGTTCGAAAAACAGCTACCTTTGAAAATTCATCAAAAATTCTGTGTTTCGTATTTTGACAATCTGAAAAAGCCAAAATGTGCTTAATTATGTCAACTTTTCAATCGTCTTTTCAAAACTTATGTGGTGTGCCATAAACAATTTTCACGGCTCCTTAAAAGAAATGTTCGGTTTTGGCCATGATCTTAAAAAAAATTAAAAAATGTGCAACATATAGCATCTAACTTCAGTTTCCTTGGAAACTAAGCTTCATTTTTTGAGCATCCCGTAGCTGATCTACAGTCTTTTTTCCGAAGCATGTGTTTTCGGTTTTTTCTAAGACTTTGGATGTATTTTTTTGATGTATATTTTTTGGATGTATCGTATTTTGGTTGAGTATTGTAAGAAAAACATATTTGAGTCACATCACGAGGTTTCCAAAATTATAAATTTCGTGATAATCGGTTGGGAAACAAGAGAGATGTAAAGGTTTCAGTCAGGAGTGTCCAATTGACACTCCAGGGACTGTAACGGGTAAAAATTTCAGGCACAAACGGCACAAACCTACAAAATTTGGGGAGCCGAAGTTCGAGTTCCGCTGAAAAAAGGTTCAAGTAGCCTTCTATGGACTTGAAGGCCGCCGACCGTGGCCTAGAGGATAGCGTTCAAGTCTTCTAAGCCAGAGGTCATGAGATCAAGACTAGGTCACGGCATACATAGTACTCTTTCTGTGGGTTGATGGTGTTAGCATTAGTAAGATGCTAGCCATTATATCCTTGAAAGATGTACGATTTAGTCTTAAGGTAGAATTTAGATCTCTTCAAAGAAACATGAAGTTTCACTGAGATCCTATATGTGTGTGTTCGTTCCATAAAGTTCTTCAAATAGCCTTTTTTGTGACATGTCAATCACATCCATTCAGTATAAAAGTTACAAATTAGGTCTCAAATAGCCTTCTATGGACTCGAAGTTCCAAAAAGTTTCTCAAATAGCCTTTTTTGAGACGTGTCCGCCATTTCATGAATATGAAATGTGAACGATCAGCACAAAAGGGCATATAATCAATTAATCATTTTTTGTAGCTTGGAAATTGTTGAAATGTATAATTTAGATTGATCTTTCAACTCAGAACAACATAAACCTAACCCGCAAAAGGATTGTTTTTGAAAAAATTGTTTTACTTTAAATAATATCGTCCAACTGTATTTTTCTTATCACGAATTTATCACACATTGAAAGTCAGTTGGAGCAATTCATGATAAACTCAAGAATTTGTATAATTTTACGCTTAGCAGTTATAAACATGGAGTTCGAATTTATTTTAAACCGGTATTATTTTAACGGATGTTTGATTTATATGTTTTTTTTGTGACGTTTCTGAGTAATACCTAACATGCGTCTTCGCTGCTGGTCGCTGGCTGCCCTTGCGGTTATTCAAGAAAAACTTATTACCACTCCTAGGCGTGGCGTCGTGGCAGCGTGTTGGCTATCATCTCGAAGGGTTGCGGTTGAAGTCTGATATCAGGACTAATTTTTTTCATTAGGTTGTTTGATTGCTGAATCAGCAAATCAAACAAATGTGTAACAGGCGTGCGTGCCGGAATGTATCGAACAAAGTCAAAAACTAAGCAATTCCGCCAGAAGAATTGAGGTGATGGGAGGAATAAAGATGGATGCTGAGAAACCGGTTGCACCTCATGGGTTGATGGAGACCGAAGTGAGAGAGGAGAGAAAAGATTTTTTTTTGTTGATTAAACGATTACTCGTGAGCTGAACAGAAGGCCGTTCAAATGTGAAATGGAACTTCAAAGTTTCAATAAGAACTTAAATTTTGGGCTGAATGAATCGAACTTCAGCACTTTGATTTTGCTGATTTTGTTGTGTTTGACCTTTTAGACGAGTCTTTTGGTGGCTTGGGATGGGTTGTAATTACGACCCAAATACATCGAATTTTGGAAATTGCGGGTCACCACTTTTAATCATGCGATTTAGCTCCGCTTTGTGAAAAATTGAAAGTGTGAATTGGTGCCCAAATTTTCATTTTACTGTGTACACTTAGTCCCCCTTACTTCCCTTCCAGCTGGAATGTTTAAAACACGCCATGTTAAAAAAAGAGAGTTCGAAAAAAGTGCAGTATTTTCTTTGTGGATAACTTATACGTCTGTGTATGAAAATTAATTAAGTTTTCAGTAATTTGAAAACAGTTTTTTGGGAACACGTGTTTTCAAACATATTTACAAAGTTTCAGAAAATTTATACGGCTAGAAGTAGCTTCGGCCATCAATAGGTTAATCTAACAATTCATTTTAAAGATAAATGAAGATGGAAAAGAATGTATGAAAACGAATAGAATTATAGGTGCATATCAAATCAGATAGTTTTGATGCAATTTACCTGGTTTACTATCCTGTATCATCGTCCCACTTTCCATATCTCCAAAAGAAAACATTCAACCAAGTTTTGCTAGCTATCACGTTTCACGGTTCTAGATTGACGCGTTTATACGATTTATAAGCTAAAAACAGCAGTACCATATGATATCTGATCGCAAACACATCCAACTTCGTGACACTTTCCCACTCACTTAAAACCCGAATCGCGAATCGCAACCGTAACGATAACACCGCGATTTGAACGTTAATCCTTTTCAATTTCGCATCATTAATTGCGTGATACCCACTCTGATTTTTTTCTTCCGGTGCATGGGAACATCACACAAAAAAACTTAACTCTAGGAACACAGCTGCACTTGCACCCAGAAACGATGCGAATTTCCACGGGAGAGAACGGAAAAATAGCAATCCAATTTAAACTCGAATCACTCGTCGATCGTCACACCGGGGTCGTCGTCAGTCTTTTCGTCAAACCGTTTGTTGGAGAAAGCTCTAATTTTCGATTGACACTGGATTTGTTTTTTTTTTTTTTTTTTTGGTTTGCTTTTTCGCTATACTTCAGGTTGATTATTCGACTACGATGCTTTGTAGGCCTCTGGTGGTGAACTTTTTCTGTTTAGATTTAGTTTTTTGCTGAGAAATGCATTTTTCATTTGCTGAAAGCTTTCTCGAGAGGTATCCTATGAACGGTAGAGTCTACTCGGCTATCAATGACCGGAATAAGTGATTTATAGATAGCCCTGAATCCAGGAGATTCACAGATGCTTCCCGATGCTAGGTGCACTTCCCGATATCCGTTCGTCAACTAAAAATCACTCCGTTAATTCGATAACAACGACCACATACTGACTTCGTCGGCTGCCGTGAACTGTTTGTCTGTTTGCCGGCAGCTCGGAAGCCAACCCCTGGTCTCTGGATATCTGATGCCATATAATAACGGCACCAACCCAAAACCAACATCAACATCATCATCATCATAGTCGTAGTCGTCATCCCGGAGATCAGCCAAAACGCTCAGGCTCCGACATCCAGCCCCGGAAGGAAAACACACAAATCGCGGAGAGAGGGCGGAAAAATGCATACACACCCGCACGAACACTGACTGCATGAGAGAATTTATGATTCGTCCTACTTGATTTCGAAATTCCACATTTTTTACTTTTGCCATAAGCCACCACTCTGGCAGCCAACCAGCCAGCCAGTCAGCCCAAAACCTGTACCGAATTGTAAGGGCCCTATCGAATGGCCATGGCAAAAACGGCTACCAGCCTCGGCATCCCTCATCTCACGGATCGGGAATTCGTGGAAGAGGTGGGCTTGACTCCTCCTCTCTGTTGACGACACAGAGCAATTCCTAACGACTACGACGACGACGGTCACCAGAACATGAATCATCCCTCTGGCTTACTCTGGCGAAGCATTCCATCTCGCTCTTCCGCCAAACGGACGCAATCTCGCATAAGCTCTCCATGAAGTTATATACCAAATGGCAGCGGAGGGTGACACACCACGACCAGCACCAGACTTTTCCCCAACGATTGTCCCAGCTGTTTTTCCGGCGCCTAAAGTCGTCGTAGGTTTCTTTTGCTCATACTCATAGCAAGTTGGAAGGTAGCGATGCAGCAAGCCAAGAATGGAATCTCCTCAGTCGGTGCTCTCCGGCAAACGACGTTTAGCTTTGGCAGCATGGCATGATGGTATTACTTATGGAACGAGCCCAGCCATCATGGTGCAGAATTTACCGGCAGCCAAACACAGAGCCCACTATCTTTCTATTGGAAACGTGTAGCATTTCGTGTTTGTAGAAGCTTTTCGTGGAGTCGCCGGCACAGTGGGATTTTTGCCTTTTAATAGGATATCAACCAATTCTAAAGAAGGTTTTTTTTCTTCACTAAATATGTGGGTCCGGAACAACGAAGGAAGCTTTCATAATTTCACTCTCGAAGCCTTTTTAAAAATTAAAATTAGTAATATCTTACGGAAACACTATAGAAGTTAACCTCAACGAGTTTTGTGCTATTACGAGTTTTTGAGGGCTAGCCGACGATGACTTGGGTAGATGTTCAATAAACTAGCCAGGAGACATTTTTGTGCGGCTCGCGAAGCTTATCTTAAATTATATTTATATTATGTATTTTTTCTACGAAATGTTGTTCATTATCATTAAATAGCAGTCCCTTCTGAACCAAAAATAATGTATTAATTACTTGATCAAATATGCACGTCGCTTATTTGCAGTTGTATTAGCCCCACTATCATTCAGATTGTTCACTTTTTCGGAGGATTTCTTGACAAAAACAATATCTTTAGTTTTGTTAATCAACCCAAAGAGTATGTAACGACTACTCAGGAAAACAGCATTTTTGGTGCCTATGTTTCAATAACTGATTTTGTTAAATTTTGGCCTCCTGAAATCAAAACATTTCACAGATTTTGTCATTCACTTCTGGTTTCGGTGATATGACGTGCGGAAATTTTAAAATTGATCAGTTTTTGCTGAAATCGATCTTTTATAACTGATAAACCAATAAACCTTCATATAAACCAAAAGTTGATTATGAATCAATTTACTATCCTTCATTCGATCAAATTCTCAGATATTGCCAAGATATTCTTGTAAGAGAGATACAACGCTTTCAGAAAATTGAATTCTACAATTTATAGATATCCCAAAAAATAAAATTACAATTTCTTCTGACCTCATTTCAGAAAGTTATTGAAAATTGGATATTAAAGATTTTAACTGAATGAATTTCAATGAAGACTGCGAAATGATTTGACATACGGTTCTGAAAACATTAAAGATTCAATTGAGTTTAATTTTTCTTTAAAATTTCGTCAAAACTGCCGTTTTTGCAGGTTTGGACAAAAAATTATCAAAAAGAAAACTTCCTTAACTTTTTTCAGAATTCAAAATTATTCGTGGTATTTGGGAAGGTTGGTCATTGAGTCAATAAGTATTTGATTTTTTAAGCTTCGTCAAAAAGTAGGTACACAAATGGAATTACTTATTTTTTACATCTTTTTAAAAGTTATTTGGAAAACTAGAGCTGACAAAAAACTCTTTGATTATTTGGTTTGGATTCAGCGCCCCCGAATAAGTCAAAATCAATTCAAATCAGATTCCTTGCACCTAGGAAAAATATGAATTTCGTTTTTTTGGTCGTTGTGGTGCTATTTTAAGAAACTTCATTGGCAAATCATGCGCCAAACATCGATTAGCAATGCACATTACCAAAGTCATAAGATTTTCATGTTTCAGCCTTAGAAACCCTTCCCGAGAGGTATTTAAATTAAGTTATCTTAGAAAATTTATGAAATTTGTAAAAAAATTTCTTGAGTAAAAAATTGAAACTGTAACATTGACAAACAAATCTGGATAGAAATTTGTGAAATTATGATTTTTTCATAATTTTCAAACATTGCTCAATATCGCAATGCAATGAATTCATACGGAGCTTCAAATTCAAAATAATCACCATTTCTAGAAAAAAAACTGAGGTTTCACGACAAAATGTATGTAAATTGTGAAAAAAACTTTTTTCCAATTGGGCACATAAAAAAATCGATTTGATTAAGCTCCATGAAACTTTTAAATGGAAGTGATGACGAAAAATACCAACGCATTTGTTTGATCAAAAACAAGGTATTCTCAGAAGACGATTCAAATCTTTTCACGAACCATAGAAAGACTTTCAACATTTTTCGTTTTCAATAAATAAAAGGGATGCAAATGATGTTTCCCTTTCGCTTAACATTTCAAATAAATTCAAGCAAAATGGATCTCTAATCAAGATTTGTGATTATTCAATTTCGGCTGGTCTAATCACCTTGTACTTAAAAAATATTTATGCAAGTACATGAATTCGTTATATTTATCCTTCTTCAGTTTTATTTCTGGTAAAAATTTGTCTTTATAAACAAATACGTAAAGCTTTGTGTGCAGACTGGTCTAGCGTTTCGTCGTGGCTCTGCCGGTTCACTTGACCGTATCCAGCTGGGGAAACTGCGCGCCGTCCCGCTATGCTTGCTCACCCGCTCGCACTCGTCGACTGACTGGCTGGGCGCGTGCACGCTCGTGTCGGATGACCAAGAGTCGGGTTAATACATCCACACATCCCCCTCCTATCCCAAACAAGATATAATAGATTGATAAAAAAAACCTCGTTGTTTAATATGCAACAAGCATATCCATAAAATTATCTCCATGCGAAAATAAGCAAGAACAATCAAAGAAAATTCACATTTTATAGGTAAATTGGTCTTAAGCCTTGTCGCTCGAAGATTGTTTACATTTTGCTTGAATGATGTTGTTAACGTTTTACGAACTGAATACACGGTTAATGTAATCTATAAAACTGTGATTTAATTTGAAGACTCTGTGCTAAATTAAGTTAAATTGTAAAATTCATTATTTTTTCCAACTTGCATGTTCACAAGAGAGTCCGAAAGTTAATGTGAGCATTACCTGAATTGAACGGTGAAGTTCTACCCGTTATAATCTCGCAATTTGACAAGAGAAATTTTTCAATCATTTGAACGATTCACAATAAATCATATTTATGAGAGAAACATATCTACGAATATTTGAGTATTTTGGTTTCGTTTCACTCACTTTCTACGCAAGGTTCAATTCGTTAACTCACTCTCAAAACATAATGAATTGATCAAGTTAAACATCAGTGTGGTATTTTTTCCTTATTAATTATCTACAAGCTTTCCTGTTAATTTCTTCTTTTGTATACAAATCAAATATTTAAGTTTACTCGCGTTTTCCTCATTCCAAGTGACATTCTATGTTAGGAATCTTGACTCGCTTTTTAATTTCGAGCCGTTCTATAAAAAGAATTACGCTTTTTTATTTTCAATTTCATGATCAATTTTTTTCATATCTGTATTTATCTCATCGATTACCGGTATTTAAACTTTAAAATCACTAACAAATCCAAGTTGTTCTGTCGATTCACTTTACGATTTCTTCTAATTCCAATCTTTTAGAATAATTTGTTTTAATTAGGTTCGTTACAATCCAGCTACCTTATCTAATGTTTTTCTTGAGCTGTCCTCTCAATTCACTTGGAATTCAATACATTGTATGAAAGTAGCATTACAACCCTAGCTGTTCTTTTATCCCGCTTGATTACTATTTTTATGAGACTCCAAAGCTGATTTATCGAACTTGTAATTTCAAGTTGTCTTGTTAGCTGGCTTGGAATTCGTAAAGTTCGTAACATATATCTTTCATCTCAAGCGTTTCTCTCAACATGATCGACAATTCTTGTCAATACGCTTTTACACTCGCCTAATAATTTTCACTTAGGCTTAGGCACTCAGGCTGTCCTCTCAAGTCTCCCTTAAGTTTTCTAGCTGTCCTCGCTAGATATTCTCTTCATTACACTCAGGCTATCCTCACAACACGCCTTTGAATGTTCAAGGTGTCCTCTCAACTTGCTTGATATTCTTATCAATACTCAGGCGGCTATCCTCTCAACTTGCCTTTGGTTTTTCAAGCTGTCCTCTCAACTCACTTGATATCCGTGTCAATGCGTTCAGGCAGTCCTCTCAACTCGCCTATGCAATCCAAGCTGCCTTCTCAACTTGCTTGATATTGTCTTCAATATGCTCAGGCTGTCCTCTTAACTCGCCTTTGAATTTTCAAGCTGTCCTCTCAACTCGCTTGATATTCTTATCAATACACTCAGGCTGTCCTCTCAACTCGCTTGATATCCATGTCAATGCGTTCAGGCTGTCCTCTCAACTCGCCTATGGAATTCAAGCTGTCCTCTCAACTCGCTTGATATTCTTATCAATACTCAGGCTGTCCTCTCAACTCGCCTTTGAATTTTCAAGCTGTTCTCTCAACTCACTTGAAATTCTAAATTCCATAAGTAAACCACTCCTCAAACTTACTTAATATTGCAATTTTCTCCTTATCCACGAACTGCACACTTGAAATAAGCATGGACGTAGCTTGAAGTTTTTTTTTATTGCTTTTTCACACTACTTGAATGACAAAAAATTGAATAATTATTCTACACCATGCTTTCCTTTTCTTATTCTGTTCGAATTAGTTTCTGGAGATCATTCAAACCACTGCGCTTTCTTAAAATCACTTCTTCACGAAATGGGTAAAGAAATTATTCACTTAACTCACTTTTTCAAAATGCGTAATTAGTATCCAGTTTAATTTTTAGGGTCACTTGATACAAATTATTTTATCGTGAACCTTCGTCAACATTTTTAACAAACAAATAAGTTTTCTAACTCACACGATTTTTTCGTAAAATCCGGATTGTTTCAAAGCATGTCCAAATTGAATGGAATTGTTAGCAAATTTCTTAAAAAACACCTGTTTAGAAATGGAAGATTTAAGCTGAATTTGGTAACCATTTTTTTGAAATTTTTTGTCGGGTTGATTTTTATCATGATTTAAGTAATAAATGTGTTAGAACCATATTTTTTTCGAGTAAAAACTAAAAAAAGCATATGTCCACAATTAGGAACACTATTTTGAATGTGTTCCTAATTATGGACATAGTCAAAGTTTTCCAAACTATATCAAAGTCATAGAATGTATTTGAAAAAAATTTGATTGATTTAATTGTGTTTTAACTTTATTTTCAACGACCTGTTAAAATAAACTGTTTTGAGCTAATAAAAAATAATTGTTTTTTATTTCAGTGTATCTCAAAGCTAAAAATGTTAAACAATATTTTCGCAAGGTTGTTAAGAACGCACCCTTCGCGACAGAGAAGGAAACCATCAAGTTACAGAGTGCTTCTCAACGAGAACAGAATCGAAAGGAAAAATTAAAAAAAAATTCAATAAAATACGCTGTATACCGTCATCTGGGGCATCATGCAACACTTTTTAACTTCAATAGCTTCTAAAAACCTAATGTCCACAGATAATCCTACCATTTGTACATCAAAAGTTTTAAGATTAGTGGGACATAAAATTAACGTAATCAGAAAAATGATTGGTTCCACCAGTTATTTTTAAATTTACAAAACATGTGGTTTTCACCCTACTAAGAAAAGATGGTAAGTTGCAAAAACCTTTGTTTTTAATGAAAAATCAAAAAAAAAAGTTTGAATAGTTACAGATTTTGACATATTTGTGATGTCGTTACGCAAAAAGCACAATCTGCAGTTATTTTTGATTTTGTTAGAATTAAAGTTTATATTTTTTCTGTCAAAGATGTTTTTTTAAAAGAAAGCATAAGGGTGCTGTGTACATTTAGGGATAAAAAATACTACGAAAAATTTTACATCAATTCTAGCATATGGAAAAAAAATTTAAACTGTGAATCGTTGATTTGCATTTCAATGCATTTTAGCCCAGACTGGAAACGAAATTTTAAAAATATTTATTTAAAAAAAATAAATTATTGTCCGGAAATTTTTCTTACACCAATAGTGTTGTAATTTGTAGGTAATATCACTAAGAAAAACCGTTACATTGTGTAAAGTTTTTTACGGCATAAAAAAATGTATAAATTTCGATTTTTCAAATTTTCTATAAGAATCAAAAACTTCAACAAACTATCTCACGATGTGAGAAACTATGGCATCATCATTTTGTTATCATTAAATGATAATTTTATTACATTATATTAAAATAAAAGTTAAATATGTGTTGTGTTATACAAATGTTGCATCGAATCATGCTGTTGCATGATGTTCTACTGTACTTATTTGTATCCATTACAATGAATTTTCTACTTTTTGGAATATAATAAATGTATCCATTGGAAAAGTAAACGTTTTAATTTATAATAAGCTCAACATCCACTACTGTCTTCAAAATTAGCATGAAGGAATATTGTGTAGGATGTAAACAGTCCTTATTTCTCTATTCATATTTCAAAAACGTTGTAAAATTTATAAAAAGGTGAATTTTGAGCTTTTTTACATTAAAGTATTAAAAAAACAGACCCTTATGCAAAATCAGGAACAAATAGTGTAATATTGGGTACGCTGATACGTGTTTCCTCATATGTTTACATTAGGAACACCCATATGTTAACATTAGGAACAATTAGTGCCAAATTAGGAACATCGACAGACTCTATAAAACATGATATTTTTCGTAAATTAAGGCTTGAAATGATTATTTCAAACCAAAACAGAGTGCAGAAAAAAATTTGGAACTTAGGTACCAAAAAATTTTATATCTTAGTATTAAAGATTCGGCGTAATAATATCAAATCTAAATACGTATGACATAAAATAGCGGAATCAGGCTCATTTACCCTAGGTTTTAATTCTGAATGTATAGATGCATATTTTTTAGAATACATGATCTTCACTATTATTTCCAAATTTAGATATCTTACATTCGTACACAACATGCTCTGAAGAAGAGACCTTAAGAGATTTTATGACTGTGATCATAATACAGTTCATCATATGTTACTCTTTTGTATGTCAACAGCCGAGAAAATACAAAAAAATACTTTCAAAAACCGGAGTATTGATCGTTTCTTTCTGTTAAAATCTCAGCCCTTGAGAGTTAAATCAAATATCGATTTTTCATTTAATGTTTTCTTCATATGTTTAGCTAACCAAGCATATTTTATTGATTTAAAATAGCCAGAAAACAGATTTGAAATATTGCTTTCAATCCCATATTATGTTTTTGCTTTTAATTTTTAAAAACCAACATAGCGCTAACGGCTTAATATTATAATTTTTTCATTGAAGTTGTCTTGACTATGAAATTATGTTATAAATTGTTTAGTAGACTAAAGTGTTGTTCACAAAATTAACAAGGTAGTGTGTTGTGTACATAGACACTTTTTTGAAACATATGTAGGTGCCACGAGCTTTAACACTTTCGTTGTTAAAAAGTTTCAATAGACTTCAATCATTAAAGCGCTTTCGTTTTTTTTTATATTGAAGCGTTTGGAGTCGTTCAACTTGGCGTGCCGCTAGTGTGAAATGCTAATCACATTACATGATACATTAAAATATTCCAGATTCGTTACAAATTAAATTGTCGTCAAAAAATAGTAGGGGAAAAAGTGGGGAATATAGCTAAAGATTTGTCTAATGGGATTCTGGATTTGTGATTTTTTTCTAGATGTGATGTTCAGCGAATTTCGTTTGACATCGAAAGCTTTGAGCGTCACAATGGAATTCATTGTGCTGCTTAATTGATCATCAATCAATTTCAAATGATTATCTGAAAACTTGCAACTCTGCTCTGAGGGTTACAAGACGTGGTATTTTTTAAAATCATTTGATGTTTTCAAGCCAAACACATATTATCATTGAAACAAAACCCACAAAATAGATTTACATATATTTTCAATTTTCCACCAGCGTAAGATCGACAATGATTTAAACGGATCATGAAACCAAAATTAATCATATTTCCCGATTCATCACTGCCGTTTACCCAAAGTCATCTCCATAATCTCCATCGATAAAGCACATCAACCAGCGCGTCCCATTCAGGCTTCAGGTTTTTCCGAATACAAGAGAACCCCAACAGCAGAACAAGGAAAGCCCCACACTTTTGATCTTGCAAGCCAAAATCCTTCCCCTGTTTCTGCTGCCGAGGTTTTCCTTCGACATGTTGGGTTGAAGTTGAACTCTGATACGCTCTTTCCTTTCTTCTTTCCTTATGGCACCGACACACACATTTCACACCCACTGACGTTTATTTACGTGAGAGCTTATCGCTGATAACACCAACAATAACCGTGAATGAGTGAGTAAGGGAGTATTGCAAACTGAGCCACAATCCCCGTTCTCGCTCTCTCGCATGTACTGGTAACGTTTGCTTTTTGTTTGTGCTCTAGGCCACACCTCCGCATGCACTTACATTGTCAAATTCGTCGAATGGGGCGGAGTTTAGCACACCATTGGAGTGCTGCATCAGGACTGTTCATAGGATGCGAAAGAACGAGAAAAGAGGAAATTATCACTTAGAGAAAACAGGACGCTGGAAGAATCGTCAAGCGTTGACCAAACAACGTAACTGAAAGTGTACTTTCACTGTTACTTTTCCTCCAACACATACAAACCGATTTGTGAAGGACTGGTGGCGGTGGCGGAATGACAAGAAAGGGAACGGCGAAAATGGGGTCTACAAATGAGAATGGTTTTGCGAGAGAGGCAAAAGTGTACAATCACACAACATCTCGCAAGAGTCAACCAGCATCAGCGATCGGCAAGTGAAATGGATTGGATCCGGTCGCAATAACGTTTTGAACCGAAATTCTCCGTTTTGTGTGCTTTCGAACTGGAAAAAAGGGAAGCAAGTGAAGGAATGGAGGCGGAGAAGAAAAACGGCTCCAAAATGGGAAATCACATACCTACAACGACAAAGGCTGTGCTGTGGCAATCCGGAATGGTTGTGTTGTGTATTTAATGTTGGAAGGTTTAATTTCAGCCATTAGGGTTTTTAGCTTTTTATGTGACGTATTGATTTTTCCGAGAGCTTAACGAACACTCTTTCTCCATGGGCAATAAAATTGGATTTGTCGACATGAAAAGCAGTGTGGATTGTGCGAGGAAAAATGGAAGGCCCCTTCCTAAATGATTCCCTTTAGTCGAAAGGTTAAAGGGAACAGCTTCCAATGTGGTGATTGAATTTTAAAAGATATCTCGTACATTCGTTTTTTTCTTTTTTTATTTCCATCCAAATGTTATCAAATATTTTTAATCAAAATGAACCTGACAATTTTTTACAGCTTCAATATAAAATACTACGAGTTCCTAAAAAAGCTAAATTTAGCATTCCAATGAATGTTTTGGAACAAGCTGTTACTTTTGATGTTGTTTTTGTAAATAAAGTTTGTTCGAAACTCGTATGGAAATATGCATTCACAATTTTACTCTTTAATCAAAACATGGGTTGCAAAAAATGCAACACTTTGTTTTGTGAATAACTTCTGTATGCATGAAAAGAAATTGATGAAGTTTTTAGTAAAGCTACCTACTAGTGTAATGTTTACATGTGCTAATTTTTGTGACGTTCTATCAAGTGGTTTGATATATCGTCCAATACAGAAGTTAATTGACTAAAGTTTTTGGGCAGTATCGCGAAAAATTCAGATAAGTCCCAGTAGGAGACCCAATAACAGCTAGAAATCAACTGTTCGACCAAACTTCATATTGTAAGTCGTTCATTGAGTCCTACAGGATCTAATGGTGAGCTAATTCGATCTTAATTTCCACTATTCATGAAGTGAAGATGAATGGCAGGGAATTTTAGAGGTTTTATCAAGCGCAAACCAAAACATTTCGATTGGGGAAGAGATTTTTTTTACTGGAGTCTAGCTAACTCATAAACAGGACTGATATTTCTGCAAGGTTAAAAAGCTGCTAGCGGCTAAAATAAACAAAATACGGTGGTCAAATCGTGCGCAAAATATTGGACCTGCTAGCGGGGAGGTATTTTGAAAAATTGCGTGGTGGACAACAATACAAACTCTTTAGCAAGCACCTGGCAGGTTTCCAACCAGAAACTTTTCGTTGACTAGTCTTGCAGGAATGTTCCGCAGATAAAAGAGAAGAAAAAAATTGACTTTTGGTGACTGACGATCTGTGAAAGCTGCAAATGAATCAGTATTACATAACTATAGACACTATGAATGGCCAAATATACAAAGAAGGCTGCTTCCAAATTTTTGACCTTTTTCTCTGAATAACACTTCCATAGACTCTTCAAAGTTGAAAGTCTGTTTTGGTTGGATCTGGAAAGGTGCAATAACTCGAAAACAGAGATGCAATTATAACAAGTCAAATATGTATGTTGTTTTTGTCCCGAAGGAAGACAATCTACTTAATTTGCCATAACTTCGATCAAATAAAATAAAATAGAGTAGTTGTTGAAACCAAGCTTCAGGGATCTGAAAAAAAATCAGAAGTAGCCTTGATTTGGAAAAAGGATAGTTTATAGTATGCATTATTGATGGCGCACGTGGCCAAAAAATTAAAGTCGTTAAACTTCTTCATAGGACGCTAATTTAAAAACCACTTGACAGAACGTCACAACAAATTTCAAATTAATCAAGTAAGAAATTTCTGTGTACCAAATTTGACCAAACTGCTTAAGAAGTTCGAGGTCTTTCATAGGACTTTATATTGGTTTTATATGGGACCCCCCTCTCTCATTAAAAAATGGTAAGATGGTTCATATAACAAATAATCTGAAAAAATTTTTCGTTATATAATTTATCATAATATAATGGAGTATAATTTGTTTTGTAGAAAATTTGATAGAAATCGCTTGAAAATTGTATGGATTGTGCCATATCTATATATATAAAAATGAATTGTCTGTCTGTCTGTTCCCTATAGACTCGGAAACTACTGAACCCATTTGCGTGAAACTTGGCGGATGGGTGTATTAGAGGCCGGGGAAGGTTCTTATAATAGTTTGGAACCCCTCCCTCTTCGTGGAAGGGGGGAGGGGGTCTTATAAATAAAAGTGATAAGTCTTCATAACTCGAGAACTGATCATGCAAATGGAATCAAATTTGGCATGGGAGTGTATTTTGGTACGAGGAATGTTTCTATGATGGTTTGGTACCCCTCCCTCTTTCCACTGGTAAGATACAAAGGAGGACGGGGGCCCAACCTTATTATGTTTTAACTTAACTGGAAAACTAATCAAGCTAATGGAACCAAATTTGGCATGGGAGGTTAGTGGAATACGAGAAATGGTTCTATGATTGTTTTAGACCCCTTCTTCCATCCAGTGGAGATACAGAAAAAAAGGGGGGGGGGGGGTTTAACCTCTTTGTCACTGCATAACTTAAAAACTTTTCGAGCAAATGGCACCAAATTTGGCTTGGAAAGGTATTTGGGTACGATTAATAGTTCTATGAATATTTGGTACCCCTCCCTCCTTCCAGTGAGAAGATAGAAAGTGGGGAGGGGGTTCTTTCCTATTTTCAGCATTACTGGGCGAATAATCAAGCGAATGGAATCATATTTGGCGTGGGCAAATATTTGATAACGAAAAATGTTTCTATGATATTTTGAGAACCCTCCGTTCTTTAAGTAGTAAAATCTTGAGGGAGGAGAATGCTCCCATACAATTTCTTCTTCTTTCTTCTTGGGAACTTACCCAGCAGATAGAACGAAATTTGGCTTGGGAGAGTATTTAGGCTCAAGGTACATTTCTGTGAATATTTGGTACTACAGCCTTCTTCCATTGGGATGGTAGGAAGGAGATGGAGGCTAACTCGAGAACTAATAGAGCTAATGGAAACAATTTTTGAATGGTAAAGCATTTGCATACGTAAAATGGTTATTTGCTTATTTGAGACTTCTTTTTCCTTCAATTGGAGATACAGTTAGGGAAGACGGGAGCTCACATTCGATTGTTTTTCACAATTCAAGAACTTATCTTACAAATAAAACCAAATATGACATGGAAACAATCATGCAATCGATCAAATGGAACAGAATTGGGCATGGGAGTGTATTTATATACACGAAATGTTTGACCTTGATCCCCTCCTTCCAGGTAGAAGATAGATAGAAAGTGGGACTCCGATACAAATTTTATAGCATAACTCGACAACTAATGAAGCAAACGAACAACTCATGAAGGTAGTGTCATGAGAGGGTACGTTCTGATGTTACAAGACCCCCTTTTCCTTCCATTAAAGATAAAGGAATGGGGGAGGGGGTCACTCTCACAATTTGTATATTGATTCGAGAACGAATAGGTCAAAAAGGTGTCCCGTGACGGGACAATGAAGATTCCATATATGAAAAATATGTTGGCTTTAGTTATAAACTTTTGAAGCAAAGAAACCCAGAGTCATAAAAAAGATTCGAACACGGATTAAAAAAAAATAATTAAGATTTAAAAATAAAAAAAAGGTTGCAATTTTATTGTGGAAAAACATTTGAATGATTCTAAAATTGAATTAAAATTGTTTTGCAAATGAAAGAAAATTAAATAACAAGTTAACACAAATTTCAATAATTTTTGGGGGTGTAGCAAAGCACACCGGGTCAGCTAGTAATATGATAAATTTACATGTGAGTCTTCTCTCCCTCATATCGGAAGGCTCTGAAACGAATGTAGAAACCATCTCCGGTTCTGAAAACGGCCATACACCAAATTTAATTTAAGTCCATAGGGAACAAACAGACAGACAGACAAACATTCATTTTAATATATAAGAAGATTTTTTTTCTTCACCCAGTAGCAATCAGATTACTGAATTGCATACTTTTTGGGAATGACATAAAAAATTCCACTTTATGGTTTGTTTGATAAAAATGATAAACACATTAGTTAAAATGACGTTTAATGGTAATGTGGCCAAAATTTTTTCAGCACGTATCCGGGCTATACAAATTCGGGCAATATTATACCAAATCCTGGCCAAATCTGGGCATTTGATTTCAAAATTCACGACCCAAATCCGGGCAATATCCAAGCAAATTTTGTCAATACCCAGGAATTTTCCAATAAAAAATCAAGAAAAAAAATTGAATTTTTTTTATCAAAACACGTTGACAGATTTTGATTTTTATTCTTGGCTTCCAAAAACCTTTCATGATTATTGCTTGAAAACTTTCTCAAAAAATGTCGTTTGAGAGGTACAAATAAAAAATTTACAACAAAATGTGTTTTAATATTTGCTTGCTTTCTCAAATAAAGTGATTAAATCTGGGCATTCTTAAATGAAATCCGGACAACCGCCTACCGGACTGTTCCCAAATTTTGTATTAAATATCCAGGCAACCTGGCAACCTTAATTATGGCCTTGATGATTTATTGACCACAATTTGCATACTTTTTTGAACACTTTCGGTGATATTTTTACCTTTTTCTTAAAAAAAAAGTCAACAAACTATCAAAAGATTCCATTTTGGAGCCAGGGATGGCCACATGATTAGTGATGGAGAGGAAGACTGAAATTTGCTGTATCATTTTCTACATATTTTTTTAACTTTTCGGCAAAAATCCAGCAATTTGCGAAAAGATTTGTAATCATTCAAATTTTAACTTCAGATGATTAGTTTCGTGTAGCGAGTCATGTAACTCAGCTGTTTAGGTGCTAAATTTAATGCTTTTGAGTTAATTGCAGCAGATTCAAAATTTAGCATCGAAATCGCTGGTGTATTCGATTTCAATGTTAAATTTTGAATCTGCTAGATTTTCAATACCAGTCTGTCAACTCTGTCGTAAATATAAATTTCTAACTAAATAAAAATGTGGTTCGGTCCATAAGAACTACCAAAAATCTGATTCTGTCAAATGAACTATTTTAAGAACAACCATTTATCGAACAATTATTTTTTAACGGCTTCAAAAACTTCAACAAAATTTGAGAGAGTTAATACCTAGGCTTGAAAATGCAAGAATCTGTCAGAACAAAACAAAACCTAATTAAATAATTGTTCAATGCAAAACAAGTGCTTTTCTGCATCAAAAAAGTTTTATTGAAAATCTGTAAATAAAAAAGTAAATTTTGCACTGGTCGATAGATTGATGAGAGAAAATATTTTTATTCAGTTTTCCTGCCTCATGTTTGGGCCATGTAGAATAAAAGAATGCTGCTGTTTTCTACACTTTTTGGTTCGGGTGATTATTCTTCTAAAGAATGTATATCTAGCGTAACATTTCATAAAGGCGAAACTAGCAGTTAGCTCGAAAAACGCGTTTGAAATTTCGGAACATCTTATCAAATCCTTTTTAAAAAATCGACCACTTTTTGTTCAACAGAATAAAAAAAATGAGTATTATATTCATTTTTTGTTCGTTGGTTACCAAGAACCTAAATTTTTTCACTAAATTTCGGATATTTTCGAGTTTCGCCCTTTTTTTGTTTTCGATTCTAGGCCTGCAAGTTTCGCCCAATTGATGTGCATGTGATGGCCGTTTTTGTGTTGGTTTTGAAGTTCCGCCCTTTGGTTCGAAAAAAACTAATCAGGCCGTTTTGTTACACACGATCAACTCAGTTACGCCTAAGGCCCTACAAGAATAGAAAAAATAACCCCATTTTGAATAGCCGTAAACTGAACCTCGAAAATACCCAAACTTGAAAACTTTCTACACCAACCCAAATGAAACTCCCTTCCTAAAGGTTTGGCTATTGACGGCTTAATCCAAAGTTTAGCATTAGAAAGAGAACTCATCCCCCAAAATCTGATACCGCAAAAAAAAATGTAAACATAAAAAATATCAATGCAGGCACGGGAATCAAACCTAAACATGCAATTGTACATCGATAACCATCTCAGGATGCTAACCACTCGACCACCGAACAGTTGTTGTGATTGGTGGCTACATCAACGTATACTCTCTACGAATGAAGCAAAAATAAAAATTATCCCCCAACAAAACAGTTCTCCGTTTTGAACTTACCCCCCAAACCTAAACCTGCCACGACGGATGTAATAGAATCAGATTCGCCAACAACAAAAAAAAAACCCAAAAAACAGTTATCCGCTTGAGGAGCAATTTTGACGTATTACCGAGCTGTGATTTTTTCAGCATCTCCAGTTATCAATATTAAACTTAGGTTTAGGAGGTTAGATTTCCCAAGTTTGGGTATTTCTGATTTTCAGTGTAACTTCACGTTTCAACGAAAATGCATCAATAGGAAGTATCGCCCAATTGAATTTTATCAATTTTTTTAAAGTTTAAAGTGATTTTAGGATGAAACCGCGTTTGTTAGATAAAGTGCAACCGCGTACATCCGAAATGACCGTTGACTCGATTTGTTTACATTTGGTAGTTTCGCCTTTTTGAAATGTTACGCTAGATATAAAATTATCACCCTCGCCCTTTTGAGACACCTCGTTAACAAATTCACCATGCACTTTAACTTTTTTTAGCTGAAATTTTGGAAGAACTCGAGGTATAACATCAATAGCTAAACTACGCACTATTAATCCATATTCAATTTTCATAGAAAAAGAATTGCATTTGAACTAATTTTGGTTTCACTGAAAGTATTTTAATACCTCGTTTAGCCAGCCTTTTTCAATTTTAAAGGCACAAGGATGCCAAATTTTGATCTTATTCGACACCAAAAAATGGCATCGCTGTGCCCTCAAAATTCATTTTAAAATGGAAGTAAAACGTGGTATCATGAAGGTTTCAGTGCAACCTACACTTGGCATGATTACGGTAACCACATATGAAATTTGAAAGCCAAAGTTTTGGCATTGTACCAACTCTATTCGATATAAATGATATCAAATTTTACTTTCAATGCATGCTAGCAAAATAAGGTATTATTTTGTCAAAAACGTCTGCTAGGGAATATTTTCCCATATATCCATTGCAATTCTAAAAAGAAAAGCAAAGCTTAGTAAAATAAGATAAACAGGAAAACTGTTATGAAACGTTTGGAATAAATATAGTTAACAGTGATTGATGGAAAAAATGCGGTAAATTCGGAATAAACAAAAAAAAATAGCTACAGCTTTCAATTTTTAGTTCCAATTTTTTACTTTAGCTGCATTTTTACCATATTGCTTCGACAAAATTAATAATCTACTCATGCAGCTTCAATCAAACTCAAGTCCTGTAAACATTTCTGATGAAACGTGATGTTATGTTGATTTGATTACTGCTGAATGTTACACTTTTGTCCTTGCATCTTCAATCTTTTCCAATCCATGAACGATTCCGGATCGAACACAGCAAAATTGAGCCAGCAACATTGATGCCACAGGATTCGAACCTGAGTATCGAGCGTTTCCAAGTAGGAGGTAGCGATGGCGTAATTGTGGGTGGATTAGTAGAAAAGTTTATCCAGCGCTGCCAAAGGGTAAATATGCAGGGGGTATGGGATTCAACCTTTCAATGTTGTATCCTTTTTTCCCGAAAGAAACATAAAGAAGCACAGGGATTGAGGAGGCTGGGGCTGTCGTTTGTCGTTGATGGCACCCTCAGAAATGGCACAAATCTTGTCAACTCTGGAACGGCACCAAAAAACTTTGAGCCAAGGTTTTTTTTTGTTATAACTCCTTCGACAGGTTCGGTCTCTTCGGAAAACTTTGAACTCGCAACAAATCAAATCAAAATAAATCAAATCATCGCACAAATAAGAGAGAAGCAAGGAGTTGGAAGTTTTCCATTGGGGAAGCAACGAGGAAAAAAAATAGAACCCAAGCTCGAAAGAAATCCGATGCCTGAGTGGCATTTTTCTGGTGCTGTCGTGGGTGGAAAACTTTTGTACTTTACATTTGTTTCTCGACACGTATCCTCGATCAGAAGTTTTATTGATGGCGTTATTTTAATCAGTTTTTGCTGTGATTTTTATATGATATCTCAAGAAAACCCGTTAAAATAGGATACTATTAAATCTAAATAAGAATGAATACTTTAATGTAGATATTAAGTATATGTGTTGCTAGTAGGGCTATACCGTCTGTTGCAGGATTCAAGAGTTCTATAAGTACAGCGCAGTCCTTAAAGAAAAGCATTAGACAGATTGTCATCGTGGACTTGGGAGCCCTCTAGGGCCTGAAAAAAAGAAATAATTTTATTGAATTCAAAAAAAAAATCCCACTAATTTTTCGATGAAAAATAAAACTTATTCCACTTTTTTTAAGTTATTTAAATCGGTGGTGCTACTCGATTATCCCTATGCCTATGGTGAGGCTTAAACCTATTTATGTTGGCCTTGGTTATCAATATTGAGCAATTTTTCTTCTTACGATTAGTATTTTGGAACATTTAACATATATTTTGAACAGTTACCCCGTCGAATTTTTTTCAACCATATGGCACCATATTTCATTATTTTGAAAACCCAATTTACTTCAAAATTTTAGAAAATAATTTTTTTCTTAACTTCATCGTACAAGTTTGAATCGTAATATACAACGTATGTTCAGGGAGGTTGAGTTTTTTTTTTAAATTAATATTCAAAGAACAGAAAGTCTTGGCATTTTTTAAGTTTGAAAGAGTTTTCAAATCGAAGAATAAACCATGGATCCATAATAAAAATCGAAAAGCTATTTAAAATTTTTATTACAGTATTATTGCAAGCGTTCATCTTTAACCTAGAATATAATTCGGAATTTACTATCAGACTTCGAATATATCTGATTACATAATTATTAAAGCTCAGAATCAAAAGTTGGAAACATAATATTGTTTCCATAAGTTATTTATAAAGATTATTATCATAAGGCTGGAACAAATATCCATTTTTTCTTTTGTCACCCCCCCCCCCCCCCCCCCCCTTCGAAATTGTCAAAAAACCCGAAGGGGGGAAAAATATAGTTTGAAGTATTTTATGTAAATTTCGAAAAAAAATTAAAGTATCCAAAAGATTAAAAGACTAAAAAAACAAATTTCTAAAGATAAGACTTATTTCACCTATTGTATTCTCGATTTTATTGAATTTTTCGATAAAAAAAATTACTTGATTTGTAGGTTTTGTGTAATGATATAGTATGTGATAATGTTGCATACAAGATTTCGTGCAATTTATTCCAATTTATTTGTTTTTTTGCATTATTTTTTATTGTCCCCCCCCTCGCTATGTTCCAACTCCGAGTGACAAAAGAAGGATTTGAAATTTGTTCCGGCCTATATCAGAAGAAAATATGTATTACAAATCTTTGAGTTAATCCCAGATTATTAAACTCAAGATGAAACGTTAAAACATCATTAAACATCGTGGTTTAAGCGTGTGTTTTATTGGCTCAATTGAGTTTTCAGGGCCAAGAAAAGATAATTTATTATAGCTGAGGAATGCGGTTTTTATTTTTTTTAATTTAGTGTTTAGCGCAAGATATACAATTTATTAGATTTCCAAAACTCAAAACGCATGCTCACAAATACAACCATCCCGTGATTATTTAGTTATTTTTCGGCAACAAGGCAATCGTTCGAGTTGAGCATCTTCCGAGAATTTTCCGAGAAAGGTTGAGCGTCTAAGGAATTGTGAGTGAAATAAGTTTAGAACTCGGGAACTCGATTCCAAGCACGATAGTGAGGAAAAGGGGCATAGAGGGATACAGCCGAAAAAAGACTCGAAAATTTATGTAAATATTGTTGATGGAAGACTCGACTACTCAATCTCATCCGATGAAAGGCTTGGATTATTATTTATGTGATTTCGATGAAAGACTCAAACAAATGGAAATAACTAGCATGAATCGACGAGACTCAAATTCAAATAGATTTTTCAAGTACAGTTTGATGAAAGACTTGAATCCAAATAGATTGTGCATGTCTATGACGATGAAAAACTCGGAAAGATTTGCAATTCACTAGTAAGATTCGATGAAAGACTCGAAAAATATTAATACAGTAATTGAATCAAAATATGTATATGGAGATGCAATTTAAATGATCATCGAGTTAAGAAGATCTCATAATAACGATATGAAACAAAAACATAATAAAATAAGAAATAGGAAGAGAGCAATGAAGGTTGTGGATTGTAATAAAAAAGAAAGCAAACGACAAGAGATTTACAGAAACGGGAAAAAAGAATTACAATAGACGAAATGAAAAACAGAGAAGTGAAAAAGGAGATGAAATAAGGAATACGAAAACCAAATTTTGTGATACGATTTAAAGATTTATTCAGAATAAAAATAAAAAAGGATAAGAGAAAAACAATTAAATGCACGAGAAATACGCCAAAAAGCAAGCCAAGCAGACATTTAAAAAATAATTCAAATGGAAAAGAACAGAAAAAACAAGCAATTATATAAAACGAGTTAAGAACGAACAAAAAATATAGAATATAGAAACAAAAAAAAACGATGAAAAATAAGGAGAAAAGAAAAAAAACATGTGAGTGGGAAAAATGGTAAAAAAGTGAACAAACAAGAGAAGACTAGAAGTGAAGCAGAATGAAAATGCAACTAAATGGAAATTATGAAGAAAAAGGAATAAAATTATTGAAAAATAACTGAAGTGGAAAAAACCTGGGGAAGAGAACAATGGTAAGAATGTTCGTAAATTGGAATAAAGAAAAAAAAATGAAAAAATAGTGGCACATGAAGTGCGTCAAAAATGCAAACTAAACAGAGACAAAAAAAAATCAATGTTATAGGTGAAAAAATAGGGAGAAAAGAAAAGATCTGCAGAAAAACAAGAGAGTAAGTGAAACGAGTTAAGAGTAAATAAAAAAAGTAGAATAGAGGAGTAAATATACAAATAATGATAAGAGAACGAAAAAAACGTAAAAAGACAAGAGAGTGCTTAAATCTGCAAAAGATCCAAAACAGAGAAGAAAAAAGAAGTCAATGCGAGTGAAAATAAAACTGAATGAAAAGAAGAGAAATTCCTTAACGGTGGCATGCAATTCTTCGCACTGACAAATGTGGTAACTGAACTCTTTTCCCATGTTTCGTGGTGATCGCCCGTGAGTGATACAAGGTCCAAATATGACCCAACCCAAACGAGTAAGAACGCCTGTTGGTTGGTCTTGAGCGCCTTCTCGAGAATCCAATGGGTGTTCTAGTCTGATGTTATCCATACCTATTATAATTCGGGGCTTCGCATTGACATAAGCTGCAACAGGAATGTTTGAAAGGTGGGTAAAACGTTTAGATAGCTCCGATGGACGCAAGGTTTGGGCTGGAAGGTCCAGACTTTTCACAGTGTGCACTTTTGACAGGTGAAAACGATTTCCTTGGTTTGAACTGCCAGAGATGTCGATTGAACATTTTACCGATTCTGCTTCATATCGCCCCTGACCAGAAGTCCAGTTGATGCAAAGTGGCTGTTGTTCACCCTTCAGATTCAGCTCTTCCCAGAGACTTTGCTCCATCAAAGTACACGTAGATCCCCCGTCTAGAAAGGCGTAAGTAGTGATAGATTTACCTTGTCCATAGACAGTCACTTGTACATACTTTAGCAAAATAAATAAAAATAAAAAAAAAATAACATAGATGAGAAAAAATGAAAAAAATGAAACAAAACATAGTAGTGAGAGAATGCAGAAAGACAAGAAAATTGAAGAAACGGTAAAGGAACGAACAGAGAAACAAAAAAAAGAAAAGGTGAAAAAAGATGTAAAGAAGAGTGAACATAAAACTGAATGAAAAGAAGGCTCGATTATACAGGCAAAAAATGAAAAAAACAAAAAGATTAAATAAAAGGTCCGAAAACCTAAATAAATAAAAATAAAGATGAGAGAAAAAAGAAAAGATGAAAAAAAGGAAAGAAAACATAGTAGTGAGAAAAACAGAAATACAAGAAAATTAAAGAAACCGTAAAGGAACTAACAGAGAAATAAAAAAAACACATTGTAGTGCAAAAAGACAGAAAGACAAAAAATAAAAGAAATAAAGGAACTAACCGAGACACCATAAAAGTGAGAAAAATATTGGTAAAAGAAATGAAGTGGAAGAGAGTATAAAAAAATAAAAAATATAAATAAAGTGGAAAACAAAAGGGGGTTCAAAAGAGAGTTCATAAGATGGTTAAAGAGACAGTAAAGAAAAGTGATGATAGACTAGTAAAGACGAGAAAAAAATAATAGAAAAAATATCAGACGGAAACTTCAATGAATATAATTTCAGATCCCATCAATTAGAATTGGATAAACATTAAAACTCTTTGTCAGACTCGATAAAGCAAATTTTGTATAACTCAAAATCCAAGTAATGTAGTGATTATAGATAACTAAATAGTAAACAACTGCGGGATTTCTGATGCATTGAACAAGCCTAATAGCTCCCAGTGATGAACAGTGATGTCAATCTTTTTTTTCTGGATCTTCCAGACTTTTTGGACTTTTGCCAGACAGTTTTTTAGGTTTCCAGACATTTCCAGACTTTTGAGTTTCGACATGAATTTTCCGACAAAACAATCAAATTTCGAAATTTTCGTTGCAAAATGGAAGGAAATGATTCGAATTAGTAATTAAAGAGTGAGGAATGCCACGAAGATGGTAGTAAAACAGGAAGTAAAGCCTAAAATGTAGTATCGCCGACATCACCACTATAGTCTCAGACATTGATAGTGTATAGAATGTATAATTATTATAAAGTAATGAGTGGTATTCCCTACACTGTAAATTTTTGCCTCGATTTACAGCAAAAAAAATTGCTGGAAACGTTAAGCAATCCAAATTTTTGCTGGAAACCAGCAATCGGTTTTCGAATTGCTGGATTTTTCAGCATTCGATTGTGTTCTTGTCATTTTTGCTGAAAAATCAGCAATCGGTTTTCAAACTGCTGGACTTTCCAGCAATTGATTTAGTTTGCTGGAAAATCAGCAATCGAGTTGTCAAATTGGAGACTGTTTGTTTCCGTACGCTGAAGCAAGGTGAGACTCTATTTTATGAAATTTGGTTAGATTAATATAATTACTTTATTTTCCTCTATATTCTAGCACCAAGATATCAAGTCAAGGGTGAGTTTTTATAGGACAGGTAGATATGCTATAAAAGATTCTAATCAAAATTATTCTTACAGGTGACGGATGATCAACACTTTGGCACAAAGCTGCCTCCCCAAAGCCGATGCTATATATAGAATATTGAAACAAAAAATCGTGTGTCTGGAAATAAATGTATCCCTTTATTAAAAAGTGGGAGAAAATAATTGTTTTTATTGCTCATTTTATGTACAGCCATTAATCAAAATTTAAATTTGAATTGAAATATAAATTTGATACTAAATACAGCCGGTTGTGTTTAAAGAAATAGCTGGTTTCCAGTAATCTGGATTGCTGATTTTCCAGCAATTTGAATTGCTGGAAACCAGCATTAACGTATGCTGTTTTTTCCAGCAATTTAAATTGCTGGAAAATTTGCTGGAAAGTCAGCGGGACAAAAACCAGCAAAATTTTGCTGGTTTCCAGCAAAAAAAAAATTGCTGTGTAGACAGCAATATTGCGATCTGGCGACCAAAAAAAAAAGGTCATCACCTGTAAAGAGTTCACTATTCTGACTTTTCCAGATATTTTTTCAAATTCTTCCAGACATTTCTTAAAAAAACAGTTGACATCACTGGTGATGAATCCAGATTATCTATATAATCACTACAATAACATTTTGAAAGCAGAGAGATCCTTACTTGAAAAATAACTTATAAGACGTCATCTGATTGAAAATAATCGTCTCAAAAACATGAAGGCATAACAGTGGAAGAAACTGAGGGAAAATGAAATAATCGCATTTGGTTTTTTCATTAAAAACTCAGTGGCATATTTGACCGAATAATCGTTTGGCCGAATAGTTGAAAATGTCGGCATTTGGCAGTTGGTCGTATACCATTCATTATTCGGTACATCCTATCTCAAGACAATTGATAAATGATACGAAAGGAGAAAAACAAACTATTTTTAATTCTTCAATGCAAAATCAATATATGCTCCAGGTTAAGTAGAGTTTTTTCTGTAAATGAAAGTAAATGCTTGGTATATCATTTTTTTATACGTATCAGCCTCCTTTATTATTTTAGAACACGTTTGATTGAGAAACTTAATTCGAAATACTGTATTATTAGTGTCTAAAGTTTTTTCTTCATGATTTGATTTTTTTGTAACTTTAAATAACCCTTTTTGTCGTGTAACGATATGGCTTCAAAAGCAAAATTTAAATGTAATCATACAACCAAAACAATCTGCACGTAGCGGTTACGTGAAAAACTACATAGTTTTTATCCAATTGATTTTCACGTAGATGCTACGGTTTAAACATTTAAACGCGTCACTATAAGAATCGGTGCATAACGAACATCAAATAAAATTTACGTGAATTTTTAGTGAATACAACATGATGTGAGAATGAAAGATTTGTGAAATTCGTTTAGTATTGAAATGTAACTATGGTTGATTTGCTCGTTGCTTTGTTTTGTTTTTCTTTTCATTTTTATTTAAAAAAAAACAAGAAGTTTCTTTATAAAGAATTTTATTCTGAATTTCATTTTGCACTACATAAACCGAATTTTACTCCAACACTTAATCACAAAAAAAAATCAGCAACAATCCGTATTCCTTGCCTGGTTCGATTGGGGTTTCCTATAGAATAAAATAAAAAATTGAATAAATAAAAATGAGTTTTCTGAATAGTTAATAAGTTTGCTTTACCGGATCAGTCGAGGATTCGTTCTCTTATAATTCCTGGAAGGCACCCGGATTTACTTCATCCGCAAACCTAACGCCAACTTTCCGATGTTTCGAGGTCTGAAAAAATAAAATAATTTCGTTGGTGAGAAATTTCAATTTCACCATGTCCAAATCAACGGTAAATCTATTCGGCCACGAATAACGTATATTGTGTCAACTCACCTTATAAATAATCCTGGGAAAACTGGCAGAAGAAGAGGTCTTCGAAGAAGTGGTCCTATAAGAATTTGAGAGAAAAAAAAGACGAATCCGATTTAAAGCATCCACTTAGACTTTACGTGAAATTCATGAGGCAATTATGTTGAAGTAAAGTAGTTGCTACCAGGGCGTCCTTGCTACACTGGGGTTAATACAAAATTCACGTAGAATCGATATGATGCATCAAAATCTTAGTTTACGTAAAAAATATCGTAGAAATAATTTCAAAATTATTTTGGGTGTATGATAAAGTTAATAATCAATTAAATTTTATATTCACAGTAACAGTAACCGAGCTTATCACAGCACCGACAAATATCTTTGTTCATTGATTTTTTTTTCGCATAACTTCAGGGATTTTCTGCAAAAGCGCCTGAGTATATACTGCTTTTATATTTGACTTGTATACAAGTTTTAGTCAGAGATGTTGAAATCGCGAGTCTTCATACTCGCACTTTGCCCTTCTTTGCAGAACGATTTTATTTCGTTAAAATCAAACTGCAATGATGCTATCCAGTGTTACCACATCCAAATCTGTACCGCTCATCGAAAAAATCTTTTTCATCTGTACCGAAAACTCAAAAATCTGTACCGAAGAAAACCAAAGTTCTGCATTCAATGTGATATGTGATATGTGATATGTGAAGATTCTGTAACCTTATTTTTAATCTTAAAAAAGATATATACTTTATTGCACTTAGTACAGTTTTTTAGTTTAACACTTTTTGTGAAACTCATTTAATCATTTTTATTCTCTCTTTAAAAAACTGGCATTAAAAAATATTTCTCATAACAAACACTTCCTATTGTTCATTATGTTTATACATAGTTTTATTAAAACGATTTTTGAGCGTCATATTTATTACGACATTTTTTGGTCCGCCGTTGAATCTTAATTAACTTTTCGTTCTAGGGATAGCGTCCATTGTGTCAACACTCAGACTAGTGAACCTTCATATAAGAGAAGCGACATCTGATCCCTCTTAAAATGAAATATGTGGCAACATCGCCGAAATCTTGGACAAAAAAAAATCCCAGCACTGTTTTCTGGCTCAATGTTCAAGCTCTAAAGTGAACGCTCCTTCAATCCAACAAAATATCATTGAACTCGATGACCGAAGGATCGCGATAAACGGTATGAATGACTTGAATTTCGTTAATAATCAGTTAGCTTTCTAACTAGAAACATGATTCACCAAAGCATTAAAAAAAATTGCACCTAATCATAAATTCATATGACCAGCTAAAAAATTATCTGTTTGAACTATAACAACAATCGCAATACCTTCCTTGGTTGAGTTTTCAATAAGAAAGGTAAAAGCTCTGCGACAAAATGCTCGGATCGATTGGAATCGATTTTGACAGTTCTTTTGCTCGATTGGAATTTTGTGTTTCAGATGTCACTTCTCTTATATACAGGTTCACTAACTCAGACGATTACGAACTTTGGTTTTATTGGCATTTACTTGTGAGAAAATGTATGTGGAGTGGAGAATTGTAATCAGCTATTAAATTATTTGTAGCAAATTTGGAAATCTAATTGTTCCATCGTGTACTTCCCAGTAAGGAACTTCTATCGTATAACTTTTGGCTTATTTTCTATAAAGTTTTCAATAAACATGATGAAAGCAAATGTAGAAACTTTTTCAGTTTATAAAAGTCAAAAATCTGTACAAATCTGTACCAAATTTTGAAAATCTGTCATCTGTACGTACAGATTCTGTACCGAAAATGAGCTCAAAAATCTGTACCTGTCTAGATAAATCTGTACATGTGGCAACCGTGATGCTATCGATAGTTCAATTCGGAAAGCATCAGGAAGGAAGCTTCGGGTAAACTCGGCAAGAGTAAACAGCAATCGGGGGAAACATCAGCGAAACGAACGTACAGTTCTGAAAAAATCGTTTTCGTTCGGCAGCCGAACACATCAATCGGACAACGCATAGGGGCGTGGCTAAAAGTGATAGATACAAGGGAACGGGAAACGAGCGAGAGAAGGGTGCGAGGAATGTTAACTCGGTCCGTCGGCCAACGATCGCTCGTGTGCATTCGTGTACGGTCAGCTTCGTTCTGTTGTTTCGTTGTTGTGATTTTATTCCTGCGAGGCATGGAAAACATCAATGCAAAACTGTTTTCTTCGTTTTGTGCACATTGATGTGATGATTGGAACGAAGATGAAATCAGTCTGCAGATAGCAAGTTAAACTCGGAAGAAATCAGCCGAATGATTCTTTCCGAGGCGAGTTTACGCATCTCTGACTGTGAATCAGAATTAAAATATCGCGTTAGCTTTCATTACGTCGTATGAAACAAAATGTCAACAAAAAGCTTTATTACGAAAAAATACTAAAACTGGTAGCAACTTCTTCCCATTTAGAAAATTTGTAGCCTGGAATACATACTTTGTACGTGAAATACAAATTTAAATGTTTTGAGAACTTTTGCAGCAGTTTTCTGTGAATGATGGTAAGATATTTCATACGACGTAATGATAGCTCACGCGAGAAATATGAATTTAAAATGTTATGAATCTGAGTTTTCAATTTTGAATTACCATTTCAAAGCTTTCAATGTTTGAATTTTGTGTAAGAATCAAGTTTAAGAACTTCGAATTTGAATTTAAAACAAAATTTCACTTTTTTCATGTTCGGAAAACTACTATCAAAATATTGAAAATGCATATGATCTCGAAAATCATGAGTCAAATTTGATGTGAAATGCAAACCCAAATTTGAACCAGGTTTTGAAAGAAGCTTTAATTTCTAATTTCTTATGATTATTCGAACCGAAAATCAAGATCCCTAAACTGGATACAGAATCTGAAATACGAAAAGCGGAATACAATTTTGGTTATGGGAATTATGGAATCAGAACCTACGAAATGTGTTTAATTTAATTTAAAATTTATTATTTAGACTTGAATTTCTACGAACGAGTGAGAATTTTTTTGAAAAAGTGTAGCAGAATTTTGGACTTGGATGCGTTTCTGAGGTTTTGGCATTATCTAGATTGTTACTCTTGATTGACCTCATTCTTTTATCATAATTTGGGCCTAAATTTAAAATTTTGAGTGTAGAGTAGAATACCTCGCTTGATTTTTTGGATCCTCATATGGGGGGGTTTTACCCCCAAACCCCCCCGCCCCTCCCCCGTTCCTACGGCCATCGTTCTTTTTAACAACTTCTTTGAAGATATTTTGCTCAAACTCGAAACGAGTTAAGAATAAATAAAAAAAAATAGAATGGAGGAGTACATAAAAAAAATAGTAATGAGAAGACGAAAATAACGTAAGAAACAAGAGAGTGAGAAAAACGGTAAAAGATCCAAAACAGAGAAGAAAAAAGAAGTGAAGAAGAATGAAAATAAAACTGAATGAAAAGAAGGTCCGATTTAGTATGCAAAAAATGAAGAAAAAAAAGATTATATAAATGGTAATATAGATGGGAAAAAAAGAAAAGATGAAAAAGGGAAGAAAACATAGTAGTGAGAAAAGACAGAAAGGCAAGAAAATAAAAGAAACGGTAAAGGAACTAACAGAGAAATAAAAAAAAACAATGTAGTTAAAAATGCAGAAAGACGAAAAAATAGAAGAAATAAAAGAACTAACAGAGAATCCATCAAAGTGAGAAAAACATTGGTAAAAGAAATGAAGTAAAAGAGAGTATAAAAGAATAAAAAAAAATAAATAAAGTGGAAAACACTAGGAGGGTAGAAAAGAGAGTTCATAAGATGGTTAAAGAGACAGTAAAGAAAAATGAGAATAGACTAGTTAAGACGAGAAAAAAATAATAGAAAAAATATCAGACCCGGAGATTCAATGAATATAAGTTCAGATCCCTTGGAATAGAATTGGATAAACATTATAACTCAAATTGTCATACTCGATGAAGAAAAATTTTCTGTATAACTCAAAATCCAAGAGTAGAGGTGGGTAGTAATGTAATGATGTTAGATAACTAGTAAAGAGGGATTTCTGATGCATTGAACAAGCCTAATAGCGGTCATTGATGAATCCAGATTATCTATACTCACTACAGTAACATTTTGAAAATCAGAGAGATCCTTACTTGAAAAAAAAACTTATAAAACATCATCTGGTTGAAAATAATTGACCCAAAAACATGAGGGCATTACAATGGAAGAGGCTGAGGGACGTGAGGGATAACGAAATAACCGTATTTATTATGCATTTTCTTTTTTCAATGCATAATCAATACATGCCCAAGGTTAGGTAGAGTGTTTTTTGTAAATAAAAGTAAATCTTTGGTATAACATTTTTTTACACGTATCAGCCTTCTCAATTATTTTAGAACACGTTTGATTGAAAAACTTAATTCGAAAAAATTTATTATCAGTTGTCTAAGATTTTTTTTCTTTATGATTTGATTTTTTTTCGTTACTTTATATAACCCTTTTTGTCGTGTAACGATATGACTTCAAAAGCAAAATTAAAATGTAATCATATGATGAAATTAATAATCAATTTAATATTATATTCACAGCAGTGATTGAAATCCTCACCAATTTTCTCATCAGAGGCATTCAAAATACACACTTTGAGGCCTCGCATAGCTATACAGGAGACGATACATATACATTCATTCAAACCTCCCCCCATGAGGAGGATCTGCTCTGAGAGACACTATCCGTTTGCTGCCCCGAACGAACTCTCTCAACGTTCGGTTGCTACATGATGCATGAAGAAGACGAGGCACACATACTCATTTACGTTGTTGAATTTGAATAACTCGAGCCGACCGCAAAGGTTGAGGCAACAACAAAAACAACCGAACTTATTGCGTTGCACGGCCCGCAACGTATGGTGAAAGAGGGGGGAAGAAAAAGAAATGAAAAAACTAGCTGCCTGCGTGCGGTTGCTGTGCAATAATAGCAATAGCAGAAAAACCTCACGCATTCGATCCAGGCACAAACGAGGAGACTCGGGTTTGCTCTGCCTTTTGAATTCGGTTCCCTCAAGGTTGTGACAGGAGATGAGTGAGAGCCATTCGTTTGGTTTTTTGGATTCGCTGCCTCGAATGTATATTGCTTCATGAAGGCGGCCATGTTGAGAGCGTATACATCATCGGTTTTGTCGTTTTCGCTGCCTCAAAGCAACCTTTGCTTCCGAGTAAAGCGTTGAGCGAGAGATGGTTGATCAACTCATGCTCAGCAAAATTCAATCACTGATTCACAGTAACAGTAATCGAGCTTATCACAGCGCCTTAGTAATCTTAGTTCATTGAAATTTTTTTTGCATAACTTCAGGCATTTTTTGCAAAAGCGCCTGAATATATGTTGATTTAATATTTGACTTGTACACAAGTTTTAGTAGCATGCCGTTGAGATATTTCCATCGAAATATCTAAGAAAATATTTAAACTTTGCTTTGAAATTACCGTAAAAATCTCGAAATCTTCGATTTACTTATGAAGTTTGTAGCGAAAACACTTAAAAACGAACACACACATATAGGATCTCCGTGAAACTTCATGTTTCTTTGAAGAGATCTAATTTACTTAACTCTTAGGCTTAGGCTTAGTTGTGTAAATATGTTTGTATGTCAAAAGATTCAAAACATGTGTAAATATGTTTCAAGGAAATATATAATATAAAAAAAAACCAAACATGATGCACTCAATATAAAAAATTGAAATTGAAGACTGGTAAGTTTCATAACCATATTCTCAGCAACAACGAAACAACAGCAGCATTCCCAATCCATCGCCAGTCCCAGCGCATATCAACTGCCATTGTAATGCACTCAGCCAAATCTAAGCAAATAAATTGATGTCGAAATGTGAAAACTCCTATTTTGCCATTCCAGCTTTGAAAGATTGGCTTTCGCCGGATAGCTGATTCTGACAGGCCACGTACCTGCCCGACTTCCATCATCGAGTCCATTAGGGCGTTATGTTTTAGTCCGAACCGAATGCTGAATGTTCAGCCCACCGTCAATAAATTCAAATATGACGTCCGCTTTTTATTTTATTTGCTCCCATCCTGCCGTCCTCAGCTTCCGGCCCACATTTCGTCAATCAATCCGCCCGCAAAATACCGGTCGACACTCTTTTTTCTAGTCAGGTTCTCGCAAAACCAAATAAAATAAATATGATGATGATGATGGCCACGTGCCAAAGGCAGCCCGCTAGCTCGGCAGGGAAAATTCTTCCGACTGAATCGTTCTTTTCAGGCTCGAAATCATTTCTATGCGCTATTTACGCTGTTATGAACATCGAAAAGTCTGATTTTATTATTCACCGATCATAATTTTCACCACAACACGATCCGATCGGAATGGTTTTATCGAATTGGCAATATTGGTACAAAGCATGGGAAATTATGGAGATGAATTGTTCATGGGAGGCTCAGAAACTGTACAGGCTCAGGTTGGTTATTCCAGAGCTTTCCACATCCCTAGACTCGGTGTTGACAGGACTTCCACCCCAATCCCCACCCTCAATAACTCCAGGCTATGTTTTCGAGATGGACAAACGGGAACCAACACCGCAGGACGTCACAGGAGGCACGAACTCAACGTCAAGCATATTTTCCATCACAATCATCTCATTACTTGTAACTGATGTGCTGCTTACGATGTGCGTGCTGTTACTTTTGGCGGAAAAGTGGGCAGAAAAATAACATTGGAATTTTTATGGGGTAACTAATAAATGCATCCTGCTTATGAAGTTCTTAAAAGTTTTACAATTATTTACAGTAACATTTCCTTACAAAATCCCAACAATCCTCCTGAAAAAATTTGAAAAATTTTTTTTGAGATATTGAACTTTGTTTGAAAAATTTAATAAAATGTGATTTGAAGATCTTTTTTATCACTTTAAAAAATATTTGTATTATACTTTTTTCATATGGGAAATGAAAAAAGTATAATACACATATTTTTTCCAATAGGTCAATCGTTAGAGTTCATTAATTCATTTTTTTGAAAGCAATAGTACACTTTCAAATGTTTTTTTTTTCTTTTTCAGAAAAATGTTTTCAAATGTTTGGGTTGATTCGATCCCTAGAGTCCAAAAAGATGTATTCTTCTTCTGAATGGATCGTGATCATTGATTAACTCGAATTTTTTCTGAATTCTGAATCTGAATTCTGAATCTGAATTCTGAATCTGAATTCTGAATCTGAATTCTGAATCTGAATTCTGAATCTGAATTCTGAATTCTGAATCCGAATTCTGAATCTGAATTCTGAATCTGAATTCTGAATCTGAATTCTGAAACTGAATTCTGAATCTGAATTCTTTTTTTTTTTTTTTAAGATAAGTTAACCACCGTTAATTAATTTTGTAAATTTATTTTTCGGCCTATCGGTGAAAAGTAGTTATGAAATTGATAAAGATGGATAGAGAAGTGAGAAGAAAATTTACAGATGTTGAAAAGAGCGAAAGAGCATTTTTGCGAGGAAACTTATTAACGTACACCATACTTTACCCTGCAACATTTCATTATTTAGGAGAAGTAGTACCGGGATAGAGGTGGCACTACCTTAACCTATACAATGAAATCTGGTTGGTCCGAAGTCTACATGTGGTGAACACGTATACTCCGGACGGTATAGCCCGTCCGGAGTATACGTGTTCACCACATGTAGACTTCGGACCAACCAGATTTCATTGTATAGGTTAAGGTAGTGCCACCTCTATCCCGGTACTACTTCTCCTAAATAATGAAATGTTGCAGGGTAAAGTATGGTGTACGTTAATAAGTTTCCTCGCAAAAATGCTCTTTCGCTCTTTTCAACATCTGTAAATTTTCTTCTCACTTCTCTATCCATCTTTATCAATTTCATAACTACTTTTCACCGATAGGCCGAAAAATAAATTTACAGAATCTGAATTCTGAATTCTGAATTCTGAATCTGAATTCTGAATCTGAATTCTGAATCTGAATTCTGCATCTGAATTCTGAATCTGAATTCTGAATCTGAATTCTGAATCTGAATTCTGAATCTGAATTCTGAATCTGAATTCTGAATCTGAATTCTGAATCTGAATTCTGAATCTGAATTCTGAATCTGAATTCTGAATCTGAATTCTGAATCTGAATTCTGAATCTGAATTCTGAATCTGAATTCTGAATCTGAATTCTGAATCTGAATTCTGAATCTGAATTCTGAATCTGAATTCTGAATCTGAATTCTGAATCTGAATTCTGAATCTGAATTCTGAATCTGAATTCTGAATCTGAATTCTGAATCTGAATTCTGAATCTGAATTCTGAATCTGAATTCTGAATCTGAAATCTGAATCTGAATTCTGAATCTGAATTCTGAATCTGAATTCTGAATCTGAATTCTGAATCTGAATTCTGAATCTGAATTCTGAATCTGAATTCTGAATCTGAATTCTGAATCTGAATTCTGAATCTGAATTCTGAATCTGAATTCTGAATCTGAATTCTGAATCTGAATTCTGAATCTGAATTCTGAATCTGAATTCTGAATCTGAATTCTGAATCTGAATTCTGAATCTGAATTCTGAATCTGAATTCTGAATCTGAATTCTGAATCTGAATTCTGAATTCTGAATCTGAATTCTGAATCTGAATTCTGAATCTGAATTCTGAATCTGAATTCTGAATCTGAATTCTGAATCTGAATTCTGAATCTGAATTCTGAATCTGAATTCTGAATCTGAATTCTGAATCTGAATTCTGAATCTGAATTCTGAATCTGAATTCTGAATCTGAATTCTGAATCTGAATTCTGAATCTGAATTCTGAATCTGAATTCTGAATCTGAATTCTGAATCTGAATTCTGAATCTGAATTCTGAATCTGAATTCTGAATCTGAATTCTGAATCTGAATTCTGAATCTGAATTCTGAATCTGAATTCTGAATCTGAATTCTGAATCTGAATTCTGAATCTGAATTCTGAATCTGAATTCTGAATCTGAATTCTGAATCTGAATTCTGAATCTGAATTCTGAATCTGAATTCTGAATCTGAATTCTGAATCTGAATTCTGAATCTGAATTCTGAATCTGAATTCTGAATCTGAATTCTGAATCTGAATTCTGAATCTGAATTCTGAATCTGAATTCTGAATCTGAATTCTGAATCTGAATTCTGAATCTGAATTCTGAATCTGAATTCTGAATCTGAATTCTGAATCTGAATTCTGAATCTGAATTCTGAATCTGAATTCTGAATCTGAATTCTGAATCTGAATTCTGAGTCTGAATTCTGAATCTGAATTCTGAATCTGAATTCTGAATCTGAATTCTGAATCTGAATTCTGAATCTGAATTCTGAATCTGAATTCTGAATCTGAATTCTGAATCTGAATTCTGAATCTGAATTCTGAATCTGAATTCTGAATCTGAATTCTGAATCTGAATTCTGAATCTGAATTCTGAATCTGAATTCTGAATCTGAATTCTGAATCTGAATTCTGAATCTGAATTCTGAATCTGAATTCTGAATCTGAATTCTGAATCTGAATTCTGAATCTGAATTCTGAATCTGAATTCTGAATCTGAATTCTGAATCTGAATTCTGAATCTGAATTCTGAATCTGAATTCTGAATCTGAATTCTGAATCTGAATTCTGAATCTGAATTCTGAATCTGAATTCTGAATCTGAATTCTGAATCTGAATTCTGAATCTGAATTCTGAATCTGAATTCTGAATCTGAATTCTGAATCTGAATTCTGAATCTGAATTCTGAATCTGAATTCTGAATCTGAATTCTGAGTCTGAATTCTGAATCTGAATTCTGAATCTGAATACTGAATAAGAATTCTGAATCTGAATCGTGAATCTGAATTCTGAGTCTTGATCTTAATTCTGAATTCTGAATCTGAATTGTGAATCTTTACATTAGCCTTGTGTTATGTGATGTGATGCTATTTTCAGAAAGTTCATACTCAAATCTACAATTCTACAATTTTATTACGCATGCGTGCATTCATTGTTGCAATACATGATAATTGTCTGGGGACGAGCTTGTCAATCAAGAATAAAAAAACTACAATCGCTTCAAAATAGATGTGTCAAAATTATTTTCTCTCTACCAATGTTGTCTCCCACATCATCATTATATTCCCGGGATGATCATGGTATTTTACCACTCAGAGCACTTTGCGAATTACAAACAGTTATTTTTGTACATAATATTTTGTTTAACTCTTCATCTCACCATAATCTTACCATTGTTATTCCAAACCATTTACATAATACCCGAAATCGAAATAATCTGCAGTACAATCGAGCATTAACAAACCTAGGACAAACTAGATTTTCCGTTTGCGGCCCTCATTGTTTCAATAAACTTCCAACAAATTTAAAAGAAATCCAGAATAGAGCATCATTTAAAACAAAAACGAAAAATTACCTGAAAAGCAAAGTAAACGAGTATATATACACTTAATTCTACCACAAAGCAAAATTTAGAATAATTTAGTATGTAAATATCAACATTTTATAAACTCTTGTAAATACTTTTACTTATTTTTTTCTCATAGATATAATTAGATTAAATTTAGCTTAGTTTCAATAATATTTAGTTCATAACCTCTATTCAATTAAATCATGTTTCCCTTCAAAGGATTTCGAATCCACTGGGAAGCACTTTTTGTATATATTTTTGCTCACGTTCTTTTTTATTTAATTTCTTTTTTATATGGGCAATAGACATTTAGTTAATTATTAATAGTATTTATTTGAATTTGAATTAACAACTTGAATTATTATTGCTATTATCATTTTTATATGCTGCCAGTTCGTCTATTGCCCCAAGGAGCCCACACCAGGCAGCTCAATTGAGCTGTTTGGTGGAGGGGGTGAGCGGAGGGCCCTTAAGCAAAAAAAAAAAAAAAAAAAAAAAAAAAAAAAAAAAAAAAAAAAAAAAAAAAAAAAAAAAAAAAAAAAAAAAAAAAAAAAAATCATGCCCAACATTAGTTAAATTGAGTCATTTTGCTTCAAAATTAGCAATCTACATTACTCAGCCTTAGATATCTGAATCAATTAAAAAAATTCATGAAATCTGCAAAGAACCAAACATTTTAACTAGAGATGTACCGAATATTCGGTCGGCCGAATATTCGGCGCCGAATACCGCCGAAAAACCGTTAAGCCGAATATTCGGCTCACCGAATAGTTGAGCTAAGTATTCGGCCGAATAGGCCGAATAGGCCGAATATCTACTACAGACTTGTGAATTTTTCAAATAATTTTGGATTATTTATAAATTATCCAAAAGTAATGTTGTAAAATCTACACAATCTTCAAAAACTTATGGTTTCAGCAAAACATCTAAGGTTTTTTTTTTTTAAATATGTCTTTATTTGTATCAAATCATGATTACACTTATATTACATTATTGCATTAAACTAGGTGTTCAGCTCAATAATGAACTGTTCATAGCCCTATAAGTAACTAGATTATAAAAATTTATTTATAAGATTTAAATTTGCTGAGCGCAATCAAGTTTTTAATGTAGGAGAACATCCTGTAATAGAAAACATCTAAGGTGATTCCACGTATCTTTCACTGTAGATCTTACAGGAGAATGTCCAGCATTCGCAGGTATCGCTTTATACTTTGATTATAGTTTTTTTTCCAGATTTTCTGGATATATTCAGGCTAGTCCATAAATCCAGTAAAGAATCCAGATAAGAAAAATCTGGCCGGGATGTCCAGATATTGTTTGAAGCTTTCCAAGTTTTGCTCGGGCTTATTCAGATTATTTGCTTAACCAAATTAAAAAAAAACTCAAATTCCTCTTTAAAATTTTTTAGATATTGTGTTCAATAACGATTTTTCGAAAATTTCAAATTGTACATAAATTTTGCCCTTTTTAATTTTTTTTTCTCTCAAAACTCGTACTGAATGCCTGACGTGTTGATACGTGTGGTCAAGGATGGAAAAATTCGTTCACCAGCATGAACGCTAATGATTCTCAATCACCGCTCCGTTCACGATGATAGCATCGGCGATGCGAGCGTGAACAGACGACCGCTGATTGGTCGGATTGGCAATCCGAATGAATGAACTTTTAAATACGTTCGGGTGAACGAACCGATGGCCAAAACGTTCGCCGCAGTTAACTGGATCGTTTTTTATTTTCACCACGACGTTCGTTGGGTGGATCGATTCGCAAATGATTGTTGAAACACAATCGCCAAACGATTGCACGATTGCATTCGCGAATGTTTCTGTAACTGGTAAAAGATTGCACCATCAGGTGCTTGTTTTTCGGCTAATTTTGTGCGTGTTCTCGCCCCCGCGCTCGCTGAAGGTTTGTTTCCTCATGATTTTATTATAATTTATGTTCGAATAAGAACATTCAGCACTTTTGCACACTGCGTAGATAACTAAACTGACAAAGGGGGGTTTGAAAATGTCCACTCTTGTTTACGAAGCCTAGGGATTTAGCTTTTGGCTATTGGGACATTTTTTTAACCAAAATAGCCAAATAATCATTTAATTATGTTGAGATTGCAAGAATACATAATACAAAATTATTACTTTTATATGCGTCACATAAAAGTTATAAAATCCCACACATAAATATTGTAAGCCGACATAGCACTCAAATATCTGCCTACATCTGGGCGATTACGTGTTTGCCTACTTGAAGGCGTTTTGTTTTGTTCGAATTGGTTTTCGGAAGGAAATAAAAAAATTGTGAGGTATTGACTCGAATTTTTTTTTAAATTTTTATTGTTAATTGAAATAACTATAAAAATGCTAAGCCTAATACGTGCGTATGTTTCGCGTTCGTATCCCATAGGACATAAAAGCAAATTCCGCACCGGAAAATTAGCAGCTAAGACGACATTCATTCGACTGAAACAATATCGACGGCTTTGATCGACACCAGGCCGACGTCCTTGCCTCCTATTTTCAAACCCCCCATTGTCAGTTTAGTTTTCTACGCAATGTGCAAAAGTCCACACTTTTACTAATTATATGTTGAATGTTCCTATTCGAACATAAATTAAAATAACATCATGAGAAAACAAACCATCAGCGAGCGCGGGGGCTAAAACACGCACAAAATTAGCCGAAAAACAAGCACCTGATGGCGCAATCCTTTACCGGTTACGGAAACATTCGCGAATGCAATCTTACAATCGTTTGGCGATTGTGTTTCGACAATCATTTGCGAACGTCGTGGTGAAAATAAAAAAAACGATCCAATTGAACGCGGCGAATGTTTCGGGCTTCGTTTCGTTCACCCGAACTTATTAAAAGTTCATTCATTCGGGATTGCAATCGTTAGTGTTCATTGTGGTGTGTTAACTTTTTCCTTTCCCGATTGCTTCGATTGGCAGTTAGAATTGAATGAGTTCACCACGGATTGCAGATTGAATGTACTTCGATCCGATTTTTTCCATGCTTGCGTGTGGTTGAAAGTATGGTATGCTTAAAGTTAAAAATCATCTATCTTTTCAACAACTATTTTGAAGATATCTTGCTCAAATTCGACCTTCATCTAAATCAATACCGGAGAAGCAATTTCAAATAGCTTGGCAAATAGTTTCGACATGTTTATACCAGATTTCACTGGAACGCAATCTCTTTGGTGATTAACGCCCTAGAAGCGATTTGTCATGTGATGTCTTTTCAGTTATTGGTGACATTTTAAAAAGCAGAAAGACCACTACTTAAAAAAAATATCTTGTAATACATCATCCGATAAAATCATCTGGTTAAAAATAATCGACTAAAAACATGAGGGGCACTAATATGGAAGAAATAGAAAGCATTGAAATAATCGCTCAAGTTTTTTTGATTAAAAACTCAATAGAATATTCGACCGAATATTCGGCCGAATATTCGTTTGGCCGAATAGTTGAAAAGGTCAATATTCGGTATTCGGCCGTTCGCCGAATACCACTATTCGGTACATCTCTAATTTTAACTGTAACTTTGACCAATCTTGTTTAAAACCTGAGAAATTATGAATTTTGCTTGATTTTGAAACCTTGCTCAATATCTCAATGCGATGAATTCATACGGAACTTCAAATAAAAAAAATTAACGGTTTATAGAAAACAAATTTGAGGCTTCTCGACAAAATTTAAACAAATTGTGAAAAAACTTTTTAAACATGGGCTCAGCAAAAAATCGCGATGGTTAAGCTCCATGAAACTTTTAAATTGAAGCGATGACAAAAAATACCATTGCATCAGTTCGAACTGAAAGGGTTTTTTTCACAGAAAACGTTTCAAATTTTTTTACGAACCATAGAAAGATTTTCAATTTTTTTCGTTTTTATTGAATAAAAGGAAAGCAAAAGAAGTTTTTATTTTATTTTATAAAAAATAAATAATATTCGCAAAACATTTCAAATCAATTAGAACATTTAAGTTATTGGAAAATGATAAAGATTTAGTGATGGACCTATTAAGTTTCGGCTTAATGAAAAAAAAGCAAGTACACGAATCCGTTTTATTTATCCTATTTAAGTTTTTTTTCATAAATTTGGCGTTATTAAAAACTACGTATAGCTCTGCAAACTATTATTACCTACCTTCATTTTGTTTAAAGGGCCGCCGAAAGAAATTCAAATTAAAAGTGGCCCGTAGCTTCAAAAGGTTGCTCACCCCTGATGTAGAGGGTTGTTTTGAATTCTACTTGCACAGAATGTTGAGTGCAATTCAAAACATATTGCTGCCTTATCGGCCGCATTCATGCAACGACGAATGTTTCGTAGGAAAAATTTTCAATAATTTTTCATGTTCGTTTTTTTTTTTTGAAAAAGTTCAATTTTTCAGTGGTTTTACTCGTATTTTTGTGGCTTTTTGTCACAACAAAAAATGGGGTGTTTTAATTTATTGAATTGATGTGAATTTGCTTTCCTATTTCTCCAATTCGAATTTCATTGATGTAAATTTAATAGTGAAACATGAAAGTTTTCTTCTAAACTTATGGAACACCCGTTACCGTCCAATATTTTTGTTTTGATTTTTACCGCTCCGCGTATTCTGTTCGGTAATTCAACGAGTGTAGTATTTATCGCAATGTTCCTCAATCCGCGTCTTCTCAAGTTACCTCACATTTCACGGTTCGTGCAAACGATATCAGTGCAACAATCGAAAAGTACCTTAATATCCGCTCGGTCGCTCTCAATCCTTGCCGGAACGTCGTTAATTCGGAATATTCCGAGCGTGGTGCCAAATCGTTCCCTACCTCAGATAGTGTTAACCCGGAGCAACTCCAATGACCACCACCAGCCGGAGGAAAGCTCCAGGAAGCGTCCCCGGATGCTTCCGACGCTGATGGATTTCCCGGAAATAGTTTGGCCCTCGGTGATGAAATCTATCAAGAACTGGATCATGGTACAGTTCATTATTCGACCGTACTTTGATCGGGAGTTCAGTTTGCCGGATTTCGTTCAGGGTGCCAAACAGGCACTGATGGTCGTTTCCGCTTCGTTGGCCGGGGGAGAGTTGAAAAACCTGGATGGGCTGGTCGATTATCGGGCATTGAATGATCTGAAAAACTCGGTCACCAAATTGTCGGTGGCACAGCGATTCGATCTGCAGGTCAACAAGGATGATATTTATTTTTCGTTCCCTTACCAGGTTTCTATACTTTTTTTTTTTTAATCATTGTCATAAGAAGTTAAATTATAAAATTTCTTTTTTAAGGTCGGTGTGATGTTTGACGAAGAGAACGAGGAGAGTCAAAAACGGTATGTTGAAATCACCATGGTGTTCCACGTGCTAAAAGGGCTGAGGACGATGGTAGAACGTGGAGAGCAAATCCCATTGAACATAGGGTAAGTTAAGTAACGTGTAGCTTTGGACAAAAATGTTTACCTATAAGGAGTTGAATTCGAAAACGGACTATGAAAAGTATTTTCAATAAGTCGAACATGGTTCATCCAGTAAGGATGAAACCTGCCGACTTTCGGTATTGAACGTCCCCCACCTTTACCACCTACTGGTACAACTTTTTAAGTTGTAGGTTTGGGATTCAAACTTAAAATTCTATTTTTGAATGTTATGCATATTTCGGGTTCAAATTGCTGTCATCTTTACAATCCTACGTCTATCACGAGGTCCTCGTGTACCGATTCTGAAATTTGTATGAAATTGTGAAACATTTTGTTCAGGAGTAACATGAAAATCCAGTATTTCATCAATAACTTTGGTTTCTAAGGGTTGTTTTGTTTCAAATATGGTTTTTCTTAAACTTAAACTATTACAAATTTACAATTCATTCAAAGGTCGCCTTTCGGTAATAGTTATGATATAAAAAAACTGGTAGGTACTTATCACTGCCAACAGTTAAATAATCTATAATTAAAATAAACAGTAATTAAGCTCTAAAAATGAGTTTTTTAAGGGTCAATTATCGAAATGTATGAGTATTTTGATCCTTAACACATTGCGGACCAAATACGAAATATCTCTTTTAGTTTTTGCTCGCCGCCGTTGTGCTACCCTTAGAAGCTTAACTCAAATGTTCTACAAGGGTGCTTAATCGGAATAGCGCACGGCACCCTTTCAAATAAACGAATTTCAAATCAAATCAAATCAAATGTTCTAAGTTTAATTATTGAGATTTATTCGACAACATTGAACATTACACATGCCGTTTCTCAAAGAAGCTAAATTTATAGAATTTGAGTCAAAGATTTCTGTAAAGAATATTAAATTTTGGTGTTTTTTGCTTAGATTTTTTTCGGTCCTCAATGTGTTAAGCATCTAATTTTTGAAGACTAATGACTTTTTTTTACCTTAACTCTAATCGAATTGCGATCTAATACCTGTCGATTTATCCCACTTATCCAGAGTCGACTGTATTATTCATAAGGAATTAGTTTTACAAGGTGGGATAACATATTAAAAAGGGCTTCTTCTTAGAAATTTGTATGAACGAAAAATCCTGTGTCTATAAATATAAGTAGATATAAGGTACCTTCAGCAACTCTTACCTACCTAACCTAAGGGTCCAGCGCCGATTGACCGGCGCATAGGGCTGAGATAAAAGATCTCCACTGCTGGCGATCCGGAGCCAGCGTCTTCACTTGCTGCCAGCCAAGGTTCTCGTCAACTGTGCGGATTTCAGCGGCTAGACTTCGCCGCCACGAGCTTTTGGGCCTGCCTCTTCTTCGATGCCCATCTGGATTCCAGTCAAGCGCCTCTCTGCAAATCTCGTTTTCATCTCTTCGCAGCGTGTGCCCAATCCATCTCCACTTACGTTCTCGAATCTCGATTTCTAGCGCCTTTTGATGACTCCGGCGATGAAGTTCAACGTTTGAGATCCAGTTGCCAGGCCACCAAGCGCGGATGATGTTCCGCAGGCACCGATTCACAAAAACTTGCAGTTTTCGCGTCGTCACCGCATATGTGCACCAAGTCTCACACCCGTACAGCAATACGGATTTGACGTTTGAGTTGAAGATTCGGATCTTAGTTCGTAGAGAGATCTGGCGTGACCGCCAGATGTTTCGGAGACTCGCAAACGCAAATCGGGCTTTTCTGATCCGGGTTTCGATGTCCTTCTTGGTACCACCATCAGGCGTAATCTGGCTACCAAGATACTGGAAGCACTCCACTGTCTCAACCTGTTGTCCAGCTACCACGAAATTGGAACGATTTCCTGTATTGATTTCCATCGACTTGGTCTTTCCGACATTGATTTTGAGACCTGCTGCCTTGGAGCTTTCGGTGAGGTCATCGAGTTTGCTCTGCATGTCTTGTTGTGTTTGGGCGAGCAAAACAATATCGTCTGCCAGGTCAAGGTCGTTCAGTTGCTCCATGGTTGAAGGATTCCACGGCAATCCTCGGTTTGGTCTACAGTCAATCGATCCAGTCAAGATCTCATCCATTACGATGAGAAAAAGTAGCGGTGATAAAATACATCCTTGTCTCACTCCAGCAGTTACCGGGATTGGTTCGGACAAGACACCGTCGTGCAAGACCTTGCACGAAAATGGCTCGTACTGTGCTTCGATGAGATGGACTAGTTTCTCTGGGACCCCTCGTCGCCTTAGAGCTGCCCAGATGTTTTCATGGTTAAGTCGGTCGAATGCTTTTTCGAAATCAACGAACACCAGCAGAAGAGAGTCCTGGAATTCGTTGATTTGTTCCAGTATTATTCGTAGCGTTGTGATGTGGTCCACACATGATCGTCCGAATCGGAATCCAGCTTGTTGCCGTCGGAGTGTAGCGTCGATTTTCTCCTGGATCCTGTTCAGGATCACTTTGCAGAGTACTTTGAGGGTTGTACAGATCAAAGTTATGCCACGCCAGTTACCGCACTCTGTTTAGGTCTCCTTTCTTTGGGACCTTTACGAGGATACCCTGCATCCAGTCGGCCGGGAATGTTGCAGTATCCCAAATGTCAGCGAAAAGACGGTGCAACATTTGTGCTGACAAGGCAGGGTCGGCTTTGAGCATTTCAGCAGGAAGGCAATCGATTCCAGGCGCTTTGTTGGATTTCATGTTCTTGATTGCCGCTTCTATTTCAGCCAGCGAGGGCGCTTCCGAGTTGACGACATTAATGCGACTTACTGTGGGCGCCTCGAGCTGCGGGTTCTGTTGGCCATTGCTATTTGTAACTCGGAAAAGTTGATCAAAATGCTCAGTCCAACGCTTGAGCTGATCTGTTCGATCTGTCAGCAGCTGACCTGCTCGGTTTTTCAGCGGCATTCTTGCACTAGTCCTTGCACCACTAAGGCGGCGAGAAATATCATATAATAATCGGATATCTCCAATGGCGGCGGCTCTTTCTCCCTCTTCGGCTAGGGAGTTTGTCCAGGCTCTCTTGTCTCGTCTACAAGCTCGTTTAACGGCCTTTTCCAGCTCCGCATATCGTAAGCGGGCGGCTGCTTTGGCTGACCCGGTACATGCCTGCTCAATTCCGACTTTCGCCTTTCTCCGATCATCGATCATCCTCCAGGTTTCATCCGACATCCATTCACTTCGTTTTCCACAAACTTTACCGAGAGTACCATGGCTCGTCGTGATAAAGGCATTCTTGATTCCACACCACTGTTCTTCGACTGTTCCGTCTGTCGGCAGCTCCGAGGCTCGGGATTCTAGCTGTTCAACGTATGCCCTTTTCACCTCTGGATTCTCAAACCGGCGGACGTCGTATCGACACCCGACCTTCTCCTCGCGCCGTTGGACACGCGCAACTCTCAGTCGTATCTCGCCAAGGACGAGGTGATGGTCAGATGCAATGTCTGCGCTTCGCTTGTTGCGGACATCGAGAAGGCTCCTTCTCCATTTTCGGCTGATGCAGATGTGGTCAATTTGATTTTCTGTTCGGCCATCTCGGGATACCCAAGTGACCTTATGTGCTGGTCGATGGGGGAAGAGCGATCCACCGATCACCATGTTGTTGTTGCCCCAAAACTTCTACAAACAGCTCTCCGTTTTCGCTCATCTGTCCTAGGCCATGGCGCCCCATGATGCGCTCAAGGTCCTGATTATCGGAGCCAATCTTTGCGTTGAAGTCGCCTAAGTGGATTTGAATGTCACCCTTCGGAATTCTCTCAACCACGCTGTTCAATTGACTGTAAAACTGCTCTTTCTCCTGCAAATCGGCATTGTGTTCTCCAGTGTTAGGCCAACGGACTTCGCTCAGTCCCAATATCTCTAGCTTGAGGCGGCTAGCTTCTCTAGCAAGTTGAGCCAGCTTTCCTGGCTGGGCAAGGGTCAAAACATTCCAAGTTCCAATTCTAGTCCGTGTTTTCATGCTAAAAGTCGTTGCCAAAGTTCCAAATCGGTTATTTCTTCTCTCAGTTTCTGTAACAATACAAGATATCAGGAGCAGTAGGTTGTTAGCCTAAAGTCCCTATCCCGCGATGGGGCTGCCATCTTGGACTTAGCTGGCGGGAGCCGCATTTCATAAATTCAGCCGCTTGCTGCAAGACAGACGCTGTTTGAGCCGCCCCTGACCTGGAGAACAGACGCTCGGTTGTTGTTGCACGCCGCCCCTGACATGGGGAACAGACGCGTGCGGCCACCTTCTCAGTCTGCATGCGACCAAAGCATCCACCGGGGTCGGGTACCCGATCTCCGCTTAGGTTACTCGCACCCCAGCCGGCACCACGGGGAGGTAGAGATAGGAGTTGTGAATAAGAGGTGATATGACCACTATGGGGTCTCGTGTTGCACATTATCCACCGTTTACCAGCCTTCAGCAACTCTTAATGTCGAAAATTTCCAAACATGTAATCTTCATTCCCAAAAAAGATACGCTCTATAAACTGTCTACTAAAAATAAAATATCCAAGTTATTCATGGTAAACTTTCATTCTGTTTCTTGACTTCTCACTTCTTATTAGCTGAGAATAAATGGGGTTTTATTTTCTTTTTCTGAAATCTCCTGGTTCGCAACTTTTACTAGAATTTATCGATTGAACATTGGTTTAGCTTTCTCGAAAACTTCCTCTTAGTTGGATTTTTTTTAATGGATTGCGAGTCTAGTTGTCTACCATTTCGGTTGCTTCTGACTCTACGCTTAGCACAATTGGAAATTCGAATTGTTGAGAAAGAAATAGCTATGTATATGCTCGTCAATTATAGAAAGATCGAGGAATATTTTTCAAACAAATGTAAATTAGTGTAAATTAGTGTAAATAATATTCATCACATTTCTTCGCAAGGAAACTATCCAGCTGAACGACGATACTACATCTGCCCAACAAGACGGGATCGGAGACAACCATCCGAGGCGCTTATAAACGGCACCGAGAGCGTTCTACAGCGTAGCGTTCCCCTCAGTTTCTTGCAATGGAACTGTAGGGGCATTAATATTAAAATTTCCACGCTAGTTCATCTTATTAATTCTCGAAATTTGTCTGTGGTGCTGTTATCTGAAAATCACTTGGAGGAGGCAAAACCCTTTCGAATGAAAGGATTCGCAATCTTCCGTAAAGATCACCGTAATAACCCTGTCAAAACAGCTTCCGTGTCCTACAGGTGTGGATGCTGTTGCATGTACTATCGCCAGTTCAGCAGGTGTAATCACTATTGTGTCGGTCTACATTCATCCAAATTCTACGGTTTCTCTACTCGAGTTGGAGCAGTTTCTAAGTTTTATCCCAAAACCTTTCATCATTGGAGGAGATTGTAACGCAAAAAATACACTCTGGGGTAATGTTGAAAATAATAGAAGAGGTGAAATAGTGCAAAGTGTTGTTGATAAAACCGGCCTGGTTGTGTTGAATAACGGCAATCACACTAGATTTGATCGATCCCGAAACTCAAGTGCTATTGACCTTACAGTTACTTCAGCTGAAATCAGTATGGGTTTTAACTGGGATACGATGGACGATACGTTTTCAAGTGATCACGTACCCGTTGTGTTCGAAACTAATCAGCCAATATCGATCGTCTCTAGTCACCGAACATCGTGTCGCCGAGTGAACTGGGAGAACTTTTCGGAAGAGGACGAGAAGAGAATAGAAAGTGTTCAGTGTAATGACTATGAACAGTTTTTCAATCTCGTGTCTGAAGCGATTTCAGCTGCTTCCCCTCCTCCCAGAGTGTCAAGTGTTAAAATAATTCCGTAACTATGGTGGGACTCAGAACTACAAGTGTTAAAGGTTTAAAGTGTTGGTAAGAACGAAGAAAACCAAATCGTGGAAAAACTTCTGCGACTCGCTAAACAGTGATACCTCGTAACCAACACTTTGTCGTATGACGAGAAAGTTTAAAGGAAAAAATGTGGAGAGCAACCGGCTACGAGACCCTTCAGTAGCTTAAGAGATTCTCGATAGGTTGGCTCCAGCTTCAACACTGGACCTAGCTAATCAACTACTGGTTGGCAATGTTGGAGATATTTGCAGAACATATTTTTCTTTCAACGACCTTGATACTATCCTTCAAGAGAGTAAAAATTCAGCTCCGGAAATGGACGGAATCTCTTATACTGCGATCCGTAATCTGCCACTCTCAGCCAAAAGAATATTGCTAAATATATTCAACAATATCTTTGCTTCAGGAGATATCCCAGCCGGATGGAAGATGCTCCAAATCGTGGCAATATTGAAACCTGGGCAAAAAAGGAACATTGCCAAATCAAATCGACCAATCGCCCTGTCGTCATGCTTCAGGAAAATCTTCGAATTGATGGTGAAGGAAAGGATGGAGTGGCATATGGAATCTGCAGATAAAATTTTCGCATTTCGCAAAGGAAAGGGGACCCAAGATGCCCTGTTCAAGGTTATTGATACTGCTCACAAGGCCATAAAAAATCGCAAACATGCCTTGTTCTGTATGTTGGACATCCGCAGTGCTTATGATTGTGTCAACATAAATCGACTGGTGGATGAATTGCTTAGATGGCAGATTCCGATTGAATTAGTTCGAATCGCGTATTTTCTGTTCAGAGAACGTATTTTGTGCATAGAACTTAACCATTCTATCACTGTGACGCGAACTACATGGATGGGATTACCGCAGGGTTCACCCCTGAGCTTTTTATGCTTCGATATATTCATCAATCATATAGTTAAAAAAAGTTCGCAAAATCCTGGTTTCATTATGGTGGATTTCGCTGACGATATGTCACTTATAACGGTTGGAGATTATGTAGAGGAAAGTGAAGTTTTTCTTCAAAATATTCTGGATTGTGTTGTGTCAGAGCTGGCCAACATTGGGCTAGAAGTTTCCTCGGCAAAATGCAGTACTCTCTTATTCGCCAGTCGAAAACCTACACGCATTTCTAAACTTGACATCAACAATCTTCTTCGAATGCCCTAGATATGAAGACAGCCACTCGAGACGTCAGCTCTGGATAGAACTTCAACGTAGACAGTAGTACGTAACTGTATTGAAACGTAGTAGTACAGTAACTGTATTGAAATCTAGAATCATACCTTTATACTAACTTTTGAGGGAATTTATTGTTTCTAATGATATTTTTATATAAGTAACTATTAGTTCAAATTAAAGTACACAGCTTGGCAAGAAAGGTGAAAACAGAGCCAGATTAGGATTAGTAAAATTTAAAAAAAAAACCTCTAAAACCCGACAACACACTGAGAAAAAGTACCAAAGCAGACAGTGGTCGAAAGCTAGTTATTCCAAAATTCCAAGAATTTATAATCAATAAATACTCTGGCTACAAGCAGTTTTATACAGACGGTTCCAAAAGTACGAACGAATGTGGAGCTGGCTTTTACATACTTCCAAGAAAAATCAGTCGCGATCTTACGAAAGAATGTAGCATTTTCTCAGCAGAACCATATGCATTGAATATTGCTGTTCAGGAAGCAGACACGAATGAACCCACTTTAATTCTGGTTGACTCAGCAAGCTGTTAAGATGGATTAGGAGATAGGATTTAACGACATCCATGGATCCAATCCCTTGAAACTCATCTAACCAATCACTTTCACTTGGGTGCCAGGCCACGCTGGAATAGTTGGCAATGAGGAAGCAGACACATGTGCAAATGTTGCTCGAAACAGCTTAGCACTACCCGTTGATTTTCTAATTTCAGCTCAAGACGCTGTGCGATCCATAAAAACTGGAAGATGGAGAGCATGGAAACACCGATGCCATTCAAGCCAATCATTCCTCAGGCAAAGTAAAAACGCACCCAATACATTCCTACTTATTTGACAAGAGCTCTGCTCCGATGTGCCAGTTCTGTGGTGTATTAACAACCGTCCAACACATTCTGACTGACTGCCGCGGATTTAAAGAGGCCCGAGAAGAACACAACATTGAAGGAACTGTTTTTGAAATTTTGTACAATGAAGACTTGCATGAGAAATCACTATTACAAGTTTTGAAAAAAATGTAAAATTTATGAGACACTGTAAAACTTAAACTACATTGGCACGAATGCCAAAACTTTGGTAAAGTGCAAAGTTCTTCGAAATAACAGGTTACCTCATCCGCCATATTGGTTGGCAGATTTCCAGAATGATGACGTAGTTGTTATGAAAAATAGCGAGCATTGTATTGAATTCTACAGTTTTTCCATAAAAAAGATTTTTGATGCCAGTAACTTGTACGCTACTGTCCTCAAACGCATAAATTCGACTTCCCAGATTAATGAGCTTCTTAAAAAAATACGATTTGGTTTGTGGTTCTGCATAAAATGTGAATTAACCTCGGAAATATCTAAATTTTGGTAGAAATTGTAATTACTGGAAACTATTTCCAAGCATATTGTAAGCTTAAAATGGAAGATATTGCAGGAAGACACATCTAATAGTCCTAATAAATTACTTAACACGCAAATTTCGAGTTCATTAACAGTAAAATATTCAATTGATAAATCATCTTTTCTCGTAACTATTACCTTATTCGAGTTTTGGAATGATTCCAAGCTTTTTATTCAATAGATTTCACACTGAAATCAATTGTTTCAACACTAACTTAATTTCCTTAACACTAATTACTGAACTTTTTTTATGCAAATGACAAAAACGTAGATTTATAATTAAAAAACTCTGGGTAAAGTGTCACATATAAACAAAAAAACAAATCCTGTGATGGTTCTCTGTGCTAAGATTCCTATTTTACATATAATTAAAATTTTGTACTTATTTACAAAATGACAGTTTTTCATACTTTTTTTTATATACGTACATACCTACATCATTTAAAATACTGTCAAACCAGTGAATATTTCCAAATTCTGTATTCTGAGACAAAGATATGATGAAAGTTTGCTCAAAATTCTGTGAAACTATAAATTCTTCTGTAATTTTGTCAATATTTGTGAAATTGGTGCGCCATTTTCAGAACTATTATTCATTGTGAGTGTACTAAAGCTTTAAAAAATTATTTTTGATACCATAACATTGCGGGTTCATTTTGAACTGACTTCAACGCCAAAAGACACGCTTACCTCCATTCAACAGACCATAACTCGACTATCTGAAGAGATACGAAGTCACATTCTTCGACAAAGTTGTTCATTGGAGAATTTATAAATTATTATGGTATTGTTAACAGAAAAAACATGTTCGTTTTTCAGAACAAAATGTTCAATTTTCCCATACAAACGTAAAAGTAAAAATATATTCATGTAAACGTAAAGTTAAAATTCTGCAAAAATCATGGCTGAGTTTTGAATCAAAACTAAGCTATTAGATCTCAAGGTTTTAGAAAAATTAGAAATTAAATCAAAATCGACTCATCCTATTCATATTAAGCCAATTATGTTCAAGCTAAAATCTCGTTTATCATTCCCATCTGTAGAGTAATGCCAGAATATCGGGACAGGATAAGCATCTGCAACTACCGGTTCATCAAGGAATTCACCAAGGGCGTCGAATCGGACTGGACCGTCAATGTGGTCAACCATTTCAAACCATCGGACTTGATCGACGAATGAGGTTCTATTGCGTAAACTATTTCATTTGATTAGATCCCACACAAAGTATGGAGTTAGTTAGAGCGTGTACATTTTGTTAATAAACATTTCGAGAACAATGATGAATGAAATAATAACAAACAAAACTGTCGAACCGCTGCCGACTAATCTACTGCTGAAAGAAAGTGACCCTAGAGTTCAGAGTAAACCATTGATGTTATTGTTATGGGATTGGGCGTAATAAGTTCTCGTACCTGGCGATGAGGTTATTTCAATGAGTTTTCCTTATCTGACCTAGAATGCCTCAACTAGTAAGTAGTAGGTAAGTACGTTTCAGGAATGTCGTAACATCGATTATAATAAATCAACCAATAAGATTTGTAGTAAATTTCTGCATGCTTTACTTAAAACAACTAGTGCTTATACTGTAGTAAATCAATCTCGTAGTGCAAAAACTGCAACGTAGAATGCTGTTCTAATCAGTAAGGGATTTACGTTCATAACTGAACACTGAGTGTTTATGTGTTATATTTTCCTCATATATCGGAAAATTATCAGCAAGATTTTATTAAATGAAAGTCAGACTCCTTCTATTTTTCCGAAAAAGTCCTTCTGATTTTTTCCGTACGGTACCCATTGATCTCAAAGAAAAAAAAATCCCAAAGGTACTCGAAGCTAACATGAAGCGGTTTGAGCTCGTTCATACTCGGATCTTTCTTATCGGCCAATAAAGCTGGCTCAACACGAAACAAAAGTCCTCGCAATGTAAACAATCGGTTTACTTTCGTGTCTGGGATTGTTTCTGGATTATACCATAGCTATCGCATTACAAACTGCAGCACCTTCCGCTGATGAACCGTTGCAATGTTATCTCTACAAAGTTGATTGCAGTTCGAATAATACGTAAAAAACTGTTCGCCAATGGTTAGAATAATTCGAAAAACCATTACCCAGGAAGGTCGATTCATCAACGGTGTTGTTTATTTCAGAGGTAAGCTAAAACGAAATGCTACCCATCATAGATGTTTGTTCTTTTTCTCCCTGAATTTTTATTTTTTACAGCTCTTCTTATCTCGTGGAATTCGCGAATTGGAATGGCCTCGTTTAATTTGAAGCTAAGCTCAAATCCGTACTTTGATTCTATCAACGCTGTATTTGTACTATAATTGAATGACACTTATCAAGCTCCGTTTAACGACCTTTAATAATATTTAATATGGATGACGAATCCGGGAAAATGTGCTTATTTGAACAGGCTCTCAAAATATAAAAAAGACATCTTGACATCTGACAAATTCTGAATTTATGAAGATCTCTTCTATTCTATCCAATAACAAAATTTAAAATTTTTTTTTTTTTATTTAATAAACGTTTATTAGGCCATATTACTTTTTCAAAGTTTTAGTGAGCCGAGGGTCTGATAGTTTTTTAAAATTAGGGGGAGGTTGGAAGGGGTTAGGAGAGGGAGAAGGAGGTTGAGAAGGTGTAGGAGAACTTAAATTCGATCCCTTGATCGGGTCCTGGGGGGTCCAAGTGCGTTTCCGCGATGTTTATCATCTATCTCAAGAGAGGGTTGACGGGTTACTTTTTTAGCAGGAGGAGAGGCTGGTTTCAGATGTGATGCTGTAGGTGTGTTCGTCCGTTTGGGTTGAGGTGGTTGCTGTTGTTGTTTTTTTCCTTCTATTTGTTTCGGTTCGGCTGGTGGTTTAGTTTGCCTATTGTTTTCTGTCGTCTGTTGCTTCAGGTCGGCCTTGACTACGTTGGCGAATGTTACATTGCTGTTGGTTTGCTGTACCAATTTTCGGGCGGCTGCAATCGGTAGATTCTGCTCCGTGCTAATTTTGATTGCCGATGTTTCGGCTAACCAAATAGGACACGATCTGTTTATCGGTGAATGACCTTCTTTTTGGCAGTTCCCGCAGTATGGGTGGTTCTTACAGCTTTGGCTGTCGTGTTGAGTGGAATTGCATTTGGTACACGAGAGGGGACTCCCGCACCTCGCCTTGGTGTGTCCGTACTGCAGACAATTTCTACACATCAACGGCAACGGATAATACAATCGAGTTCGCACTCGAAGAAATCCAAAATGCAAAAACTCGGGTATTACCGTCCCGTTGATGGTTATTATCAATGTGGATGTGTCGACAATTTTCGCAGGGGTCTTCTTGGTGATTCTTCGTACATCTATCACATTTTGGGACGATAGTTCACTGAGCAACTCTTTTTCAGTCATTCCGTTCACCTCGTTACACGTCACTACAAACTTCCGCTGGTTTAATGTAGGATGGCGTTCGATAACTATCGGTGTTCCATTGGTCAGATTGGTGATTTTTTCAAGTTCACTTATTTGTTGTTTGTTTCTTGACTTAATCACATACCAACCATGTTTTTTCTCAAAGAAACCTTCTATTTTTCCCGCTTTTTCTACTGATTTTCCGATGAGGAATGGGTTCTGCGGAAGCTCATGGCCGTCTGCTGCTTTTAAAATCAGATAGTGTAGGCGACCATGCAAGTTTTTAGGATCCATCCATTCCGGTACAGTTCTATCCGGGGGTTCACCCGGCGATGGACTCATCGCACCACTACTACTTCACTCCGTCCAAGTCGAAAAAACACAATATGAGCAGTAGCCTTTGAATAACGAGCACCGATCACAAAACGCGTCCGAACTTGTTCGAGGCTGAGGAGGAACTCCCAAAAAAATTTAAAATCTTTGAAACAAAATTGATGAGATATATTCTGTTCGTTCAAAGCGGTGGAACTTTAAACTAGAATGGATAGTTTTAAAATAATTAAAAAATATAATAATTCTGCCATTTGAGTCTTTTCCCGGTTCATACTATTTATAGTAAGTGTCGTTCTACAGGGTGCGCCATCTGGACGTATCCGATTTAATCGTAAAATAATTCCCCCCTTTTTGTGCAAATTTTAAAAAATAATTGTGATTCTTTCAGGATAATTTACACTTATGGTCTTTCTTTTGCACATTGATCTCATTGATCATTGAGCAAGTCTGGTTTTGGTTTGGTATGTCAGGCGTACTGGTTTAAAAATAGTCATGTAGAAAAAATTGTTTAAAAAAACTATAATAGGAGTTATAGTCATTTGAAGTTCAAAAAATGCTTAGATGACTAGAAAAATCAGAAAATACTGAAAACCCCCGAAACGAAGTTGAAAGTCAGGTGCCTGTACCTAAAGTGTGATACGGTCAAAATTTGGTCAATATCAACTTGACGCATTTCTTTAAATTTTCATGTGTGTGTGTGTGTGTGTGTGTGTGTGTGTGTGTGTGTGTGTGTGTGTGTGTGTGTGTGTGTGTGTGTGTGTGTGTGTGTGTGTGTGTGTGTGTGTGTGTGTGTGTGTGTGTGTGTGTGTGTGTGTGTGTGTGTGTGTGTGTGTGTGTGTGTGTGTGTGTGTGTGTGTGTGTGTGTGTGTGTGTTTGTATGTGTGTATGTATGTGTGTGTGTGGCCGGACCGAGCCAAGCCGGACTATCGACTTACAAGAAGGTAGTGACTCCAAATCGCGATGATAAACAAAATACGACGGCCAAGGCGCGATCCCAGAGGCTGTACACGACGATGCTGACGGAGTTTGACTGCGTGGTAATGGACGACGAAACCTACGTCAAAGCCGACTACAAGCAGCTTCCGGGACAGGAGTTTTAGACGGCAAAAGGAAGAGGAAAGGTACCAGATATGTTCAAGCACATGAAACTGACAAAGTTCGCGAAGAAATATCTGGTTTGGTAAGCCATCTGTACATGTGGCTTGAAAAGCAGCATTTCCATAGCTTCCGGGACTGTCAACCAAGAAATTTACGTGAAGGGTGTTTGAATAAACGTCTGCTACCTTTTCTGAAGAAACATAAGTTGTTCCGTACTGTTCTGGCCGGATTTGGCATCTTGCTATTACGGTAAAAAGGCCATGGAGTAGTACGCCGCCAACAACGTGCAGGTGGTTCCCAAGGACAAGACCCTCACCCTTCCCAAGGACCCTCCCAACACGCCAGAGCTTCGCCCAATTGAGAAATACTGGGCTATTATCAATCGGAACCTAAAGAAGACCAAAAAAACTGCTAAGGACGAGCAGCAGTTCAAGGCAAACTGGCTTTCTGCGGCGAAGAAGGTGAACAAGGTGGCTGTACAAAATCTGATGACAGGGGTTAAGCAATCCGGGGCAATTCGGATTTGGAAAAGCGGAAGTCTAACTGAATATTTTTCCTGAATTTCATACACTGAACCCAAATTCACTCTTAAAATACACATGATTTTTCACTTAAAAACAAGGATCCAGTGATTTTCTTCCATTCAAGTGCGACATATACATTTCACTTGGCAGTCACTTAAATTTCAAGTGAATTCATCCACATTCACTTCAGTCGTCACTTGATTTTGAAGTGAGAAAAAATATTCACTTCCCCATCACTTGAATTTCAAGTGAATGTCGGATTGTAATTGTGTTTATTTTCAGAGTTCAAAATGGCAAATTCTAAAGAGCAGCGTTTAAAGCTTATGCTGGAATTTGATTTTCCCAATTCTTTACTAGGCGATTTTGGCGGTAGTTTGTGTTAAACGTGATGCAAGAAAAAGTTATTTAAATGTGTTATCATGTTTCAGCTTGTGGGTTGAATGGGACAGATTTTCTGGTTTGCAGCAGGGAAGATTTAGAAGTCGCACTATCGGCAGTAACCGATCTGCCTTGAGATTACGATGGAATTTTCCTTTCGCCATAAATTTATGGCGAAAGCGTAATGTAAGTATTTGAAATCGAAGTGCTGTTCTATAAATGTTCTTTTATTTAAAAACGCGAGAGATAATGAACTAGAAACTTACTTAGAAACTCAGATAAATTTCACTCGAACGTCATAGTGTAATTCACTTGACCAGTCACTTAAGTGAATTCACTTGACCCATCACTTAAAATTCAAATGAAATTACGTATGGCGAGAATTTACTACAGATGTCACTTATTTTTAAAGTGAAAATTATTTTGGGTGTACTCATTTAACTTGAAAAAAAAAATTAATTTTATTTTCGTTTATTTAGATTTCAACGATTTACACGCGTTTTCCCTTGACCAAATATTGACCGTATCACCCTTTAGCAGTTAAGTGCAGACTACAGCTTTGGGACAGCTTTAGACTTATTTTGATGTTTTGAGTACTGAAACATATTTGTTGATATTTTTTTCTTTTTATCTAATTTCATTTGACTCAATCGCATGTGATGACTACGGACCCATGGAGGAGAGGTCCAGAATAATGAACGATGATGTGGAGCGGAACTCCTGTAGCAGATCTTCTACGAATTCGGTGAGTGTCCTCATTTTAATCTATAAAAAAAACGACGTAAAAATTGATGTCCTACATGATTGTGTTGAAAAGGAAATATAAATATTAGGGACATCTTCAATCGACCAGTGTTGATCGTGTACTAGGCCCTCAGAGCCAAGAAAAATGCAAGAGCATGAAAGTAACTATCGATAATACACGCTTCTAAGATTTGCTTTTGCGCAGTTTTCAATTTTTTTTTTCGAAAAGTAATAGTTTTCGTTCTCGAACTAAAGAGTTTGAATAAAAATTCATAAAATCTGAAAACTGTTTTAAAATATGAAAAACTAGCTGACCCGGTAAACTTCGTTTTACCTGCTTATGTATAAATCGTAATAAATGTTTGATTTCATCTACACGTCACGTCCTTAACTTCAACGTGCTCGCGAATCGATTCTTATGGAAATTGTAACAAATAAAGTTGAATTTGTTTTGGGACAACCTTCCATAAAAAGTGAGATTCTTGAAACTATTAAACAAACCATCTCTGACCTTAAAAACCCTCGGATACCAAATTTCACTTCATTCCGACCGACCATTCATACATGATGTTGTTACAAAGAAAACGCCTCCATTTTTATATATAAGATAAGTTTGGTACTGCTAACTGAAAATTGTCATTTTTCCCACTTATGTCCTCTAGGCTTTGAAGGCATCCTGTACCAGGTGATCTCTAATCGAAGAATGTAATAAATCAATTTTTGAGCGTTTTTTATTTTAAATAAAAAATCTTTTTTCTTACAAAACTATATCAATTGCAATCTGAGTTGGATGTAATTAAATAGAAAAGTTTTTTTTAATCAGATAGAATTTTGAAAGAACAATTGAAAAATCTAGTTATTGAGATTAAAAGTAAAATCATTGTTTTAAAAGTATTTTGTAAAAATTGGACATGCAGAACTGTTTTCCTATTATTGGAACTATCAGGTATGATTAAGTAATATGATTTTTGTTTGAAGATCCATGAATGAGAAATTATACAGCTTTTCATTTAAGAAAAGTACGAATATTTAATGTTCTAGCTTGAACAATTCTTGAAATAATCGCGTCAGTCTGCGGCTCGCGAAGCTTTGATAAACTTCAATGTATTGAAAGAGAATTTTACTTATAAAACAGAGCAAAGTCATAATGTCTGTAAACTCCTTACAAAATGCCAGTTTTTTTAAGTTTTTATTTTTTATTTTTTATTTTCGAATTTTGCTCTTCTAAGTTGAGTTCATTTGAAAACAAATGAAACACTGTGAAATGTGCTTTGATACGCGGTTAAACCAAAATTGTCATCGGATTGGTCTGTACGAGTTTTATTAAACATATTTAAACATAGAGAAGTATTCTGCATTTTATAAACATGGTTTGTGAGTGATTTCGCTATTCGGAAACCTACAGATGTGAAGAGCGTTTTAATCGAATGAAGCATTTTAAGAACCTATTAAACAAGGCCAAGAATGACTAATAAACACTTGAAAAACTGTTAATGCGTAGCAACAACATTAATCGATATGAACCCTTTCAATTTTAATTTTTTTAAATAAATATAGCAATAACTAAAAATAATATAATTTTAATTTCCAAAACACATCAAAACAAGTTTGAAATCGTTTTTATAGTATCATGACTTGTGGATTTTTTTAAATTGTTAATGTATTTCAACACGATTTCGCAATATTTTTCATTGAGTGCTTAAAAATTAATTGATTGATTTAGGTTGAAAATTGTAAGTCTTCCAAATCCGTAGAAATTGTAGCAAATAAATTAATAAACTTGATTTTTTTTTCAATTTTCCTGCATATCTCCTCTGATAGCTCATTTATACATTGAAATCAAATAATTGAAATAACATGAGTCAATTCCCTAAAATTTCTAGAATATTTTTACAGTTTTTAAATGTGCGTGTGTATATTTTTTCTTCTTATAATTTTGATTACATTAAAATGTGAGTTTCAAGCATATTTATAAAAATAAAAAAATTACTAATAAAAGTTTTAATTCCTAGAAAAATCTCATTTTTTTAATTTGCGCCAGCTGAAACTGATGTCCACCCATGATGTAGAAGATTCCAAAATAGTATTATTTATGAAAGTCGATTAAGTAGTTTTGAAGATACGAAATAGTAGTCAGGGTCTATATGACCATAAACAGCTAATTTTCCCCTTTTTTTTTTAAACGTGAAGGAAGGTTAAACAAACTACTACTGCAATTGTAGGGCCCTCTCTACCAAAAAAATGCGCCTTCTCCCTCCCGAAGGCTAAACTCGGTACTGGCCAGAAGATAGGTCGAACAGCGCTATAACTTTCAGTATTCCAATCCAAGTGCAAATTTCGGGAACAATGTTAGGAGTTGTAATTTGTTATTGTATCTTTGGAATATTGTTTATTATTTATTGTTTAAAACATCAACGGATCACATGTTGATCCTAATGATTACACTATAACTAACAATTTTAAATTATTATCAACATAAAACTACACAATATTTGATACACTTAAATTTTTTTCTTCGGAACACGTTCCTTAATACGTCGAAGTCGAAATGTTTGGAAAACCGATCAAAAGATTTTAAGAATGCCGATAAAAGTGCTTCTAGCCCCGTAATTGTTCAAGCGAATGGGAACGTAGAGCTGCAGGTTGTGGTTTCGTAAGCCTGGGGGTCGTACGCTGAGAGGTATGGCCTCCAACAGTTCGGGGCAGTCGATTCTACATGTGAGAAGGTCCGCGACAACTAGAGCACGAATAGCATTTCGGCGAACTTGGTGGCAGCGGTTTTCATAGCTTGGTAAACGAAACGGATCTTGCCAGTTTAGATGTCGTAGAGCGTATCGCAAGAAACGCCGCTGGATAGCCTCGATTCTTTCAGCTCCGTTCTGGTAGAAAGGGCACCAAACAGCTGAAGCGTACTCGAAATAGAACGAAATATGCAACAATAAAGACTTTTCAGGCAATATCCGTCTTTGAAGTCTTTGGCTACACGAAACAAGAATCCAAGACTTCGAGAAGCTTTGTCGAAAACATAGTTCGTATGAGTCTTGAACTCCAGCCGTCGGTCGAGAATAACGCCCAGATCGTTGATGTGGTTTACCCGGATGATGGTTTTGTTTCCTAGGATGTATGAAGAGGGTGCCGCTTACGGAAAAACGATATTACCGGGCATTTACTGCGGTTCTAGGGCAAGCAATTCATATCGCACCAGTGAGCAAAAGCGGGAACTGCTGTTGCAGGAATTTGATGTCGTCTTGGCCGTTTATGGTGTGAAAAAGTTTCAGGTCATCAGGCATATGCGAGCTTTGTGCCGCCGAGGAGCGAGAATACATCATTAAAACAGATTACGAAAATGATCGGTCCCAAATGACTTCCTTGGGGCTTTCCTGAAGAGGCAACAAACTGCCTAGAAAAGGATTCACCAGTACGAACGGGTTACTTTCGTCCCATTAAGTAACTCCGGAACCAATTCAGTAGGAAACCACAGAAGCATAAACGTTCGAGCTTTGCGATTGCCATATAGTGAGTGGTTCACTTTATCGAACGCCGCAGATAGATCTGTGTAAATGGCGTCTGTTTGAGTTTTCTTGGCAGATGTCCTGCACGAACGATGTAAAACTCAATAGGTTTGTAGTCGAGGATCGCTTAGGCATGAACCCAGTTCAAACAGTTTGGCGATCCCGCATAGAGCGGATATTCAGCGGTAGTTGCTCACATCGTTCTCCATTTTTGAGAACAGGAAACATGTGAGCTTCTTTCCATAATGAGGGAAAGATTCCGCAGCCTAACGATGATTGAAAGATGTGCCTGATAGGTGCCAGCAGAGATGGCCAGTTTTCCCAAGGATATTTCTCCAGTTGTAAAAATACTAGAAAATTTTCTGGCTAAAAGTTAACAAATTTCTGAATCAGAATTCGCTGTGTCGCTGTCAAGGAACATGTAGGACGGAAGCCCTGGTTCTTTCCGTTGATTATTTACGTGCTTCCAAAAAGATTCCGAACTGGTCTTGAAATTCCCTTGTAACCGGTTTAGATAATTTAGGTAGCTACGCTCACTGACTTTTTTATAAGCAGAGTTTAGTTTGCGGTATTCTACCTAAGTGTAAGGGGATTTGAGTTTGTTGTAGTTTCGGAGTGCACGTTTCCTGGCCGTCTTCAGTCGCCGCAGTTCTTTAGTGACCCAGGGAGCCCGCAGATTTGTAGCCACCCTGCGTGTCGGAACATGGCGATCAATAATGTAGTTGAGAATGTTCGAAAATGTCTCAGCAGCTGCATTTGGATCAGAAGGATCGAGCTCAGCTTCTCATTCGATGGACTCAAGGACGAGAGAGATAGCTTAAAATTCCACGTTCTTGAAATCTTGATAGAAGGATGCCGTTCCCTTTACGGGAGCATATATCCTTGCGACATCGAGAGAGACCACTAAGGTTGGGTGATGTGGAACAGCTTTGACAAGGGAAGCGGGAGCTAAGTCAATCGTCGGAATCCTGAAAGCTCCGTTAACCAAACAGAGGTCGAGCATACGTTCGTTTTCATTTTCAATATTATTTATCTGACTTAAAGTCGCTGTACTCAGGGCGCTAGAAGACGCCGAAAACGAAGAACGCAAAGGATCTGGAAACAGAAAGCCACTTCGAGAGGAGCACCATTTTAGGCCGGGCGTGTTGAAGTTGCCAATGACGAGTATGTCATCCTCAGGAGAATAAAAAGAGATGACTTTAGACAGGCAATGCGGAAAGAATTCTGCTAAAACCAGCTCGCTAGAACGATCAGTAACACTCCACCACCAGTAGATTTTTTTCAGGGTGCATAATCTGGGCCAACAATCTGACTGGAGAGGGTACGGTCATTAACCCTTCATTTCATGATTTTTTATCTTTCCTTAAAAATCGTTTTTAACAGTTCGAAATGATGAACACATCATGAAAAAAAATTAAAATAAAATACCATTTTTCACTTTTAACATACAGTAATTGTTGCAAATTTGTTACTTTATGAAACATTACGTTTAAATAAGCAAATTTTAACTTTTAGGTGTGTATGGGAAAATTCAATATTTTGTTCTGCAAAATTCAATTCATTTTTCTTTCCTCTGTGGAATCAAGCCTGCTTACGGTTTTTTGCCAATTTATAAATTCTTTAACACGTTCGTCGCCACGTCACCCATATATGGGTGACGGCTCTCTCAAGCAAGGTTGCCGCTCAGTTCTGCCACGCGTTGTAAATCTGAAGCTCTCTCGCTTTACTTTCATGCTCTGAGATTTTTTTTGGGCGACGAAAGATAAATCCGAAATTGTTCGTGCCGCGGAAACTGTTTACAGGCACTCACTTTGATAACAACAACATACAAGTTGCTATAAAAAGCTGTCAAATTCCAACTCACGCGTACACACAAAAAAAAAGCATAGTAAAATTACTAGATCCGTGGTTTAAATGAACAACACGCAACCATATTTTTGAGTCAATAATGTTTTGTTCTTGATATTACCATGCACATAGTAATTTTACTTTGTGTTAATTTTGGCGGCGCATAGTAATTTTGACTACGTTCATAGTAAAATTGTCAATGATAGAATGAGCTCTTTTACTTCGAGCATTGTAAAATTGCAATTTTCCATTATCGTAATAACACATTAAAATGAGTACCCTATCATGATATACATCACAAAATTACCATGCGGCATTGTATAAAGACCTCGAAATAAAATTCATTTGTTACAAATTTAAATTTTTATTTATTCAAATTGTTTTTCTTTATATGTACATGAATTGCCATGGTGGTAGCACCACCCACGAATGGGGCACAGGGGTTGCATCACACTTAGCGTCTGAACTGAAAATGAAAAAAAAAACGGGAAACAATTAATTATAGGAAATACGAAAACGTACAAAAACTGTTCAGTTTGCTTGTTCAACAAGCAGTAAAATAATCAGAAAATAAAAACACAATTTCACTCACCTGAAAGCCTGCATTTAACGGCCCGGCAGATGTGCTGAAATTGCGTTCCGCAAACAGTGCGCCAGCTCACCGGTTAGCAGCTTTCGTCACAATGTCCTCCGACGTTGTCCAATATCCGAAATCGAGGGAGGTTGAGGAACACGAGCGGGTTGCTCCGGGTGCGGGTTCAAAGGCTCGTTGAGGCCCTTTCCAGCTGGTCGACGACACAATCTGGGAAATCTTTTGTCAACAATATAGGAAAATTGTTCTGTTAGCATATTTCATAAGCAGTTAATTAGAAGTAACAATAAAAAACACAATTTACTCACCTGAGGGAATACATTTCCCGATCCGACAAACCGACCATCCGATAATTTTTGTTCGCGTTCCGAAATCGCGAACGGCTGACCCGTACAAAACAAACACTCGAACGAAGCACATAGTAAAATTACTATGAATTATAATGCGCATAGTATTTTTGACAACACAAATGACGGGTGTTTCAACATTACCATGGGCATAGTAATTTCAAGAACACGAATAGTGTAATATCAAAATATCATGCGCATGGTAATTAAGACACGAGAAAATTACTATGAGCTGTCAAAGTTCGCATAGTAAAAATACTATGTCATAGTATTATCACCCAGATTTTCGGTAAAAAATACTAAATCATGGTTGAAAATACTAAATGATGGATATAGTAAAATTATCATGACTCTGTATTTGAAAAGCCCATGCAATTTTTTTCCGTGTAGTCACTGGTGTTTTCATCACTATCACTTTAGTGTCATACCATCTCACGTATCATTCTGCAACCATGGAAGAGGATGATGCTCTGATCTGCTACATGTGTTTGAAAGTGGAAGACTTTCCAAACCGTCTCATCGAATGTGTCCAATGCAATAGAGTGGTTCACTTTCGATGCAAAAAAATTGTCGGAAATGCTATCGAAAAAACACGTAGAAAACCATTTTTTTGTTCGATCGACTGTAGTACCATGCATGCACAAAACAATTGCACCGAGAATCCTGGATTGACAGACGTTCTAAATGAAATTCGTCGTCTGTCCGTTAGTCAACAAGAAACTCAGCAACAAGTGGCAACGATAGTGAACATCACTAAACAAATTGAGGCATCGCAACAGTTCATATCCGACCAATTTGAACAATTTAAAGCTGAACTCAACTTTATGAAAGAGGACAACGAGCAAATTAGAGAAGATATGGACAAATGGAAAATGAAGCACGAAGCACTAGCTGAGAGGGTGGATCAAATGGAGCTTGAATACGATAAGCTGTGTCGATCAACTCTCAATAAAAACGCGGTAATTTTGGGAATGCCAAGGGTTCAAAATGAGGATTTGAAAGCAACTATTTTCAAATTGTATGAAGTTCTTGGGTGTCAAATGGGAGATGATTCTATATCTTATGCCAAACGTCTCGGAAGCGAAATAATAAGTTCAGCTTCTATTCTTGTGACATTCGACTGTAGAGAAAATAAAGAGAAATTGTTTGAATGCAAGAAACTTCACGGGCCGCTTTTAGTTTCAACAATGTTCAAGGATATCAATGCGGGAACAAAGAAAACTACCATTCGGGATGAGCTGACGTCATACGGAAGAGAGCTGCTGCAAGAAGCAAAGGATTTTCAAACTAAAATGGATATTAAATACGTCTGGCCCGGTCGAGATGGGAAAATTCTTCTGAAGCAGACGGATAATTCGAAGCCGATTATTATTGCTACCAAACACCAACTACAAGAATTGTGCAACAGGAATACTAAACGTTCTTTAAATATGTCCGTGGAGTCGTCCGGGGAACCAAATGCCAAGCGTCATCAAACAGCGCAGTAAAAATATTCGTTTTAAGTAAATCAAATAAATATCATGGATTTCTCAGCGAAAAATTTTACCTTTAATACTATTTCATGTCTGAATAAATCAAATTTTGTATCGAAAACTAATAAAACGCTTACTATTTTGCAACAAAACATAAGAGGAATGAATACTGGAGACAAATTCGATGCATTGAAAGAATCTATAGATCTCTATGCTGGAGATCTTGATGTCATAGTCATAGGGGAGACTTGGGTTAAGGAAGCTAATAGCAAGTTATTTCATCTGAGTGGATATAAAGGTTTTTTCTCTTGTCGACCTGAATCCCAAGGAGGAGGATTAGCGGTCTTCGTTAAAAATGCTCTTATCGCCGAGGAACTATCGAATGTCCATGAAAACGGATTCCATCACATCCAAATACGCCTTAGTATCACCAGTATGCATGTAGATGTACACGCGATTTACAGGCCCCCAAGTTATCCCTCGAGCTCTTTTTTTTCAACTTGAATCAATGTTTCATAACACTGAGCCAAATGTAACAAAAATCCTGGTTGGTGATGTGAATATTCCTGTTAATAATTTAACGAATGAATCCACACAGAGCTATTTTGACATCCTGAAATGTTTTAATATGGCAGTTACCAACACTCATCCTACACGACCTAGCAGCAACAACATCCTCGATCACGTAGTCTGTCCCGAATCACTGATGAATCATGTAAGAAATGCGACCGTAGATCCTGAAATAAGTGATCATTCCACGATAATTTCATCATTCCGGCTTGGAAAACCTCTCACTACTCGAGTTTTAGAGAAAGTTATCATCGACCATAACCAGTTAAATTCGTATTTCGAAGCAGAATCTGTCAACATCAAAGGTAATAACGCGAGTGAAAAACTGAAAAACCTGATAGAGTTATATCGAGCTTTAAAAGTTAAATTCTCCAAAACTGTTAAAGTTGTCGCGAAAGTTAAAAGCACGTGCCCTTGGATGTCATTTGACCTATGGAAGTTGATTAAAATTAAACATAATCTATTAACTAGAAGCAAACGCATGCCTAATAATAGCGAGCTGAAATCCCTCCTGAAACAAGTATCAGCTAGAGTAGTAAGGGAAAAATCACATGCTAAACAAATTTACTACCAATCTTTGTTCAATACGTCGAACCAACGAATGATCTGGAAAAATATAAAATCAGTTACTGGAGAAAAGGAGCTTTTCGTAGATGAACTCAAACTTTTAAAAAACGATCAAGTAATTGAGAAGAAAGATGTAGCAGACATATTTAACCAACACTTCAGCACAATAGGACCCCAGCTAGCCTCCACAATTAACAGTCAACGTAATATAAACCGATTTCACACCATGATACCAAATACCTCGTCATTTTTTATGAGACCTGCCGATGAAAATGAGGTTATTTTGAAGATAAAGGATCTGAATTCAAATAAGAGTTCGGGACCAGATGGAGTTTCGGCAACCTTTTTAAAAAGACACCACCGGATTTTCTCAGTCATCATAAGGGAGGTGTTTAATGAAGCTATCGAGACTGGTTGCTACCCCGCTTACCTTAAGACAGCAAAGGTTATACCAATTTATAAGGAAGGTAGCAAAGCGGAGGTTAACAATTACAGACCAATATCGGTGTTATCTGTCATAAGCAAAGTTATTGAGCAAATGTTGGCATCTAGATTGATGAACTTCTTAAATCAACATAACATTTTGTACAATCATCAATACGGCTTCCGAAGTGGATCCAGCACACTCACCGCGGCCTGTGAACTTATTGACGAGATAACAAACGCAATGGATGTAAGAAAATCCGTAGGAATACTTTACTTAGATCTCAAGAAAGCATTCGACACAATTGATCATACGATTTTATTGGACAAACTGAATATGTATGGCATCAGGGGAGCAGCAAATAGGCTTCTGAAAAGCTATCTCGTCGATCGCAATCAATATGTGATTGCCAACAACTTCACCAGTCAACTATGCCCATTAAAAGTCGGTGTTCCACAAGGCAGCAACTTAGATCCACTGTTGTTCTTGATTTATATCAATGACCTACCAAAACTTGAGCTTCGTGGGAAATCTCGCCTTTTTGCTGACGACACTTCAATTCTATATATTGGTGATAATGCAGAACAAATAATCCGTAACATGAGAATTGATCTGCAGACATTGGGAGAATATTTTTCTGAGAATCTTCTTTCGCTCAATCTCTCCAAAACAAAATACACTCTATTTAGAGCACCACGCTCGAATACAGCTCAGATTATCCCGAACCTTGTCGTCGATTCAACCACTATCCAACATACAACGCACTACAAGTACTTGGGCTTAACTATTGATGATAGGCTCAATTGGGTCGAACATATTGATAAACTTAAAAAAGAATTAAGTGTTACTTGTGGATTGTTCTGGAGGATTAGAAAGTTGTTGCCTACCAAGCAAATGATAACTATGTATCATGCCTTCGTGCAATCGAAGTTGCAATACATGATTGCTATTTGGGGATGTGCATCTAAAACCAAAATGAAGCAACTACAAACTATCCAAAATAGATGCTTGAAAATAGTTTACAGTAGACCACGGCTCTATCCAACTGAACAGCTGTTTCGAAATGCAGCAACATCAATTTTTACCATCAATGGTCTGAGAGAAGTACAGACGCTGGTTCAAATGAAAAACTTTATCGATAATCCCCAAGCGCTGAAAAACCTACATTTTCCGACTCTTGATCACGGTTACCAAACAAGACGTCATGGAGATCTCCAAATTCGCGCCCGAAAATTCATATTTTACATGCTGTACTTAACCCCCAAAAACCAAATTTTGCTTTATCATTTCCGCCACCGCCGCCAAGTATCGACCGCCACCACCATCCACAACCACCCGCCGCCACCCACCGACACCCACCGCCACCATCACCAGCCGCCATCCACATTGCAGCTTATCAAACAAAAAACAATAAGAAAAACCGTGAACAGAATTCAAATCAGTGGAAGTGACAGAATTGTAAACAAAATATCAAAAAAAAAATTGTTAACAATATTGTAATTCGATTATTGAAAAAAAAAAGAAATAATAAATGGAGAGGAGGTTTTGTGCCTACGGGAGCAGGAATTCAGAAAGAATTACACTCCCGCGGGCTTTCCTTCATCTCATAAAAAAAAAAAAAAATGGGGGTAAGTCTTTTGGCATTGAAAAACAATCAATTCAACTGACAACATTGCTGGTGCCTAGCGGGGTTTGGCTTGCAATATAGTCATGCAATACCTCGCAAGGCACCAGCAGTGATGTCAGTTGAATTGTTTGTTTCAATGTCAAAAGACATAGATACCCCTATTCAACAGCTTTTTTTTGCCTTATAAGGTACGAGGTACGGTCTTCGGCAAAGTAGTTCAGTGGAATATTTCTTTTGAAAATTTATAAATTGACACAAAAACCGTTTGCGTTCCAAAGTAGAAAAATATGATGTTGAATATTATATGCATATGATTGAATTTTCCCGAACAAACCTAAAAGTTGAAATAGAATCATATAAACATTACCTGCAAGTTCTGTAAAAATCATGGATGAGTTTGAATTAAAACAATGCATTTTGGACGTCAGGGCTTGAGAATTTCAAAAAAAGACCTCAAGTTGAATCATTCTACTGTCATCATCACTTCACAAAGGCTATCTTTCTACATACCTTCCCTGAGGCTTAAGACCTGTTTAAAAAAAATCACTAATGGGTAGAAATTTTCGTTCATCAATATGACTCATTCGGTACTATTTGATTTACCATCTACTTATAGTTCACATAGACTATCTGAAGTGCACCCTGCGAATATAACTATTTTAAACAAAGAACAGGATCTCCTTTCCCATCTTATCTGGTTGGATTGGAACCGATCACGCAACCGCAGGATGATGACCTAACCAAACAGCAGCAGAGCAAGAAGCGATTCGCACGTTGCATATTACAACTGTTCGGAACTTGGACGTCTCTGCGCTAGGCGTGTGGTATGCAAAAGTAGCCAAGATTCTGTAATCTTCACGCACTTCTACAACCCAACACACATGGGGGGAAGCAGTTTGATTAGTGCTTGTTCGTACTTGAACCATTAGCTGCTCGGGGCTCCGTTCACGTTTAAATTGATTGTCAATTTATGTCTATGGGTAGGGTCGATTTGAAAGAAACTCGTAATGCTTGTCTATCCGATTGAGGCGTGTAGGAGCCCCTCATTTTGAAGCGGCTTATCAGCGAAAAGCACGTTTTGCACGAATACTTTCGCGCAATTGAACCGGCACCCAAGTGGGGAGAAACGGGGCCTCTGATAGCGCGTCCTATGTATGAACGTACGTCGTGCATACTTTGTAAGCTTACATACACTGTAATTAACACGAAAGTCCCCTCGTATCACATACAGGCGCAGATACTTAGATGGACGAACGTTGGGTTGGCTCCATGTGGAACCAGTCGTTCGGAACTTGGCAAAGGCCACAACCGGCACTAGTTTCCAGTCTGCATCTGCGAGGTTTGGATGGTTTCGATGGGCGGTCCCAAAGCTCGAGGACATTCCTAGGTCGTTGTCGCCGTTTTCCGTTTCGAAACTGACAAGTTCTCCAGTTGCAGAAAGCCGATTTAACCGGTACACCGGGATTCGAGTGCATTTTTGTGAAACCGATCACATTTGTCTGGGGGAAAACCAAACTGCGAAGGGGTAACTGTAAGCCCGTTTCTAAACACCCGCCCACAGAAAACTCCTTTCGGAAGCAGTGTTGTGGAAATTTACCGTGCTTAACTTGGTTGCGTGAAGCATTACCAATCGCTAAAACGAAGGTCTATCAATTTCAATTAGCTTAATAAAAGTGTCACAGGTGATAAGACAAGGTTGTTCGAAAACCAGTGCAAAGCAGATTGCCATTGCTGTACAGTTGAAGGTGAAATTAAGTCTTCAACGACCCCGGCTTACCGATTGTATGGGACTTTTGTTGCCGGTTTCTATGGAAAAATCCAGATGAACAACCTTTCGAAGACAGCTAGTCCCCATCAAAGATAAGCGCGCGCTTGTGGTAAGTAAATAGATGAATTAGAAGGGTGCTTTTGGCCCCGATAAGAACCTGAGCAAACGCAAATATCTTTACGGTTTGATTACATTCGTCGCTGCACGCTTTAAATTTGTCTCTCTGATGTTATCTGAATCCAAACATATCATCGTGGGCACACACAATTGTATCGGAGAACATGTGGATGATTCGTGACTCCTGTTTAGCCTAATTACAATAAACCCAAATTATTCAAAACTTACTCAACATTCCTAACTGACCTAATTATTCTTTGAAATAAGACCCCATTCAGTGGAATGAAATTCGTAAATATCGATACATTGTATGGCGAGGTAAACCTGACTTACGAGACGAGCAACTTACATGTAATCGTAACTTGTAACGTGTTTGACTTAGGCTGTCTCGTACAATTGAAGCGTAGCGTGGTGGCCTGACTGCTGGTAGCTTTTCAAGATTGCAATATTCATGAACCAGTTATCGTCAGAATGAATGACTTTGATTAAAGTTAAAACACTATCAAGCGTCGACGACGACGACTAGTTAGTAAACAAAGTCTGCAGCCGATAACGACGGCGTTGATCTATACCTACTAGGGTCGTCTATGTTTGACCAACACTTAAAAGTTCGATTGGAAACTCGAATGGTAATGGTAGATACATTTTATTGGTGGGTAGTTCATACTAGGTGTAACATCCTAGTCCTCCTTGGCAAGCTTTGACATAATTTAGCTATATCGATTGAGGATTCAAATTAGAAATACGACTTACTTTAAACTCAAAATATTTGCATTAAAAACTAATGTTGGTGTTATATTAAAAATTTATCAAATACACTAGTGGTCTTTAAGTAGGATACTTGAGTTTTAACAACTTTGTGTAATTGCACTTTTTGGAAGACGTATTTTTTTTATCACTCTTTAAGTTCTGAAGGTCAAGTTGCCAGATTTTTTCCAGCACGTCTCTGGGCTTGGCAAATGCGCGCTATTATATCTTAAAAGCGGGCAATATCTGGGCAGTTGACTTCAAATTTGTCGACCAAAAATTCGGGCAATATCCGGGCAAATTTGGTTGACATCCAGGAATTGCTCAGCAAAAATCAAGAAAACAAACTTGAATTTTTTTTTCATTTTTCATCAAAATCGTGTTTTAGGCTTCCAAAAAACCTTTCATGATTATTATTATAAACCGTGCTAAAAATGTTTGTTTTAAACGCATGAATAAATAAATTTTACAACAGATTTTTTTTTATTTGGCAAATAAAGTGAAAAAATCCTGGCAATGTTCGGGCTTTTAAATTAAATCCGGGAAACCGGGCCGGGCCGGACTTTTTCCAAATTTTGTATCAAATATCCGAGTAAACCGGGCAATCTGGCAACCTTATGTTAGAGTTTATTCGACCGGGTTTCCTAGAGAGGATTTTTCATATTTCTGTTGAGATTCATATGAAATCTGCTTTTTGATTTGTTACGAGTTTTTTAGTTTTTTTTTTAAATTCCAATTTCCGGATTTACATTTTTACGTTTCTTTATTTTGTGAGAATTTAAGATCATTATCCTTAGGGACTTTAATAATTTATTTTGGGTCTCTTGATAAACTCATATCCAATTCTAACAATGCATTGTACGTTTGCTTTGAGAAATTTTAATTGTCTCCTCTTAGACTTAATATGCCTCATTAGAGACAATTTTTATTGAATCCTTTGTGTGATTTTCGTGTTCAACTTCTTCTTCAAATTTCTAATTGTTGGTCCGCTTTTGAGATTTCCTTTTGCATAGGTACCGTCAAACGGGGCATCATGCAACAGCGGGGTTCGATGCAACATTTATAAAACACTACATTGAATGAATTTTAAATTTAATGTATTGTAATAAAGTTATCTTTTAATGATAACAAAATGATGATGACATAATTTCTCGCATCTTAAGCTAGTTGTCTTAAATTTTTTATTTATATGTAAGATTTGAAAAATCGAGAAATAAATGTACAAATTTTAACATTTTTTGATGCTGAAAAAAACTTTGGCCCTTATTCTGCGCCTCGAGTGACGTGACGATAGTAGAGTCACCCAAGTCACTCTATTCCAGCAGTCGGTTTAGGTGAGGAACGTCACTTCGGATGAACTTTGTGAGTTCTTACCCTATTCTCGTAGTCACCGTGGGTGAGAATCGTCGCATTCGGGTGACGATTTTAGGTGACAATTGTCGGTACCTTTTCAGGTGGTGACGAGATAGAAATTTAATCGAGAATTTATGTAAATCACAATGTTAGGCTCTAAATGGTTAATTATACTAATGAATGATAGTTTTGGAAATAAAATTAAGCAAATTTATTAGCAAATATGATTTTTAAATATATTGAAACTTTTTCATTGCTATCTCAAATATGTAATTTGGATTGGAATACTGAATGGAAAGTATGATCTTCTAATGAAATCTAAAATTCAGAGTTAATTGAAGTTTGTTTTTCGAACCGTTAAAACGATTAAATGACGAAAACTTTGGAATTCAAATATTAAAGTACTTTTAATTTTATTTTCACTTTTTAATAATATGCTATGCAAAGAAACCGGATTTAGGTTTATGTGACCGAAATTTGTCGTTTGAATCTGATGCTGCTGCTGCTATTTCGTTGGTTTCGATAAATGCTCGGCATTCCATGATCTCCTATCTGGCAGGCGAAACAACTTCCGGCATGCCACGGGGGTAACTTCAGTTGAGGAAAATATATAAACCGGCAGCATTCGCCATTACTGAAAACGAAAAAAAAACTTAACTTCTCTTGGATGATCGAACAGTTTCAGGTACAAAACACAAATTATTTTACATACCTGATAAACCTTTGGAAATGTTTAACAAACACCGCCTTTTTGTGCGCTGGGTTTTTGGAGCAGCAGCCGTCGGCATCTAATTTTTTTTCCCCGGCAATATGACCCAGATCCGAACTTAGCTTTGATGAACGAAATTTCCACTTACGTCGCACAAATCGTCCGTTTTTCTTCCTGAAGCAGCTTGCTGTAACCGTACCATCCGATGATGGCCATTTTCGAACCGAAATTCTAACCCGAAATTCTAAAAACTTACTTCGGAAAATCCGAAGCGAGAGCAAAATCCAAACAACACCAGCAAAATTCTACCATTTTGACAGATGTGTTCATTCGGTCACTCACCTAGAGTGAACCTCTGTCACTTTACCCACAACGACTCCGGGAATAAGGTGACAAATCTCACGGTGACTCGAGGTGAGGTGACAATCGTCACCTCATGCGCGGCGCAGAATAAGGGCCTTTACCCAGTATGACGGATCGGCTTGATAAAATTCCCTACAAACTTTTTACAGGTTTCCTCATATTATACCAACATTGTTGGTGTAAAAATATTTTTCGAACAATCACCCAATTTTTTTGAATGAATATTTTTAATATTCAGTTAGGTGCCTGGGGTTAAATGCAACAAAATGTAAATCAAAGAAATACCTTGTAAATCTCGTTTCCAAGTGTTGGAATATGAATGTTTTGAATCACGCGTTTGTAAACATTTAAATTTCATTCATCCAAACATTTATTTTTATGATTTCAGCTTTTAGAATTTTTCGTAGTATTATTTAACCCCTAAATGTATGCAGCATCCTTAATTTCAGAAAAAATGTGAAAATTTGTTTTAACAGACCCAAAAACTACTGCAATTGGTGTTGTCATGCGTAATGGTCTTTGAGACATCGCAAATATATTAAAAATTATGAATTTTCGTACGTGTTCATAAGATTTTTCATTAAAAACAAAGTTTGTTGCAAGTTACCCCATTTTCTAAGAAGGGTGAAAATCGCATGTTTTTAGAAAATTAAAAATAACTGAAGAAACCAATATTTTTTTTAACTACGTCAATTCGATGTCCCAGCATCCTTAAAACTTTTGATGCATAAAGGATACGATTAACTGTGAACATAAGTTTTTTAGAAGCTATTGAAGTTGAAAATTGTTGCATGTTGCCCCAGTTGACGGTATGTAGGGAGAAGTGTTCCTAAATGCGCATATTTGGTAATATATAAAATATATTCAATTTTAATTATCATGCGTACAGAATATGTAAACAAAAATGATAATCGAGGCGCTTAGCATCAGAGGCATCAGCGTCCAAATTTGCGATTAAATTCCTGGTTTGGCAAGCCATCTGCCCGTGCGGGAAGCGTAGTGCCCCTTTCGTGACCCAGGACACGATGAACGGGCAGGTGTTCATGAAAGAGTGCCTCCAGAAATGGCTGCTTCCTATCCTGAAGGCCCACAACGTCCCAACAATCTACTGGCCAAGAACGTGCTGAAGTGGTATGCGGACAATAAGATCAATTTCGTACCGAAAATGTTCAACCATCCCAACACTCCGGAGCTCCGTCCCATCGAGGAGTATTGGGCGATTATGAAGCAGCACCTTCTTAAACGACTTCAGGTAGTGAAGACAGTCGAGAAACTGAAAAAAGTATGGGTTTACATGCAAAAAATGGTTGATGCACAGGTTGTGCAGAATCTTATGGCCAGGGCTAAGGCCAAGGTTCGGACATTTGCGTAGGGACTGTAAATAAAATACGAGTAAAATGGTAAAATTAAGTTTAATAGTTATTTTTCAATCCCTGAAAATTTGATGGCAATCGGATGAAAACTCGAATTTTGCGAATCAATTTTGTGTGTGGTAATTTCATCGTGGACACCCTTTATAACCTTTCCTCGTAAAGGAGCTCCCCTTTCTCCTACTAATTGCCCTACTGGAAGAAGGCAGTAGTACTAAACATTCATTGATTCATTCCTCGTACTCAAATACCCTTCCCATCCTCTTCACATAAAACTTTCCCACTGGAAGAACAGAAGGTTTTCAAAATACCATAGTAACATTTCGCGTATTCGAATTCCTTCCCATACCAAATTTGTTTCCATATGCTTGATTAGTTTTCCAGTTATACTGAAAATTCTAAAAGAGCCCCATCCCTCCTTTCTATCTCCCCACTGGAAGAAGTGAAGGGCACCAAAACTTAATAGATCCATTTCTCGTATCCAAATACCTTTTCAAGCTAAATTAGGTTCCATTTGCTCGAAAAGTCCTCAATCTTATATATAAAAATTAAGGCGTTTTCTTTGTAACAACATCATGTATGAATGGTCGGTCGGAATGAAGTGGAATTTGGTATCCGAGGGTTTTTTGGGTCAGAGATGGTTTGTATAATAGTTTCAAGGATCTTACTTTTCATGGAAGGTGATCCCAATACAAATTCAACTTTATTTGTTACGATTTCCATAAGAATCTATTCGCGAGCACGATGCTGTTAAGGACGTGTAGATGAAATTAAAAATTTATTACGATTTATACTTTAGAAGGTAAAACGAAGTTTACCGGGTCAGCTAGTTATGTAATAAAAAAGGTATTGAAGCCACCCTCCTCCTTTTTTCTATCCACCCTGGAAGAAGGGGAAGTCTGACATAATCATAGAATCATTTCTCGTATTCCAATACCCTTCCTTGCCAAATTTGGTTCCATTAGCTTCATTAGTTTTCGAGTTATGTAAAAAATTGTAAGCTAGCCCCCCTCTCCCTTCTTATCTCCCCACTGGAAGAAAGGAAAGATACCAAATATTCATAGAAACATTCCTCGTTCCAAAATACCCTCCCATGACAAAATTGGTTTAATTTCCCTAATGAGTTCTTGAGCTATCCAAACATTTGTTTTTTTAAGAGACCCTCTTCCCCCTTCCAGTGAGAGGGAGGGGTCTCAAACCATAATAAGAACCTGCCCAGGCCTCAGAAGCACCCACCTGCCATCGTGAGTAAATCGTTTCAGTGGTTTCCGAGTCCTTTACACAAAAATCCCTACCTCGTCTTTAGAACTGGTTGTTTTTAAGAAGTGTAACCAAAAAAGTTCAGAATTTGTAGCCAACCACAAATTTAGAATTTTCATTACACATTTCTGCTTATATAAAATATTCTTCAAGAAACCAATTCCAGCCTAAATTTTATTTTGCGTTTCTTGTTCTTCTTAATGCAAAACTCCACTTTCATAAGGGTTTTGATAAATTACAAAAGGCCACAAAATTCACATTTATCCGAGGTGCAAAGAACTTTAGTGTGTTAAATTGGGTGCCCTTAATCCAAATATGTGGTTCGGTAGACATCATTTTAAAAAAATTGACAATTTTTGGAAAAAAATTCAAACTATTAAAAAATAAAATCGAAAACAAATGGGTTTCAATTAATTATCAACCTAAGAACGCAAGTTATTTCGACTTCTGCGAAAGAAAGTCAGAGAAACTTCTATTTGTTTACTTTTCCCCATTCTGTAAAATAAGGGAATTTCAACCGTTTTTTAAAGAAGTTTCAACCCAAATTGAATATTCGATATTTTTAAATGTAAAAATGAAATCATTGTGCAGGCTTCTACAAATAGGTTAAAACTTTCTTCAGTAATGTCAGATATAAAAATACTACTACTTGTTGTATAGATAACATTACTTAAGAAAGTTAAAAAAAAAATTAATTTAACCTTCTTATTGAAGCCTGCAAAATTGTTTGATTTTTTCATTTAAAAATATCGAATGTCCCATTTGGCTAGAAACTTCTTTTAAAAATAGTTGGAATTTCCTTATTCTACAGAATGGGGAAAAGTAAATGTCAGATATCCTTGTTTTGATATCTTTCCAATTTTTATTTGAGATCATTCATCATCATCATAATCAAAACAATTCCCTTATTTAATTAATTATAATAAAAGAATTCCAAATCAGATTTGTTCCTTATGATAGATATGTTAGATCATCGGTTATTAATGATTGATTTCACTCAACATTGATTCATTTTAAAACTAATATACTCTATGTCACCAAATCTAGAGGCGATAGACAAATATGTGTAAAGATTCGCATTCAGGACGTTTTATTTTACCAAATTAATATAGTTACGAAAATGTGTTATTCTTGAGTTATCAATTAAATTCTATAGATAAGTTTTTAAAATGAAAAGAAGTTTTTATTGAAAAAAATTTCATCTAGAATGATAAAAAACTTATCTTTTAATCTTCATATTTTGTTTGAAATTTCAAAAAAATTTACCAAATTTCAAAGTACAGTTTTTTTTTATTTTCAAATAAATTGATCGCATTTTATAGTCAAACTATTTTTGTTTTTTTAAAATATTTTTAAAAATTTTGTCATAAGTTTTAAATTCTGAATTTTTGTTTTTTGAAAACGCAATCTTCTTTGAAATTTAATTTGAAATACACTGTTTGTCAGGACCCAATATTTCAATTCACAACGAAAAAATTATCAGAGCTTGAAATTTTAAATTACATAACATGCATTTGAAAGTTTATCAACGTGATACTTATTTTAATTATTTTAAACTAGCTGATCCCATACGAACTCCGTTTCGCTTTCAACTTGGAATTTGTCATGAACAGTTTGTATGAAAGTCAATTGCCAAGCATTTTCCAGATGCACTTCCGAATTCATCGATCCCTTTTTCTGTCGTCTGCTACTCAATTTAAAATCAGGAATCACTTGACCGAGCCAAAAAACCATCGTATATAAATTTTGACTCGATCATTACATAACAACGCAATTTTTACCAAAAAGTTAAACCTCTTTTGGTGACCTCTTATTCAATCTTTGATATCTGAAATCGATTGCCCTTCTCTCAAAACTCCCGTGTGCAAATTTTCAAAGCAATCCATTGCATAATAACGTAAATATGGCTAAAACAGTGAAAAATTAATTTACATGAACGACCCTTTTCGTTGACCCCTGGCAAAACATATGACATCTGAAATCAATTGCTCGTCCTTGAAAACTATCGTGTGCAAAATTTCATCCCAATCCGATGTATAATAACGACGATATTGCAAAAATATTGAAAGGTTCCATGCCAAATTTCAGCTCTCTAGCTTTTGAGATGGCTGAGTCTATAGAGGACAGACAAACAAAAAAACAAACAAACCCACAGAAATGGCTTTTTATATATATAGATAATCTGTTGTCAAATCGATCATTATTTTTAAGGTTATCTTTGAAAAGTTCCTAAAATAATTCCAAGTAGCAACTTTTAAGCTTAATTTCCACGTTTTTTAAGGTGCACTTTCAATGTTTAAAACTAAGCATACATACATAACTATTTCCGACATCACTCAAAATGTGGTTGAGGATCATTCAATGACTTTTGATTTAATTTCCTTCAAACTTCCACTTAAAATTCCCATTTTTTTCTATTGAGAAAATATAACCAAAACCCTTTTTTGAAGTTATGGTAATTTACGGTCTGGTTTAGATTTTTTCTAAATTTCAAAAGTTAACCTTTTAATCTTAAAAGCTTCCCGAAAAAAAATTAAAAGAATAAATTCGGCACCCTGAACATATCAATATCAGTTCTTAAATTTTTGGCACCTCGTAAAAGGCAGAATTTCATAAACCTTCGAAATCTTGTATGGAAAAATTAATTAAAATCCATCAGAAAATGTTACCGGAGTAATGCACTATCTTATATTTCCAAACAATGTTTTGCGCTTTTAATGTTTAATTGATCTTTTTCAATATTATGGTCTTCATTTAATCAAAACTTAGCGATTTCCATCATCAACATTGGGACTAAACCCTCTTTTCTAACCTCGAATTTCTGAACCATGTGTTCCTGTTATTACTGATTTAATGAAAGTGAAACTGATTTCCTCGATGCGCAGTTGAGGATTTGCAGACAAATGGTTCTCTGTGCTGTGAGTTGGTGTTAATGGAACATTATTTCAATGATCAATCTAAAAAGATTTTCGATGATAGTTCAAGCTTTTGAGTCTTTCTCTTATCATGAGTTATAATCAATCTTTAATCAATCTATGGACTAGCAAATTAAGCATTGGCCTAAGCGTTGACGTAAAGGAGCACCCCTCATGTTTGCTTCTGCTTAAAGACGTTACGTGTGCATATTTTATTAACATGTGAAACCGTTTACATCGTTGAAAGAACAGAAGCTGTACTGTAGAATCTAGCCTTTGCTGGTTTTGAAAGTGAATGGAATTTCGTCAGTTAATTTATACATAATTAGAATAATCGTATTCAGATGTTACCCGTTTATTCTATTATCGTGGAATAAACTTCGGATCGTAATCTTAGTCACATTTACCACGGCGTTGTTATGCCTTCATTCCGTGCCCTATAATCCATTATTAGATGCTTCGTGAGAAAATTATCTCAACCATTTAGGATATTTCGATTGGATACATTCTTTAGCTAATTAAGTGTTAATTGTGAACTGGCGCCAAGACGCAATTGTATTCTTTTTGGAGGCAGACGAAGAAGAATATCTGTTTAGACTTGCGTTTTTGGTACACAATTTTCACTTTTGAAATTTATGCTTAAAAAGTATTGAATTAGAATAATCGTTTAAAATTTGAAAAAATTTAAATAACTTATCAATGGACTACCTCTTATGTCTTTTCTTAAGTTGAAATGAAAACTTTTATCTTCACTCATTTTATTCGAAGCATCAATATAATTTCACCGGTTGTATTGTTCAGATCCGAACTCAAGATTTCATTTGACAACCTTTGAATTACAAACAAGACAAGTGTCAACTTATGGCTCTGTTGAAACTGTTGAGAGTAAAAAATATTTACCACGTAATACAGGGCTTATGCAATATTAGGTGCCTTGTTATTTGACTTAACAGTGTTACCACATGCTAGTGTGTAATTAGCATTTGAAGAAATAGGTGTTGTTTGTAAGATTTATCTAATTCTTTTTTCAAACAAATCGTTTTTGAAGTACAATTCGTACCTGCATATTTGGAATAAATTTTCAGAGAAAGGTGAAAATGAAAATTGAAAATAATATTTCGATAAATATGAGAATAATAAAAAAATCAAACAAAATCGACAAAATTCACTTTATTTAAAAAATTGACAAAATTGACTGGCAAAATTTACAAAATTGACCCAATTGACCAAATTGACAAAATTGACAAGATTGACAAATTGACAAAATTGACAAACTTGACAAAATCGAAGAAAATTGACAAAATTGAGAAAATTGGCCAAATTGACAATGACAAAATCGACGAAATGCACTTAATTGACAAAGCTGACAAAATTGACAAGATTGACAAATTTGAAAAAATTGACAGAATTTTCAAATTTGAAAAAGTTGACAAAATCATGAAAATTGTTAAAATCGACAAAATCTAGAAAATTAGTTAAATTGACAAAATTTACTAACTAACAATGCTGACAAAATCATGAAAATTGATAAAATTGACATTATTGACAAAATGGAAAAAATGACCAAATTAACAAAATTAACGAAATAGACCAAATCAACAAAATAGAATAAAAATCTCAAAATAACAAAATTAAAAATACTACGCTTTCAAAATTTTCAATATTATTAATTTTCAAAATTTATTCTACAGATTTTCTACATTTTGGTATCGTATTTTACTCTAGCAAATGAAATTTTATCCAATAATTTTATCTATGTATTTGTTTCCTCTACTTCAGAGGTTGAATTATTTGAAATACATGGTCAGGTATCTTTTTTTAAATTGTATTCTATATTTTTATACCCCTTCCATTTTGAAGATATCATATGCTGTAACTCCAAAAGGAGTAAATTGAGTTAGATTATAATGTCATAGAAACGGAATCATACATGATATTCCAGAATCTAGTTATTCAAAAATCTCCAATTAGTTGCAAATAAGGTTATTTATATGAAATTTATGATTATATAAAAATACTTTTATCCTAATAAAAACTTTGAATCTTTATTTCCTGAATTCATTTTGGATTTATTGCGTATGAAATTCATTAATCATAATTCATAATTCATTTTGTTTTATATGTACCCAAATATAATTTACAGGCTGTAAGAAAGGCTACAATCCACTGTGAAGTGTATTAAATCGGGTTTTTATAATGTATGATGGTGCTGCCCTGATTCCTGATTCTGATTTTTGATCCGCATCACAGATCTAGAGCTTTTTCCTGATTCTTATTCATTTTTCCGTTTCCTGGTCTTGGATGCTAATTCAGGATTCTGTTTCTGATACTGGATTCTCAACTTGGATTCTGGATCTTTGATCCTGATCCTTTATTCGAATCTTTAATCCTGGTTTTAAGTTTTGCGCTCGGTACCTAATCCTGGATCCTGATCCCAGATTCAGAACGTAATTCCGGGTCCATACATTTATCCTGGACCCTGATCATTATTCTGATCCTGGATCCTGACTCTGCATCGACCAGGATCCGATAGTTGAACCTTATTCCGATTCTGAATCGCAATCCCAATCCAAATTCTGAATAACTTCAGTTTCCGATTCTTATTCTGGATCCTGTATCCTGATCCTTATAAGTTTTTGAGCTATGTAAGAAATTATAAAAGAAGCCTCCTCCCCCCTTTGTATCTCCCTACTTAAAAGAGGGAGGGGTCTCAAATAAGGCTATGATCATTTAGTATTCGGGCACTTTATTTCGTTGATAGCTACGTTAATAGAGCTCGGGTATGCAAAACTTTAGTAGCGTTGTGTTGGTTATGAAAAGGACTATCTTGCCTTCATAGAAATATTTTTTTTATCCAAATACCCTCCCATGTCAAGTTTGATACCATTTGCTTGATCGGTTCTCCAGTTATACAAACATTTGTCTTTTGCTTGGGAGACCCCCTCCCCCCTTCATGTAAGGGGGAAGGGGTCTCAAATCATAATAGAAACCTTCCCCGGCCTCCAATACCCCCACCTGCCAAGTTTCACGTAAATCGGTTCAGTAGTTTCCGAGTCTATAGGGACAGAATTTTGTATATCTCGGGTGTGCTTTCATTACGTCGTATGAAACAAAATGTAAACAAAGAGTTTTATTACGAAAAAATACAAAAACTGATATAAACTAGTCGCAATTCCTTTCCATTAAAAATATTTGTAGCCTGGACAACATATTCTATATATGAAATACAAATGTTAAAGTCGTTTTGATAACTTTTGCAGCAGTTTTCTGCCTGAAAAGATATCGTAAAAGAACAGAAAATTTAGATATTTTTTTTTATTTTTTGAACCCTTTTAACTTTTTATGGTTAGCTTCTATACGATGTTGACGTCTTGAACAAAATTACTACACTTTTCACAATCTAAAATCTTGCTCAAGACATGACAGCTCAAATGAAAATTACGAAAAATAATTTTTCTATCTCACTACTAGGTAATTTAATCACTTTTATCAACAGCTCATTTTGAAGTACTTGTAATATAGGTAAAATGTCCTGAAGATACTGTTGGTCTAAAATGCTTCGTTTTGGCGCTAATAATTTTGATCACATTTTTGTACGTTTTCCCTTGCGTGCCGTACATTTTGTGTTGCCAAATTCAAACGGTTTTTCTTAACTTTTTTCACTTATAACTACAAGAAACTATTGTTATTATCATTGAAATAATTTTAAGACAATTTTCGAAACATTTTCATTGATTTTTTTTTCATCATGGTTTTTTGTGCGAGCACATTTTTAGATTTGTATAAAATGTTTTTTGCAGAATTTTTTTTTGTCAATCTTCATTTTTTTTTAAATAATTTCTAGTTTCTAGCACATTTAGATTTGTATAAAATGTTTTTTGCAGAATTTTTTTTTGTCAATCTTCATTTTTTTTAATCATTTCTAGTTTTTTGTTTGTATTGTTTTTTTTTTATTTTTTGAAATTTTCATCATTTTGTCATTTAATTTTTTTGTTGTATTTTACCACAGGGTGGCTAGCGAACCGGGAAAAACCGGGAATCGAAAATGAAATCGGGAAAACAGGAAATTTCAAATCAAAACCAGAAAAATTCTTTATGGATCATTTTTTCTCTAAATAAGCCCATTGAGTTCTAAATTTCATCCATATTATCATTTTTTTTTTTTCAAAAGCGACCCGTTCAGAAGAGCATATCAAAATTGTTAGCTTATTTTTGACATTTAAAAATTTAAAAATTTTGGACAAGCGTCAAAAGAGAAGAACTTATCTGTCAAATGTTTGAAAAAATTGTTTTTCACAATTCTTTTCAATTTTTTACCTTCGAGAAATTTTTATTGGAACATCCTCGTTTTAATTCAATCGAATAGGTATTTACAAAATTATCTAAAAAATCAGAGTTTTGCAGCAGATATAGCTTAAGATATGAAGAATCGATTGGTATACGTTCTTTACTCATCCCTCTGATTCTAAGGGTCTCAATTATTTTCTTAATCCTTTACATTCAAACCATCACCATTATCTGAATAACCTTACGTTTAACTTTTATGAAGAAATTAACCACCATAATTTGTATTTGTTACTTTTAATTTATTGGCCTATGCGGTGAAAAGTGATATCCTTTTTAGTAGGGACATATATGTATGTATGTATGTTGGTAATCCATCATGGGTGTACGGATTCACCGCAGTTTCTGCCAAAGTATGTGTTCACATGCATTTTTTTAGATTATTAAGTTCGACAAATCTCCAATGCAGCGCGCCACCATACCCGGACCCCATGGTTTCGTATGAGCTGTTATGGAGTGAATGTATTGTGTTGATGTATGTACAGTTGCGTTCAAAAAAGAATGAAATCGCGTGAAGCTGCGTACCCACTTCTAACTTTGACAAGCTGCCATTTCTCTCACGGTTTATATTTTTTTCATGAAAATTTCACACAATCTAGTTCAACTATCCAACTAACACTCCTCCAAATTTGAAGTCTTTATTATGACGGGAAATTAAGATACAGCTATTCCCGTAAAAAAGGGAAATTTGGAACTGCTTCACTAAATTTGCTGTATCTTTGACAATTTTCATTGAAAATTCTTGAAATTTAGTCTAAAGATGTAAAAATGTTTGATCGAATACCAGGCCAAGTTTCGTCAAAATCGATGAACGTGATAAAAAATGGTGCCGGATTGAAAATGAGGTTCATTATCGCCCAGCAAACGATTTCATTCTTTTTTGGACGGATGTTTGTATGGAAAACATCGTAATCCATGTATTCTTGGTTTTTTCTTTCACAAAACAAAATTTTTTCACAAAGAATGTTGTAAATAGCTATAAACATCATTCGTACCTTGTTTCGAGAGAGAAAATGTTCCAACAGAGTTCAAAATAAAAGAACTGAAACTCTGTAATGACCTGCTAATTATTCCGATAAACAAATTTGATACACAATTAAAGCGAGTATTCTATTCGCTCTTGTGTTTCAATTCCAGCTCTGATGGAACAATTTCTATTTCTAAACAAATCAGGAATGAAGTTTTTATCAATTTACAACATTCTTTGTAATAAATTTCGATTTTGTGAAAGAATAAACCAAGAATACATGGATTACGATGTTTTCCATACAAACATCCGTCCAAAAAAGAATGAAATCGTCTGCTGGGCGATAATGAACCTCATTTTCAATCCGGCACCATTTTTTATCACGTTCATCGATTTTGACGAAACTTGGCCTGGTATTCGATCAAACATTTTTACATCTTTGGACCAAATTTCAAGATTTTTAAATGAAAATTGTCAAAGATACAGCAAATTTAGTGAAGCAGTTCCAAATTTCCCTTTTTTACGGGAATATATGTATTCCAATTTCCCGTCATAATAAAGAATTCAAATTTGATGGAGTGTTAGTTGGATAGTTGAACTAGATTGTGTGAAATTTTCATGAAAAAATATAAACCTTGAAAGAAATGGCAGCTTGTCAAAGTTGGAAGTGGGTGTGCAGCTTCATGCGATTTCATTCTTTTTTGAACGCAACTGTATATTCTGGAAGAACGAATCAATCAGGTGGGCTAGTTTACTTACAGGTATTCCGGCATCCGTGTATATACCTGGCCAGCTGGCAACTGATTGAACATTCCTATTATATAGTCAGTTATAGAATGAAACACATCTTACCTGTCGGCCGCTTGTGGGATTCGAACCCAAAAGTTTTTCTTGCCGCTACCGGGAATCGAACCCAGTACGCCTGGCGTATCGATACCAGACTCGCGCCAGCCTATCCACTAGACCACATCGGCGCTGCGATATCCTTTTTAGTAGGGACATCTATGTTTAACATTTAACATTAAAAAAAAAGTTTTATTTTGGTTTAAAAAAAAAACCCCATGCATGTACAGACTCCGTTCGATTTTGGCAACATTTGACTTTGCAACATCCGAGCAAAACCGTTCGTTTTGGCAAGATCCAAAAAAGACGGTTTTTTTTCAATTTTTTATTTTTTATTATTATTTCAAACTAATCGAAATTAACGAAAAACGTAATCCTAGCATGATTTTTTTAAAATTTGGGCTAATCTTAGGCCGAATAATGGGCCCAATTATGAGCCGAAATTGACAAAGTCTTCGACTATCTCCAACTCGTCGTCGTCGATCGTGACCTTGTTAATACTAGATAAGCGGGCTCGGTCGGTCTCGGACTCGCGTGTGATCATATACTTCGTCTTGGACGTGTTAATCATCAACCCAATCCTTCCTGCTCCGCGTTTCAGATTACGGCAAAGCAGATAAGTTGACTGGATCTGTTGAAAATCGTGCCCCGCATTTCGCCCACCGCTCGTCGAATAACACCTTCTAGCACCACGTTAAACATCATTCAGGACAGACCATCGTCTTGTCGAAGCCCCCTGGGTGATTCGAATAAACTCGACTTTCACCAGAAATCCGCACACAGCACTGCGTTCCATCCATCGTGGCCTTGGTGGTTATCTTCCCGGAAAAGCCTTTCCCGTCCATGACTTTCCATAGATCGTCACGGTCAATTGTGTCGTATGCGGCTTTGAAGTCGATTAAAAGATGCTTCGTTCACGAAATTTTTGGAGGGCAAGCCGCAATGTGAAGATCTGCTCCGCCGTAGACCATCCCTCTATGAAGCCGGCTGACTATGATGACTTCCCACGAATCTGTTTGCTTGTGGCGTTAGACGGCGGAGTAGGATTCGGAACAACACTATTTAGGTGGTATCGAGGACAGTGATCACTCGGTAGTCCAATTTGTCGTTCATCTTGTAGATAGGACATATTACCTCTTCCTTTCACTTCACCAGAAGCTGTTCTGCGTCCCAGATCCGAACCATCAACCGGTGTTTCCCAGCCGACATGTTGCTATTCAGCTGGCGAATGGCTTCCTTAACTTCGCTCATCGTTAGGAGTGGCTCCTCTACGTCGTTGGCTACGTAGGCAATGTATCTCCCCCCACCTTTTGATCTCTTGCATGTGCGCTGTTCAGGTGTTCATCGTAGCGCTGCTTCCACCTTTTGATCACCTCACGATTGTCCGTCAGGATGCCTTCGTTCTTATCTTGGTACATTTCGGCTTGCGGCACGAAGCCTATGCGGGATGCGTTGAGTTTCTGATCGAACTTTCGTGTTGCCTGAGAACGATGCAGCTGTTCCAGCTCCTCCTCCTCTAGGCGTCCTACACTCTTCTATACTCACATGCCCCATGGCGTTCTTCGCAACACTGTTGATGGCTGTCTAGATGGTCCCAACAGTTCTTGAGAGGGGCTTCGAGGAGCTCGCCCTCTGCGCGTAGTCTGCTGTGACCTCAGGTTACTTCAGTCATGCGATATTTAATCGAGTCGGGTGCCGGTTTCGTACGTTGTTCACTACGGAGAGTTTTGGGCGCATCTTAACTATCACCAGATAGTAATCCGACTCGATGTTGGCGTCTCGACAGGATCTGACGTCAATTATGTCTGAAAAGTTCCGGCTGTCTATCAAAACGTGGACGATCTGTGGTTGCGTTTGGTACGGTGATCTCCAGGTGTACTTGTGTGGGAGGCGGTTTTGGAAAAAGGTACTAAGTACGGTCATTCGTTTGGTGGCGACAAAATCGATAAGTTTGAGGCTGTTTTTGTTGGTCAGGTGGTGTGTGCTGAACCTTCTAATTGAATTCCTTCTCCTAGCTGACCTGAGCGTTAAAATCCCCGATGATCATCTTGATATCATGTTTTGGATAGCGGTCGTATTCACGTTTCAGCTGTGCGTAGAATTCGTCTTTTTCGTCACCGGTGCTTCCGAGGTGAGGGCTGTGCCCGTTAATGATGCTGATGTTGAAGAACCGACCATTAATCATCAACCTTCACATTCGTGGCTCGATAGACCACAACCCGATTACCCGTTTCTGCATCTTCCCCATCACTATAAAAGCTGTTCCAAGCTCGTGTGTGTTGCCACAGCTCTGATATATGGTATTACCATCTCGGCATCTCGGAACGCACGTACCATACCTCCTGCAACGCTACCTCCTGCAACGCTACGATGTTAAATTTGCACTTCTTCAATTCGTTGAAGAGCACGTGGGTACTTTCCATCAAATTTAGAGATTGGCAGTTCCATGCTCCAAGTTTCCAATCGCGGACCCTTTTAATAGCGTGGGTCTCTGCCGATTTCCATCCGAAATTTGTTGTTTATTGTTTTGTCACTTGTATTTTTTGCAGTCACGGGCCTTCAAGGCCCGCAGCTAATCTCACTATCCAGCAGGAGGGCCGTCTTGATGCTGCTGTTTTGATTCTCGAACACCACCAGGACGTTGTTGCACTCCGCACGACGCCCCTGACATGGAGAACAGACGCGTACGGAGCCCCCTAGCTCAGTTCGCATGCGATCAAAGCAACCACCGGGTTTAGGTACTCGATCTCCGCTGAGGTTGCTCGCACATCAGCCAGTACCACGGGGAGGTTGAGAATCGGATTTATCAGACAAGAGGTGAATTGATATTCTGTACAACTGGGCAGGGATATATTAAAAAATGTACTTATTACAATTGTTATTAATTTTTTTTCATTTTAAGGTTTTCTTTTCACGAAAACATGTTAATTTTTCATGATCTAGTAACGATAAGATTGTCAATCAAAGTTTGAACACATGCGATCACCAAACGCAGCGTTGAAGTGTTTGAAGAATTCTAGAGACGCACAAGAAAGTTACTAAACAAACGGCGGACGTTTGCTAAAAGTAAAAGCAAACAGTTAATCGTTGATCATCACTCAAGTTGTAGGTTTACCTAGCTAGCAGACGATCCCACTAATTGCCGGAGCCAGACAACACAGGACAGGTGTTTCTCGATTTGCTCGCTCCCTGATCTCCCTCGTTCTCTCTCTCTCGTTTGATTCAGTGAACGGAGTTGTTTCGTCGTGTCGTGTAGCAGGATTCAACGTTGTTTTGCGCGACTCCCCCGGCTTGCGTTGTTGTTGTAAACACACAGCAGCAGATTCATTCTTAGCGTCGTCAACGAGACGATCGATGATCGTGCCGCCGGTAATCAGCACGACTTAGGTTAGGACTGAACTGAAGTATCCGCCGGATAGACGACAATGTCCAACAAAAGCGGTACCGTTCTTACCGGGCGGCGCGGGCGACTCCTCGCTCACTCATTTATTTTACTACTTACAGGCCCCCCCGATTCTGGAATAAAATCTTTGTCCCGTTCGGGCGGTTGATTTAGTTAGTATCCAGTCGGCGCGCGATCGAGTTTGATCGGTTTTCCGCGTTCAAGCACGAAACAGGAAGAGAGTGAAGCTAACAGCAGTGCAAAACAGCGAGTGAAGTGATTACGAGTATTTTAAGAGTGGGGTTGGAAAGTACGTGCAGTGAAAGAAATTTTATGACGAAAAAATACGGCTTTTTGAACATTCAGATAAATATCTACTTCATTGAGATAAATTCCTCAAAGCAATCTCATATTTAGACAAAAAGCAACGAAAATCGTCACGAAAAATTTGATAACTTGTATTCTTAAGAAGGATACTTTCCTGGAATTCTATCATGCGTGAATTAACGATGCTTGATGAGCAACAGTTTTGAGTGTTGTTCGTGATGCTGTGTGTGGTTTGTTGATGCATTTCAATGGGAAAACGAGTGGTCATTCAGGAAGATTATGTTTTCAAACAATATTGTTTTCATTGATACAAACTTTTTTTTTTAACAATCAATTTTTTTCAGCTTTTTTTTCAATTTTCAAATGTGCGAAATATGGACATTAGACTACTTAAAATTCATATGGGAAATTCAAAACCTGTGAAATGTTATGCGCTGCAAACTAAAATTGATCCTAGGCCTACTACAAGATTTCATGCCAAATTTGGGCCAGATCGGATCACGGGAAGGGGTCGCTCAACTAGCCTGAAGTTTGTACGGGATTTTGAGATATTTTGTTCGGGAGAATCATTAGAAACCAGTTTTTCATCAATAACTTTGGTTCCCTTGGGCCCATTTCTTTTGAATACGGTTTTTCTTAAAGGCTAAACTAGGACTTATACTTCATCGGAAGACTGTATTTCGATAAGAGTTAGGATAACAATATTATAAGGCTTCAAAAATGGGCTAACATTTTTAAGAGTGGTATTTATCAATGTTAATAAGTGGGGGCGGTCGAACATATTAACGTCTCATTAACAAAGATAAATACCACCCTTAAAAAACTTTGCCCATTTTTGAAGCCTAACCTAAAACTTCTTTATCTCAACTTTTATCGAAATGCATTGCAGTCTTGGGATGAAATATTTGTCATCGTTTGAGCTTCGAGAAAAACCGCATTCAAAAGAAATCGTCCGAATAGACCATAAGTTAATAATGAAAATTGGTTTTACATGTTTTTCCTGAACAAAATATGTATCTCAAAATCCCATACAAACTTCAGGCTCGTTGAGCGACCCCTTCCCGTGATCCGATCTGGCCCAAACTTGGCATAAGGTCTTATACAAGGCATAAGATTACTATTGGGCTGCAGCTCATAATTTTTTTAATCGTGTCGGGTGATTTGGGGAACTCTAATGGACATCTAGTTCGTCTATATAAAAGCTTTACCAACCAAATTTTAAGTATTTTTTTCTAAGAAAAAAATTGATGGTAGTAACATAATCGCACTCGTTGGTAGTAATTTTTCAAAAACGTCATAGAATCCAAAAAATGATCAATAAATAATTAAAGTTTTTCTGTTTTTTTTTTCAACACCGCCTTAAGACAAGGTTTCTATTTCATTTTATACCTAGCTTAGGTTTTTTTAAAAAAAAAAAAACAATAATAAAAGGGGTGGGGAAAATCTCTTTAGCCTAACTGCTAATATTTTTTATTGTTAAAAAACACATAGATCAAGGATTTCTAAGAATATATAAATGATAATTTCTCAAAAAATTGGTTCATCCACAGTTTTCTAATTTTTTTCAACTGTTTGACAACTGCTTGTCAAACAGTTATGATTAGTATGGATTGTATGGATGTTTTGTTTTGAAACATGTTGCTTCAAAAGTGAGTTAAATTAATTATTGACTTTACATTATATTACAGATTAAATATTTTAAGTTAAATAAAATTATGTGGAAAAAAATATTATCAGTTCATTAAAAACAAAGTATTTTCAAAATCAAATTTCTCCAGGTCGAAATGCAGGATCAATATTTCGAATGTCTCGATGTCTTCTGTGATGTTTATAGGTACAATTTCTTTTTCCCCTTAGAAAGTTTAAAAGTTCAAATTTTGTATGCCGCTTGAAGCTTAAAGGGTGGGTATAAGAGCATAAATGATAAATTTCAAAAAATAATATAAATCGATTCTGCATGTCAAACACTACAGAAATTGATGCAAATTGCGGGTTTAACCTTCATCCGTCCCTGAAAATTTTAACCCTTTTTAGTCCCTGGAGTATCAATATAACACTCCTGGCTAAAACCAATAAATCTCTCTTGTTTCCCAACCGGTTTTTTTTTTTTAATTTAAAGCTTTGAAAACCTTGTAATGTTACTCAAAACTGTGTCCTAAACAATATTCAGCTACAGCATTTCAGTTTTCCGGTATTCAAAGTCTAAGAAAAAAGAAATCCGAAAAAAACATACTTCGAGGAAAAAATCGTAGATCAGCTACGGAATGCTCAAAAAAATTTAATTTAGTGTCCAAGAAATTTTTTTTTTGTTTCGATTATAGTCGTTTTACCATCTTTATGGCATTCGCGACTTTATCAACGTTACAGTTGGCGAATCGTTATTGAAAAACTTATCCGGTACAACTGTGCTCGATGTTTGCTATTGGGCTCGAACTTGTGGACATCGGCTCAGGAGACAACAGACTTGCCAACTGAGCTATATCACAAGCCCTGCCCAAGAAAGCTGAAGTTAGAAGCTTTACGTTGCTCATAAGGATATATTTTTTTAATTTTCTAAAAATCATGGCCACAAAAAATGTAAAAAAGTTGTGTAAAAACCGTACATTTCAGTCAATGAATCTTCCAAATTGTTTCAGTCGCATAAGATTAATTTTGAAAAGTGGATTGAATAGTTCACTTAATTAGGCATATTTTTGCATTTTTTGATTTTCAAAATACTCAACACAGAATTTTTGATGAATTTTGAAAGGTAGCTGCTTTTCGAACCTTTTATTAATATGTAATTTCTTAGATTTTCTAAGACTTAAATTCATCTTTGCACTGGATTTTGAGTTTATTTACGCGAGATTTCCGTAATAAATTTATATTCACCAAAAAGGTAATTTCATATAGATTCTAGTAGTGTAAGTACATTATCGCTGCGATACTTTACGCTAAGTATTGCATGAAAAGCAGGGCCGTATTAAGCCATCGGGGGGCCTGGGGCAAATTTTATCGGGAGCCCCTATGAATTGATTATATTTTTCATATACCTTCTCAGAAAATACATAATATTTTAAACATAAAAAACAACTGGAATTAAGTTCAGTATATTGCCTTTCAGAAGGCAGTTTCTAATTTGAATCTTCTTCTTCAAACAATAATTGTAAATACATCACGAGCAAACATTGTGAAAGAGTTAATCAACTTTTTGAAAATGAAAACTCTGTTTAGAGCTGTTGAAAGCAAAATTCAATTAGCAATTTATTAAATAGATCTATCATTGACTTAAATCCACTAGTTGCGAAAAAATCAAGATAGATAATAAAATGTTTTTCATTTCATCAATGATGTCTTGGTATGTCCTTTATCAAAAGCAAAATACATGTTTCTCTTATGACCATCGGAAAGTAACATAAAGATCTCTGATAACACATCCGAAAAAAAATATCCAAAGAAATTAATTTAAACTCCATGGAGATGCAGATATAAAAGTAAAAATGTAAAGTTTTAAACCTAAAATTTGATTTTATTCAGAACCACAATAAAGCGTCTTTTATTTTATTAAAATCATATTTTCAAATCAAGATTAGGGAAACAAATTTCGAATGAAATTCAAGTACAAAATAGAGAAATTTGAGATTGGCTAAGAAATGTTTGGTGCATATGTTTGAATATCTGATTTCGAGAGATTTGGCAAAAGTGCAAACATTTCTTAATTGAATTTTAACTTATTTATTAAAAAAAAACCAATAAACTCCAATTTTGCTCATGTTTTAGTTATCATTTTTTTTTTTTTGAAAAAGATTTGAACGCAGCTGACGTGTTTTAGTAAAAAAAATAATAAAAATTCAAAGTTTTTTTTTTAAATTTTCTTCTGGATTTTTTTTTCAAAAATCGCTGGATACTGTTTACATTTCTTCGGATTTTGTGTTTACAAAATTCGAAATCGAATCGAATAGATTTTGCCAAGTTTAAAAAACCTATCCATCCCTATTTGCACAGCTTGCATAAATACGGAATAATTTCTGCAATGTTTACTGAAGGGACCCTTTTAACTTAAATAAAAGTGAATCTATTCGAGATATTATTTCACGGGGGCCCCGTTACTTGTTATATCTGATGTTTCAATTTCGATTCTTTGTTTCTATTTCCATTTATATATACTTAGTTTTTTTAGAACTTAACCGGTATGATTTAAGTAATGTTATACTTATTTCCTTCGGCGGGCCTCTTGACCCCCCTCCCCCAATACCTCGCTAGGCACCCAGCAGTGATGTCGATTGGATTTATTGTTTTTCAATGTCAAAAGATATAACCCTGTTAAACAGCTCATAACTTTTTTGCCTAATGAAATTCGATCTTAAGGTTTTTAACAAAGTTGTTCAGCGGAAAATTTGCTAAAGAAATTAATAAATTGGCATAAAAACCATAAGCAGGCTCGGTTTCACAGAAGAAAAAAAAATGATGTTGACTTTTCAGTACAAAATATTCAATTTTCTTGTACATACCTAATAGTTCAAATTTACTCATGTAAACGTTACTTGAAAATTCTGCAAAAAAATCATGGATGAGTTTTGAACCAAAACGAAGCTTTTTAATCTATCTTAAAAAGTTTTAAATGCTCTTAGGTTGTAAAATTTAAATCATTTAGAATATTATCCAAACTGGATTTTAATCAGTTAAAATTCTGAAAAATTTTCAGATAATCGATTACCAAGTACTTCCTGATTAAATCAGGCGATTCATACACAGATATTAAATTTATGCGAAAAACTTCTACCATTGAAGTATAATATTCAAATTGTTGTTAGAGTTGAAATGTAGCTTAGCTTTCCTAAATATGGAAATTGAGACCGAACAAATTGTAATGTATCATTTGTTTATGTTTTCAAAAAAATACAATAATAGTTTTTTTTTATATAAGATAACCTTTAGGTTAATAATAATAATAATACCAAAAATACACAATGAAAAAGAAAATATATTTCTTGAACCATTTTTTTTACTCATGACCATCACACAAAGTCGCCAAAATGATAAACTATACTAATACTAGCAGACCCGGTAAACTTCGTCTTACCATGTTTAACTTGGCGTCCATTTTCAATTTTTCCTAGTTTTTTTTACATTTCCCTTCTTTCCTTTTACTCGAATCGTCCCGCTTAATTCTATCAAAATTAAACCATAGAATTTTAACTCAACGGGTCTTTTAAAATCCAATTTTTGTTACTTGTTCCATAAATAACTGTATGTTGATAATATGTATGTTCCATTTGCTGTATTCCGTTTAGTGATTTATTCCGTTTTGTTCGAGTTCACAATAAGGTTTAAACCGAAATAAAAAGTATCTCATTTATTGGAATATATTGCTTATGAATCTTTGGAAAAATTTTGAAGTGTTTTCCGAATATTTTGCCTAACGCAGCGCTTTCAGCTCCCAATTAGCTTTGGATGGTCTATTTTTAAGAGCTGAATAATTGAAACACATAAGAAAAGATTTTTTACTAACCATTTTCAAACAGCTTTTTATTCATCGTCCTCATTCTTCAAAGCAGTTTGAATTAAAATCCATATTTTCACCAAAATCATTTCCAAAAAGTTTCGCCTGATACTTAAATTATAGACTTTACACATTTCAACTTAAAATGTTCCCAAACAGCATTTGTCATGGCATTAAATCTGACGATTTTGTACACTGCAAATTCCTTTTTTTTATTCAAGCAAAAAATGCAAATAAGTTCATTTGATTTCATTAAGGATTATGTAATATTTTTAAGATTAATAACATTTAATTGAAAAGCAGATTTTTTTAAATTTAATAGATCGAAATGAAATAATCTGTTCCGGCTCTGATGGTTTCGTGAGTTCATTTCAAAAATGAAACATAGGGGCAAATGCAAACGAATATCACCACAGTTCAACTTTCATATTTTCTGAAAAAAAATAATATTTTCAAAAAAAAAATATTATTTATGTTGACAAAAAGAAATTTGTCCTATTTATTGGGGCAAGTGATAACACATAGGTCTTTTTCAGTTGCGTCAGTGAAAAGACTTTAAAATGAATTTAATACTTGTTCTTGTTTGTCTGTATTATCAACTTTCATTGATATATACTAAGTTTTCTCCGGAATAAATTAATAATTGGTACTTCAATTTCACTGAATGCTGTTCAACCAAAAGACCTTGATTTACAAAGACCTTTAATATAATTTTGAGTATCCGCTTCAGACTCAAGACTCGGGATATCCTTTCTGGCCATTTTGGAGATAAAATTCTTGAATTGTAGATGTTTCATTGCTAAATGGCGCGTTTTCACTTATTACACCAAAGAAATTACATGAATTTATATTACTTTTAACACTTTCAGGTCATATTAAAAGTTCATCATAAAAATCTGCTGCCCCTGGAATATCAATCACAAAAAAACTTTTCAACAAAAAAGTGAATCAAAAGTCTCTTCTATGTAGCCAAAATATGTTAAACAAAAACATACTTTTCATGTTAAGTTCGTACTTGAATTGTGTGTAAACAAACAGTAAACGTGTAAACAGTTTTTTGATGAATGATTTAAAAAAAAAGAGTTGAGTTTAATTTTCGTAAAAGTTAAAAGTTTGCACTTGCTCTAGTTTACTTTCTTAATTGAAAATTCTTCCGGAAAATTCATATCCACATGCTTTGTTATAGAAAAGTAGATTATTTTATTGATAACTTCAACTTACGTTTGCAAAAAATCGAAAAGTTCATTCGGCCTTTAAAAATTTCAATCCTATCTAATCTATTTCAAAGAACAGACTCTCGTTCAGTTAATGTGTCCAGTGTTCTAGGCGTATCGGATTATACGAAATTGAATGTAAAGCTTCCCAACTTCTTATTTTCAAACGTCCAAAAAGTGTCATTATTTTATATTTATCATTACCAAATTGATATCTTTTGGACAACAATTTACTACTTAAATTAACACGAATTAAAATTTGTTTTAATATTTGAAATCGTTTATATGGTTTTTATTCGATCGATAAAATATCAATCCGTATCACATCTAGGCGTCATTTATTACCATGTGCTGTGTACAAATAAGTAAAGAAAAAACACATCTAGGTTGCATATCGCCCCAACGTCCCAGACAACCAGAAGTCGTATTTTCTTTTACAGATTACATCGTATAGATTGTCATTTATACTCATTTTCGTATATCTGAACCTACAATGTGTGGTCCATGCATATTCTTTATCGTAATTAAAAGCATTGCATGATTTTATTACGACAAGAAGAGAGACTCGTATTTATGTACATATGAACTCGATCTTTGTGTACGACAATTCGCAAAAAGTCCGTGAAACGACCGATATACGGTGATCAGCCGTGACTGAGAGATTTTGTCGTGCTATGCATAAAATAACTCGAAATAAAAAACGTATATAACTGCATTGATTCGTAATAAAGTGCATGCAATCGTACACCTTTGCAAATTAATTCGCATGTCTGATTTTCGTAAAACGTATTTGCTGGCAATCGTAAAAGAGTACAAAAAAGTTCAATAAAATCGTTTATGATAATGGGACATCGATGATTGGAATCGAATTAAAGGAGGCTTCAAAATGTTGGTCTATTTTTAGATCATCGATGACGTGTTCTACGATTTAAAAGATTTAAGTTATAGAAATATACGATTTGCTTTTGGTTTAATGCCTTTGAAGCAAATCCCCTTGAATTTTTATATTCCAGATAGCGTCGAGGAATCATCATGAGCTGCAGATCGTATGGTCAGGGGATCAAGTCCAGGTACTAACAATAAAATCAGCAATCAGGCAAATAATAAATTTGTACGATATAAACTTGAAATTGACAGAAAAAACGCGTTTCTTTGAAATAATCTTATTTTTATTATTTTTATGGATGAATAAACTGATTGGTTTAAAGTATAAAAAAAATTATCTTATTTTTATTCAACTGACGGAAAATGAGAGCCCTGCACTCAAGTCGCAAAAGACGACCAAATAAGTCGTCAAACTTTCCATATTGTTACGAAAAATGTCGTATATTACAACCTCAATCATCTATATGATGATGTAAATTGTCATAGTATATTTCAAAGAGAATCAGGGTAGTCGTAAATGATGCGCATGACAAGTCGTGCGAATCGTAATTTAATACAATCCAAATCAAGAATATGTTTGCTAATGTACCTATATGGCCTCCAAAATGATACGTATCTACTGGTTTTGCTACATTATATACGATATGTTTACACGTATATTTGCACGTATATTTGCGTTGCAAATTCGAAATACCCACCAAATGGTTGTCTGGGGTGCATAAGATATATATGTTCTTGGTTGAGAAATAGGCGCCTAATTTTTAAATTTTTCCAGCGATCAATGAACAGTATGCTTTGGTTACTATTATCTTGCAACGACGTTTGCTAGCGACTCCTCGCCCATGGAGACGAAAAACAAACCCCTCGAAGAAAAGAAAATCTCTAAAAATGGATGCCTGATTTTTCAATTTCCGATTTTGGCAAAACAATATTATATGTTTTATTCGATCAGCAAAATGACAACCTGAGTTACATCTAGGCGTCATTCATAACCATGTGAGCTAGGAATCAAGAACAAAAAAAATCACATCAAGGCATCATATCGCCACCACTTGCATTGAAAATATGCTTGGTTGAGAAATACGCGCCAAAATATTCTCACTGATCAGTATGCTATGCCATGGTTACTATCTTCTAACGACGTCAGGTCGCGACGCTTCGACCTTGGAGACGAAAAACAAACCGCCCAAAGAGAAAAAAAATCTCGAAAAAATGGATGCCATGACTTTCATTTCATTCAAAAAACTACAAATTTAATAATTACGGACAATTGATGCGACTTTTTGTTGTTTTTATTCGATATAAACCGATTCGCATGCCCACAGAATATTCTAAAAATAATATCATTTGAATCTGTTGGGTCATTCCGGAGGAGTAGTACTACAAACACCGTTACAAGAGAATTTTATATAATAGATAATCCATAATTAACCAGAATCAAAGTATCAAATCAATGTTATTCCCGGGAAGTTATTAATAAATAATTCAAAATGACATTTTTCGTTCTAAACTAGATATTTTAAGTCGATATTTCAAAATACAGAAAACTAATGTGAAATTTTGGAAGATCAGGATTTGAAGCTTTAGACATAAGATTCATTGCAAAGAAATAGAATATACGAAATATAACACCTGATTTTGAAATAAATTAAATCCGAATTCTAAAATAAATTTCAGATTAGGTCAGAAATTAACCATGATTATGAATTGTTAAGCGTAATGATAATAAATGATCATTATTAATCATCTTGATTTATATTTCTTTGTTTCCGAAGGGTTGATTGAAAAATTCCTCTGTTTATCTAAACTTTGAATTCATCACGATTTCAAATGCAAGTTTTTCAATAAGAAAAAATTATTATTTCGTACCTAAGATAAAAACACATAAAGGTTGATTGAATTATATCATTTTTTTTAAAGTTTATTTCAAAAGTGCTAGTGATCAAAGTCAGAGAAGAAAATTTTTTTTATATTCAAATTCTTCCAGTTATCAAAATAAAAGGCTACAGAAGTGTGATTTTTTTTTAAATTATAGATAATCGATTCCAAAAAGATGAATCAAAACGATAAAAGTAAGTGAAACGTTTGTATATTTTCAAGCGCAATCATACTTCTACAATTTCAAGCTCTGAACATTTTTCGCCGTCAATTGGAATATTGGATCCTGGAAAGTAAAAAATGCGTCCATTACTATCTGTAAAAGGTTCAAAACTCTTAGCACTAACATTGCCTGCACTTTAACACCATATTCATCAACTTTCTCTACATAAATATTACAGCTAAAATTTGCAATTACGTTATATATTTTGCTTATGATAAAATGTAACAAATGGTTCAAATCTAGCAAAAATGCCCAGCATTGGGGAGTGTATTCGAAAAAACTGCAACACTTTGTTTCATAAATAACTTTTGAATGCATGGATGGAAATTGAAAAAATTTTCAGTGATGCTACCTATAATGTAATGTACACAAAATTTGGCGACAATCTGACAAGTGGTTTTTGAGATAGTATCCAATACTGAAGTTCAATGACCAAATTTTTAGGGCAGGATCGAAAAAAATGCAAAAAAGTCACAGTGGGAGACAGCTGGAAATTGACTATTCGACTAAAGTTCACATGGTTAGTTGTTTTAAAAGTCCTATAGGACCCAATAGTGAGCTTAAATTAGAATAATAGTGAAGATTGTTGATTACATGAAGTGAGAGGAATGTGAGAGGTTTTTTCCAGCTCAATCCGAAAAATATGAATGAAGAAGTGATGAAAAAGTAAATTTTTTCTGACTGGCTCGTCTAGCTGACTTTTAAATAGGCTTGATTTAATTTCTACAGGCTATAAAAGCTGCCCACAAGTTAAAATAAACAAAACACGGTAGTAAAATCGTGCGCTAAATATTTGGACAGCTTTTGGAGAGGAATTTTGAATAATTTCGTAAAGGACCGCAAAACGAAGTCTTTAGCGGTAACTTGGCTGGTTCCCAAACTGAAACTTTTCGTTGAAAAGTCTCGCCTATAATTCCCGAAGATAAATAAGGCTAAAAAATTGAAAAATTTAATGTTTAGTACTTGTGGAGGCTAACGAACTACAAATTATTCATTCTTCCATAGCGATTAACAGGATGAATGGCTTAAAATACAAAGAAGACTGCCTCCAAATGCGACTGTTTTCTCTGAAAAGCTCTTTAATAGGTCACACAAAGTTTATACTCTGTTTAAGTTGGATCTGGAATCGAGCCATTTCGCAAAAATGGTGGTGAAGTGATAAAAAGTTAAATATTATGTTTTCATGCCGAAGGAAGACAATCGGCTAAATTTATTATTTTGAAGGTCAAGTTTCAGAAAACAGCAAACGTAATCAAGAATTGCCTTTATTCAAAAAAAGGTGGTTCATAGTATGCATTATGGAAGGCGCACGTGTTACCCAAAAATTGTAATCGAAAAGTTTCCTCATCGAACGGTAACTCAAAAACAACTTGACAGAACATCACAAAAATTTGCATACGTAAACATTACATTAGGTACCAGATAACTTTGCTGAAAATTTCATAAATTTCCATTCATGCTTGCAAAAGTTATTCCCAAAACAAAGTGTTGCATTTTTTTCGAATACACTCCTTATCTTCTAAATTCTAGGCATCTTCCCAATGTGACCTTAAATAGTAATAGGTGTCAACTATCTTTGTATATCAAAAAGGTCACATACATTAGATATATTGTTGTGACAAATGCATGGGGTTGAAGGTGTGCTAAAACTGCGAGATTCGTTGACCCAATACATCGCCGGTTGATGAGCTTTGAATTGAGCCCCTTTGTTGACGTTCAACGAATAAACAACCCAACTCGTCATCGTTATTGGTTTGACCTGCCGCAAGCCGCCCGTGAAATAATTTATTACTTGCAAAGTGTGATTTGCTAGATTGAAGGAAGTTTGGCATTTGGCAAATGAGATGAAGGAAGTGTTCCTTATTTGCAGATTTTTTTTTCTACTGAGCTACTCAATCTAGACATGAAATCGATTTGGTGGTTCGTAAGAAAAATGAACAATATCCATTCGATCTTATTCATGAGTGATCATGTTAATGTTAAACCACAAACTTGTAGAGGTTTTTTTTTGAGTCATCAACCTCGTTAAGCCTTAGTATGTGAAATACATTTTAAGTCTCTGAATAATGCAGTTAATCATTGGTTTCAATTGTGCCACGGTTTTGAATTTTTATTTGATAAGAAATCATCAATATCTTGAACATGGTCTTGGGCCTAGGAAACAGTTTATCAGTTCAATGTTGTGCTCAGAATATTGAAACCATAATATTGTTTGTAGTAAACCCTTGTTTGAACCATGTTTTACTTCTTAATAAATTGGTCTATGTCTTACCGCAGCGCAAATTGTTTTGCTGTCTTTTTGCTACGTCTCAAATAAAAACTGACCAAAACAACAGCATGACTCATTTGCCGGCTTGCTATGGGTAAAAGAGACAAAATAATCAGAATTCATCGAACGGCCAAATTAACACACCGGCTAATGATTTATCTAGCAGGAGCGAAGAAAAACAAAGTTGTGTGAAAACAGAACGCGTAAAATCTTCCCAATGTAAATGTTAGAATTCTGAACGATGGTAAACATGATAAGGTTAGAAAATCATTGGTTACCTGAGTTCTATCATTCTTAATTACTCACTACTTGATATTTAAGCCGCAGTTAGTGTTGCCTTTGTTTTTCTGCATTATTCCTGAATTCTCACACTTTCGGACCCAAGAAATTAGCTCACCTGTAGTCGTTTTGTGCTAAAATTTATTGATTCATTCATGACTCATATAAAAGATACTTTGTTTCTTGTACACACATGCTGTTTGCTGTTATTTCTGATTGTCATCTCTAATTGGAAAATTACCATGATTTGTATCAATTTGAACGAGTATTTTAAAGAGTTTAAGGCATTGATAAATTGGCAAAAACTTGAATCAGTTTACGAATTTTGGGGATTTCCTTTGTTTGAAAACTTCGGCACAAATGATGATGATTCACAAATTTAACAGACATCACATTTAACCCTAATCTGCTCTTGAGTGTAAGTATGACACTTTGGCGGCTTGTATCTTTATTCAGGTGGATCCAAATAAAACAATTTCTTCTGGGACCCTCAAAGAGTTTATGAAATCTTATATTTACATCATAACCTTTTTTATGCACGCATCCCAAAAAAAACAATTAATGTATGGGAAAATTGGAAAATCGTATTTCATTTTAATTTTTTTTTTTTGATATTCAGATCGTTTCTAACTGTTTAAATTAATTTTTTAGGAAAAATAAATTAAAATCATGAAATGAAGCGTAATCAGACCTAGAGTAAGGTTGCCAGAATTTTTTCAGCACGTATCCGGGCCGGACAAACCGGAAAATTTTATTTAAAAACCTGGCAAAATCCGGGCTTTTGATTTCAAAAGTGACAACCATAAATCCTGGAAATATCCGGGCAAATTTTCTTAAAACCCAGAAATAACTCTACTAAAATCAAGAAAAAATTGAAAAAAAAAATTTTTGTCATCAATACTCATCGACAGATTTTGAATTGTATTTTAGGCTTCAAAAAAACCTTCCATGATTATTTTCATAAAATTTGCTCAAAAATTTCGTTTGGAGGCGTTTGTTGGTGTTTTTTGTTTGGTTTACCAGATAAAGTTAATAAAGCTGGGCAAAATCTGGGCATTTTTCAATGGAATCTAGACAACCGGGCTGGGCCAGACTGTTCCCAAATTTTGTAATGAATATCCGGGCAAACCCAGACAAAGCCGGGCAATCTGGCAACCTTAACCTAGAGGTGCTAGGGTGTTAATTTGACACTCCTCGCTTAAAATCGCTATAACTGTCTTATTTCTCAATCGGTTTTTGCAAAATTTATGTTTTAAGAAGTTTCGTAATGACAATATTTAGCTACAACACTTTAATTTTCCGTAATTCAATTTCTTTGAAAAAAATCTGAAAAAAGTGCTTCGAAAAACACACTGAAGTTCAGCTACGAAATGCTAAAAAAAAACTATGTAGCTACTTAGTGTTAAAAAAAATCAGAAGTTAGACGCTAAAAGTTGCGAAAAAGGGTATATTTTTTTAATTTTTTTATGCCATGACTACAAAAAAAGGTAAATAAGTGATGTTAAAATGATAAAATGGGTATGACAATGAAAATCTGGTGATCATAGTTTAATTGCGAAATTCTTGCGTTCATATACTCAAAATCCAGTGCAAGTAGAATGAAGGTTTTAGGAAATCTGAGAAATGCAAATTGATAATTTGAATAAAATATATGAATTACATTGTGAGGTTTCTAAAACTTCAAATGTTGCATATGGGGATTTTTTTTTATTATCTGACGGGTTTGCGCCGGGGGTCTTCAGATTTTCCCCAAAATTGAAAATTTGGTTCATTTTTGCGACTTAAAAACACATGTATTTTTTCAGATTTCTAACACTTTTATTTTTTGAGTTAGCTTCGGTTAGATTTTTTTGTAAATAAAAAATAACCATTTTTCGAAGCTACATAACTCTGTTGTTTCTCAACGGAAATTATAAAATAGCACATCAAAATGCATTGAAATTTTATCAGCTTTCAAAATAGAATAGTTAAAAAAAATTAAATAATGACCTTCAACATGAAAAGTTGTAAATAAACTTTAAATGGCGTCTAAAAGTACCGTCTGCACCACCGAATATTTTGCAAAAAATACCATTGTGTAGCTCGATTCATGATGCAACTTTCATCTGAAGACACCAAAGTGGGCCATTAACACCTTGAAGAGTTATGAAAGAAATAATGACAATAAATCTCTTTTTTTGCATCGAAAACAAACAATGGTCGAACAACTGCACTCACATATGGAGATAGCAAGCACTTCTAACAACATGGAAACAAAAGAACTTATCAAAGCTGGTAAAAAACACTATTTTTTCGTCCTTTTCAGACTGCCCCTACTCGCATAACAGTCCCATATGAATTTTCGTCATTTTAGGTCAACATAAGGCTTCAACATAAAAGACTAAAAAAGAGGTTTTGTTCTAGAAATTTCGAAAAAAAATTATCAATTCGTGGCTGTCCTATATGAAATATACCTGAATAACAGTCTCATATGTGAAATACCACGGATTTGGTCACTTTTCAATGTTTCTTTCGGCGAAATAGTCTTTGGTTTATTGCTTTGAATCATTTAAACATTTTTTTAACTCACTTGATGTCGAATGATGCACACTAGTTTTCGAAGGCAGGTCTGACTTTCTTAGGAATGACTTCCTGAGCGAAAAATTATCGGATGCAATCAAAAATCGTAAAAAGATTCAACTTACAATGTGGAATTCATGATATTTTTTTGCAAAAGTATGTTTCTTTTTTTGACAATTGCATTTAGAAGTTCAAAAATGATCAAATTTAAGTCTTAGAAAGTAGCTCGGTGAGAAAAATATATATTGTATGGGACTGTTACGCTAGTAGATTCGAAAAAGGTTTCAAGTATGGTCGATTAACAGTCCCATAATCAATAAAAATGGTGCTCTCGACCTTACAAATAACCCAATTTGAAAATTTCAGGCCTAACGATTTATTTTGACAACCTAGAAACGATTTTCGTTTATGCTGAAAGTGGTGGTCATAATTTAAAAAATATATTCCAAAACAGAAAAAGCTGATTGTCTCGCTTTCTTATTTTTGTATATGGCACTGTTATGAAAGAAGGGGCGGTAGATTGTTGCAGCTTAACTGACTTCATGTTATATCCAAAATTCGTTTATACCCAGTTTTGCACCAGGTCACAACAAGTTATGCACATTTAACTGTCATTTCTAGAAGTTTATGCGCTAAGTTTTGCATCCGCATTCCCCAGATTTGATTTAAAATGGACGGTGGAACACTGAAGATTCGTGTGTGAGCGATCGAGGTAGCAAAACACTGACAACGAATTATGTTCGTTCTAGTATGGTAAACCTCAAAACTGGGCGAATGTAGAAAACGAATACGGTAAAAGTATCATATTTTCATCATTTTACAGCCTAGGCTGGCCATACTGAGCTCTTTGATTATTTCTACAACATTTGTGCCACTCTCTCATACTTTTTTGATCAATGGGAAAGGATTTTGGTGACCAGTGCTTAGCTCCCGATATAAAAACTATTTAAAGCACGTCTATATTTCATTTTTTTAATCACTTTTTTGTGATCCCAAACACAGGGACTGAACCTTCTACAATTGGCATTGATTATGCTTCACAATGATCTTTGATCGAAACATTAATAAGTTATATAGTATATGACCAGGTTGTAAAAGCAACATTCCCATTATTAGTTATATCACTTAAACAATACGATACTCAGAATTTTGGTTGAAATTTGAAGTCTGTTTTGCTGCAAACACTCTACAAAGCACGAAAAAGTAGTGTTTTTTACCTGCTTTGGTAAGTTCTTTTGTTTCCATGTTGTTAGAAGTGCTTGCTATCTCCATATGTGAGTGCAGTTGTTCCACCATTGTTTGTTTTCGATTCAAAAAAAGAGATTTGTTGTCATTATTTCTTTCATAACTCTTCAAGGTGTTAATGGCCCACTTTGGTGTCTTCAGATGAAAGTTGCATCATGAATCGAGCTACACAATGGTATTTTTTGCAAAATATTCGGTGGTGCAGACGGTACTTTTAGACGCCATTTAAAGTTTATTTACAACTTTTCATGTTGAAGGTCATTATTTAATTTTTTTTAACTATTCTATTTGGAAAGCTGATAAAATTTCAATGCATTTTGATGTGCTATTTTATAATTTCCGTTGAGAAACAACAGAGTTATGTAGCTTTAAAAAATGGTTATTTTTTATTTACAAAAAAATCTAACCGAAGCTAACTCAAAAAATAAGAATGTTAGAAATCTGAAAAAATACATGTGTTTTTAAGTCGCAAAAATGAACCAAATTTTTAATTTTGGGGAAAATCTGAAGACCCCCGGCGCAAATTGTCAGATAATAAAAAAAAATCCCCATATATTAATTGAGAAACATGAGCGATATAGCGGTTTGAGTCAGGAGCGTCAAATTGACATTCCAAAAACTCTAACGGGTAAAAATTTCTGGGACGGATGAGAGTAAAAAATGGGTTTGCTGGTAAAGAATTGAATTTTTTTTTAATTTTATTTCTGACTTTTTAAACACTTAGTGTTAATTGAATATTTTGATACCTTTAAAATGTTTTGATGACTGTCAAGCTGCTAAATATTTAACGAATACGCAAGATAACTCTTATCGTATACTCAATAATAGATATTATCTTTATCATATGTGCGATGATCCATTCACTAGGGAAAATTGCCATGTTTGAAATTTTTTTTTTGAATTTCAAGAAAATTTTGTAATTAATTCTAAATGTAAAAGTAGTTTTTGACAGTCTCGATATAGATTTACCTCATGAACGCTTATTTTAGTTTTCCGTGTGAAGTTCAAATCCCTTTTTTAAGCAAATATGGCATATCTCATTTTATTCGCTCTTCGCAAGTGTGCTACACTTACAAGCATAACTCAAATGTTATAAATTTTAATCATGAAACCATAATTGACAAAACTAGACACAAAACGTTAGGTAACTCATTTATACCAATTTGGTACAATTTGGTCCAGTGGTTTATGATAGATAATTTTCGGTGTTTTTCGGCGTAGATTTCTTCGCGATCCCTAATGTTTTACCTAAAAACCTTTTATGTTATCTTGTTTCCGACTACTAGTTTTAGTTTTCAGATGTCAAACGATACAGTGGGCTTTAGCAAATATTTTGGCAGCGTGAGACTTTTATAAGCAGAGATAAATTTTTCCGACTAAAGGAATCTCTTTTTCACCAGAAAAAGACACCAGACACCAGAAATTTGATGTAGAGCCGTTTTCAAGACCAGGGATGGTTTTTTTTTAACATTTTGAAACTTTTTCAAACATTAGGGCCTCCATACAAAACTATCAAAAACATTAAAAAAATTTAACAATCCTCGAAGATTGTTTGTTAAAAATTTATGAACGTAAGCGTTTTGACAAAATGAGATATTGTAGTGAATTGACAAATACGTTTCTATAAAATGAGTTGATATATTGTATTGATAAACTCTTCCCATTTCAATGAATGAAAACTCTCATATTCAATAAATGTAACATACATCTTAGGAACATAACTAATGTCTTAGTGTTTTCATCAAGTTTGCGTGTATCTAAAGGGTTTATTGTATTGAAGATTCCTCCTATTTTTTTTCTATAAAAAGACTCCTTCAACGTTCAAGTTACGTTGAGACTCAAGACAATCTAGAAGCTCAGATGCCATAAAAATAGTTTGCTTTTGATTAATGTTGATATTTTAAATAAAAGGCAGTTTCTTTTAATTACAATAATCTTAAAGAAATTATTTTGTTCCCTGGAAAAGGGTAGCAGAGCACACCAGGTCAGCTAGTTGTTTATAATCTTGTTTTAAATTTTGTTTGTAACGTTATATAGTTTTGACAGAAAAGTGCAGACAGTTTTTAAATGATTTCCACCTGTTTTCAAAAGTTTTTTATAAAAAAAAGCTGATAGAAAAAACTAATAATTGTAATTTGAATTTATGGCTCCCAAATTGATCAAAAATCAGCTCAGAAATTCTGTGCACCTCGGAAAAATTTTAGCTTTCTGGCCTTGCGTAATCAAAACCCTTTCGAATGTGTAATTAAATATTTAGAAGGACAAGCAAAACACTAGAGATGTACCGAATATTCGGTCGGCCAAAAAACCGTTAAGCCGAATATTCGGCTCACCAAATAGTTGAGCTAATTATTGGGCCGAATAGGCCGAATAGGGCAAATATTTATTTTTTTATATTCATACAATAACAAAATTTTCAAATTTTTCAGTTAATGTTGGCCAAATTATAAAATTTGCAAACGTAATGTGAAAAAGCAACAAACTCATTGAAACTAATGGTTTCAGTAAATCATCTTAAATCCTTCACTTCCTTTATAATTTTGTAATCATTATTCCAAATTTTCTTGATATATCCCGGCTTGTCCATAAATTCATTGAAGAATTCGAGAAAAGTTAAATCTGACCGGGATAGCCGGATATTTTTAAAACTTTCCGGATTTTAAGCTGGTTTAGTAAGATTATTTGCTAAATCAAATTAAAAACTCAGATTTCTCTTGAAATATTCTAGAGTTTGCGTTACAAAACGATTTTTTGAAGTAAATTTCAAAATAAACACCAATTTTTGTTAAAACCTTAGATACGATTTTTAACACAATTTAACACACATTAACAGTTTATATTTCAAGTATTTTTTCAAGTTTTAAAAAAAATCGTTCAGAGCCGGCCGTTTGGATACGTGAGGTAGAAAGTATTTATGGTATGCTTAAGGATAAGGTTTCTTTTTGACAACTGTTTTGGTAGACATCTAGTTGAGATTCGACATACATATAATTCAATATCAAATAAGCTATTTTAAATAGCCTGTTTTGACATGTTTTCTCCTAGATTTAACTGGAACCCAATCTCTTTGGTAATAAACGTCCTACACAGTAAACGAAAATTACCGAATTCGGTAATTTTTTTTACCGAAATCCTAACATGTGTAAATTTTTTGGTAAAAAATCAACGAACATCGATAAGTGAAGAATCGATTTACCGATGTTCATTTATTTTTTACCGAAAGAATTACCGAACAGTTTAACGATTTACACATGTTAGGGTTTCGGTGAAAAAATTACCGAACTCGGAAATTTTCGTTTACTGTGTAGATGCGACATGGCAGCTAATGATGACATTTTGAAAATAAAAAAAAAGAAGATCTGATTTATTTTACAACTGATTGGAAATAATCGACTTTAAAACATGAGGAGCATTAAGATAGAAGAAATTAGAAGAAAAATGAAATTATCGCTTTTCTATTTCTATGGAAAACTAAACAGAATATTTGACCGAATATTCGGCCGAGTTTTCGTTTGGCCGAATAGTTGAAAAGGTCCATATTCGCTTGTTGGTTTGTAAAATCAGTATTTTATGAATATAATTCGATGTTGAAATAGTTGGTTTTCAAATTCTGAAATTGTTACAGTTACAGTTCTTAAAGAAATCCCATGCAAAAGTGGAGGAAGTATTTTTGAGTGTTGAGAATTAAGTTTTAGAAAGATATTTACATTTAAAAATTATTTTTAATTTGTGAACGCATATAGAATCGTAAAATGAAATATTTCAGTCTAAGAGTGATATAGCATGGGATGTAGTACTAAATTCTACCGGAGGCGAGCTAATTTTCTGACTTGTTTGTCAACAGTCATTGGGATCAAGTGATTTCCTGTTACAACGGTAATTTAAAAAAAAAATACCTGGATAAAATCTTCATGGGGGAGGGAGGAAGGAGGAATCCCTTAAACCCTCCCCCCGTTTGCACGGCCTTGATGGTACTGTACATTTGATGGATTCGTCTGCCCATTAAAATCCGTGAAGTCAAAAGTTTTAGAGCTTCTTTAAAGCGTTTGAGTGCTGAATCCTAAAATGCAAAAAAATTAACAACTCTGGTTTGTGTGCGGTTTAGAATTGATACTATTCAAAATTATGTAAAAGTAGGTATTTTGTTCAACACTTTAGATTTTTTTTCAAAACAGATGATATAAAATCAAGAATCAACATTCATTTTTTTCTTTTAGTAAGAAAAAGCTTTAATTTTCTTTTTATTCGTTTAATTTAATTTAGAAATTTCAAGTTTTATTCTTGAACGTTAAAACTAAATATATTTTGTTCATTACCAAACATGGTTTGACCATCCTCCCTTCATTATTTGATTATACTTAAAAATTGATGAGCTGTAACGTCTCCAAAAAATTATTCACAAAGTGCAATAATTGTTTGAAATTCAAGTAGTCAAATCCTTCCAAAGCCGGTTTCTATAACAACTAAATTGGATATACCGTCAACTGGGGCAATATGCAACATTTTTCAACTTCAATGGCTTCTAAAAAACTTATGTTCACAATTAATCCTACCCCTTATACATCAAAAGTTTTAAGGATGCTGGGGTATCAAATAGGCGTAGTTAGAAAAATTATAGGTTTCTTCAGTTTTTTTTAATTTTCTAAAAACATGCGATTTTCACCCTCCTTAGAAAATGGGGTAACTTGCAACAAACTTTGTTTTTAATGAAAAATCTTATGAACACGTACGAAAATTTATAGTTTTTAATATATTAGCGATGCCTAAAAGATCATTACGCATGACAACACCAATTGCAGTAGTTTTTGGGTCTGTAATAACTAATTTTCACATTTTTTCTGAAAATGAAGATGCTGCATACATTTAGGGGTTAAATAATACTACGAAAAATTCTAAAAGCTGAAATAATTAAAATAAATGTTTTTATGAAAGAAATTCCAATGTTTACAAACGCGTGATGCAAAACATTCATATTCCAACACATGGAAACGAGATTTACAAGGTATTTCTTTAATTTGCATTTTGTTGCATTTAACCCCAGACACCTAACGGAATTTTAAAAATATTTATTTAAAAAAATTGGGTGATTGTTCGAAAAATATTTTTACACCAACAATGTTGGTATAATATGAGGAAACCAGTAAAAAGTTTGTAGGTTATATTATCAAGCCATCCGTCATACTGGGTAAAGTTTTTTTCGGCATAAAAAAATGTTAAAATTAGTACATTTATTGCTCGATTTTTCAAATTTCACATAAAAATAAAAAACTTAAGAAAACTAGCTTAAGATGTGAGAAATTATGTCATCATCATTTTGTGATCATTAAACGATAACTTTATTACAATACATTAAATATAAAATTGATTTAATGTAGTGTTATATAAATGTTGCATCGAACCCCGCTGTTGCATGATGCCCCGTTTGACGGTATAGAGATGGTTCTTGCAGAAGAATTTTTGAACTGAGTTGCTTTTAACTTGAACCACACTGTGAAGCTACAGAGAATACTCGTCTTCGATATCACAAACTGTTTGATATCTGAGCGTGCTGCACCGAGCTCTTCTTTGCGAAAAGCATCAACAAACTGCACAACAGCAGCAGCAATAGCAAAAAACACTCACAATAATTCGCATTCGGGGGGCTTGGCTTGGCTCGGCGATCGTTGCTGTTTTAGTACAACGCGATATTTTCCCTCATCCATCAGTCTCAGTCAGTGCAGGAGTAAAAGTTGAACTGGTCGAACGTGCTCGATTCCCATTTGAAAACGACAACGAAAAAGACGTCCGTCGCGGTGTTACGGAGCGGTTTAAATTTTGCACAGTTGTAAACAACACGTCAAGTTGTTTTAGAACCCCGAAATTGGTAGCTTCTAGAAGTGTGAGCTGCTGTATTACAAAAAGGGAGGTAAAAAAGCTGAAGAACGGAATGAGTTTTGACGAAATACAGCCAGTAAGTTTCATTATGGAAATCTTAAATGGGGGGAATTTTGGCGGTGTTTGTTTATCGAAGGATCCGGAAGATAAAGTGGGTGGTGGTCAAGTGTCCCGAATGGTTGCCGACAGTGTGGAATCCTACCGGAGGAACAGTTGCCGGAAGGACTCATCCGATGTGACCGGTGATGGGTTTGCATTGGTGCCAGTGGTTAAAAGTGATGATCACACAACAGTGCAAACGTTGGTGGTAAGGAAGATCAGTCTTGACGAAGAGCGGGAAAGCTCGGAAGAAGAGGAAGTGGATCTCAGTCAGTTCGAGAACGAGAAGCAACGGAGGGATTATTTTCGGAAGGAGCTTGCGATATTCGAGGCATCGCTCAAAACACCGACCACGGTCAATCGGAGATTGGTTGCCCGTAAAATTCAACTGGAAGGTGGTTTCGGGGATCATGATCTTGAGGAAAGGGAATGCATTCCGCCGCGCCAGCTGCTGATGTATTTAGTCAGGTAAAGCTATTAAAAAAAAAACAAAACAAACAAAATTCTGCTTCAATATGATTTTTTTTAAACTACACCTAAAATTATTTTCAGAATTTTGTGATATTATAGTTCTTGGTTTATGAAATGGATGAATAAAATAATAATGATGGGTGGATTAGAAAATGAAAGACATCTGATTGACTTAGATAGTGTACGTATTTAAATTTATTTAAACTCTAACTGTCTATTAAACTGTGTAAATTGTGTAGATCTACGGTACAGTGTTCTTTTTGAAAGAATAAAACTTAGTTTATTTCAGTCAGTCTTTATTCTGAACGCAGATAGTAGGGGAGAATGTGGATACTTGATTCCTGAGGATAATTGATTCCTCAGCTATATCCTCACCTAGAATGTCTTACAAGATCAAATGTTCTTAAAAATTTGCTTGTTATTCCAAAATAAATGGTGATACGGTCAAAATTTGGTCAATATCAACTTGACGCATTTCTTTCAATTTTGCATTTAAAAACCCTGAACACCCCTCATTTTGAAGGTGTGTGTGTGTGTGTGTAGAATGTTGCTCCTATTTTGATTTTGGAATTCACTCTTCAGCTGTCAAAATGCCGTCCAAGGAAGAAGAGCAGCGTATCAAAATTTTGCTCGCGCATCGCGAAAATCCGAGCTACTCGCACGCAAAGCTGGCAAAATCGCTAAAAGTTGCCAAATCAACCGTTACAAATGTAATTAAAGTGTTTGGGGAACGCTTGTCGACAGCCACGAAGTCTGGATCGGGGGGAAATCGAAAACCGGAAGCCGCTGAGACGACAAAGAGGGTTGCCGGTAGTTTCAAGCGAAACCCTAACCTCTCTCTCCAAGATGCCGCAAATAAGCTGGGTATATCGTCAACAACCGTGCATCGAGCCAAAATACGAGCCGGACTATCGACTTACAAGAAGGTAGTGACTCCAAATCGCGATGATAAACAAAATACGACGGCCAAAGCGTGATCCCGGAGGCTGTACACGACGATGCTGACGAAGTTAGACTGCATGGCAATGGACGACGAAACCTACGTCAAAGCCGATTACAAGCAGCTTGCGGGACAGGAGTTTTATACGGCAAAAGGAAGGGGAAAGGTAGCAGATATTTTCAAGCACATGAAACTGTCAAAGTTCGCGAAGAAATATCTGGTAGCCATCTGTACCTGTGGCTTGAAAAGCAGCATTTTCATAGCTTCCGGGACTGTCAACCAAGAAATTTACGTGAAAGAGTGTTTCAATAAACGTCTGCTGCCTTTCCTGAAGAAAACCGGTTGTTCCGTACTGTTTTGGCCGGATTTGGCATCTTGCCATTACGGTAAAAAGGCCATGGAGGCATTAAGTCTTTTCGCTTTGATGAACAATAAATTCAATTGACATCGCTGCTGGGTGCCTAGTGAGGTCTTGCATGGCAACTTTTCATGCAATACTTCGCGTGGCTCCAGCAGTGATGTCAATTGAATTTATTGTTCATCAATGCGAAAAGACATACCCCTGTTAAACCGCTAATAACTTTTTTGCCTAATAAGATACTAAGTTACGGTCTTCAACAAAGTTGTTCAGCGGAAAATTTTCTTTTGCAAATTTATAAATTGACACAAAAACCATAATCAGGCTCGGTTCCACAGAAAAAACAAAAATGATATTGATTTTTCAGTACAAAATATTCAATTTTCCCATACAAACCTAAAAGTTAAAATTTACTCATGTAAACGTTACTTAAAAATTCTGCAAAAAATCATGGATGAGTTTTGGACCAAAACGAAGCTTTTAAGACCTCAGGGTTTGAGAAATTCAAAAATGACCCCAAATCGACTCAGTCTAATGTCTCAAGGCGCTCACAGTTTCTGTTTTTCGACATTCATTATGCCCGCATTTCTATACCCGTGTGATGTTCAGAAATCCACAGCAGCATAGTATCACTACATTGACTCCACGATTCTAAGTGTTTCTCGAGTGTCCCGATTAGTGATTTGATAAGATATTTTTCCAATTTCTTTATTCTATCGGAAAATAAAAATAATCTCTAAACCCATATTATACCTATCGTGTTTCAATTTCAATGTTCCTCTGAAATTTTAACATATGTACATATTCGATTCGAATTTGCCAACAAGCTCGTACATTTTGTTTTGCCAAAATCGAACTTTGCCGAAATCTAACGATTTTTGTGACTTTTTGTTTTTTTGGTTTTTGATTTCAAATAAGGCTTGAACACATATCAATTTCTTCTTTTGTCACCCCCCCCCCCTGCGAAATTTCCAAAATCCTGAAGGGGGGAATAAATAAAGTTTGATATATTTTAAGTAAATTTCAAATGAAAATTCAAATATCCGAAAGATTACAAGACCCAGAAACAAAATTTCGGAAAATGGAAGTTAATTCACATTTTGTATTCTTGATTTTATTGAATTTTTCGATAAAAAACTACTTGATTTATAGGTTTTATGCAATAATATAGTATGCAACTTGGTTGAATACAAGCTTTCGTGCAATTAATTCCAATTTATTTGTTTTTCGCATAATTTTTTACTGTCCCCCCCCCCCCCCCCCCCTTGCGATGTTCCATTCCAACTCCGAGTGACAAAAGATGGATTTGAAATTTGTTCCGGCCTTATTCAAAATTAATGTAAAACATTGTATTAGCCATCAATTGGTTAGACTGGCTCAATAATATAAATTTTAAGCAGTATTCAGAACAAATGTTGCCAAAATCGAACGGTCCTATAAGACCTAATGCGAACCCCAACGCCTTCAATTCAATTTAATCTGTTCTTCTTGATGAGGTGGTTAAAGTTTAGGTAAAATAATTCTTAATTAGTGTTGAGAAATCATCCCAAGAATAAAATCATCTAATCGAACACAGTATTCTGAGGCGCAATATGTTACTCCAGGAAAACGAAACTTGTTTCCTGTCGGTTCGACTCACATGGATACTCGCTCGACTTTGTTCGGTAGAAACCGCGATCGAGAAAAATAAATAAATCAAATTTGCTCGATTTGCGATATGAAGACCGAGCGATGGTGGGACCGAACGAGAGAACGAAATGTTTAGAACGTAAATCCTGGAATATTCAACGATCCAGCAAACCGTTCACCGAACATACCCATACTCACCTGAACGATCGCTGGCTGGGAAGGCATTAATTTTAACATCTCTTTGGTTTTTTGAACCCATCATCAGAACCCCCTGCTGCAAAGTCGTCCCGCTCGACGAATCACTTCCGCAATTCTAAAACGGTGTATAGATACACATTTTATTTATTGTTGTCCTATGTTCGTTTGAACCCCCACATGGCGTGGAGGCGTGCGGAGGCGCATGATTCGCGCGCGCAGGAATTGAACCGATTAGAGTTGAACCCTCCACATCATTTGATGAAGTTAAGGTTCGTTCCATTAGTTGGCGCTTAGATCGGAGTAAATCCAGCCAGCTGAACCTTATCGGATCCAACCGATCCAGATCTTGTTGCCCATTAATCTTGTAATTGGTCGGTTCAGATGAAAAGTACCTCCTATAAATCGCCTGGGAACCGGTTGAGTGTATGGAGTGGATTTTCTCGAAACTCTTCCTGAGCAACGAGTTTGCATATCATTAATCAACGGTTAGCTTGATTCAGACTCTGTCAGTGTAGCGAGCCCCAGGCTTGAATCGTTTATTAGGTGTAATTGCTTGATTGAATTTACTGATTCCGAAAAGCTTGATCATCCTGTTTAACGCGTGAAGATCGGATCATCAAAACATTGGGATTACGACTATCAAGCTTTGTAGTTGATGAACTACAAAGTGGTGACGAAGAGTTAAACATGGAATGAACACCAGAGCTATCTTGGAAAAATGATGTGGCTTACAATCAAACCCTTTAATGGCATAATTTGTTCTTTGGTTTAACAGAACTTATGTGTATACTGTTTCGAGATTTTTCACCAATGTCGAAAGGGCAAAAAGTGTAACATTTTTACTAGCACCTTTGTCTTTAATTTCAGCTTTAAATTGTCTTGAATTCATTTCTTCTTTCGTATATGCTTTATAACTTGAAAGCATAAAACATTAGTTAAAGTCTTTGATAAAAAAAAATGATAAAAGATGAAAAATGAATGAAAAAACTGAATATTCAAACATTTTTGTTTAAATATATAGAGAGTTACTTTGTTCAACAAAGTTGTAGAATACGCAAAAATATGAAGTTTTGTTTTAAACATCAAAACTCTATCACCCTTATTCTGGTTTACGACGTATCTGCCATTCGTTCGAACGGATACTTTCGATCGAATTCGAAAAAGCTATTCTTGTTTTCGTTCGAATGCAATACGTTCGATGTTGGTGTTACCAGATGAACTTCGAAATTTTTAGGTAGCCCTGCTGTATAAAAATGACAGTTGTTGACGTAAAATTCCTATTTACATGTTTTTCACTCTCTTGTTTACATTTTTTTATTGGCCAGCGACGGTAAATATTCGATTTCGCGTTTCAAGAAGCCAATTCTAGGTGTTCTGGATGGTGATTTTCAGGAGAATGTGCGGTGATTTGGCGGTGCGGTTTCTGGAATGTAATCAAACCCAAACAAGAGCGTCAACAGTAGCTGGAGCTGATCTCGGCAACGAAACTAGCCCGGCAAAATGCCATCGTCAGCAGCAGCAACAAACACCATTTGAACCAAGGCTGGCTGTTTCTGTGGTCTAGTTGGTCTCCGATCACAAAAAGTTACTCGTGATGCCAATCAGGAATAATAAAGGCGCTCCCGCTATCAGTCCTGCGAAGAATTGTTCCGTCTCAGAAAACTTAAATATCGAAACTCGACGCTGATCACGATATTAAAATTAATGATTATGCCTAATAATTTACATGCAAATCTGAATCTACACTCCTGGACAAAGATGAAGTTTTGATGTTTTCAACACAGTTTCACATTTTTTTTCGTATTCTTCAACTTTGTAGAACAAAGTAAAGCTCTTTCTCTTGATACAAAAATGTTAGAACTTTCAATTTCAATTTTAACTTAGACTTATTTTTTAGGCTTTAAGTTATGAAGCATGTTTGAAGGAGCAAATGTATTTAAGATACTTTAGTGCTAAAATAAAATTCAAAGGTGCTAGGAAAAAAAGATCTATTTTTTGCCTTTCTGCAAAGAGACTGCAAAAATTATTCGTTGGGGTTTAGTGGGTACTTGATGAATTGTTATGACCTGCTTTTTCTATAATATTTTTGCTAATGCATAAAAAAGGTTTTTTTTTAATGCTGTTTGATTATTCAGTTTTAAGGTCGTTTACATAAATAGTTATTCGAATTAAATAGATACTTCTTAAAAAATATCCTAAAATCTTTCAAACGGTCAGCTGCTTTTGTATAAGGAATGCTTAATCAACAGAATAGGAAGCTTGCTTTCATTGCTGATTAAATTATTTGAGTTTGCTCGTAAATCTGGAAAATTTAGCATAATTGAAGCCCTCAGAATCGGAAGGAAATAAGTGCCAAAATCTTTGATTTTGAGTTAAGCTTACCAATCGATTTTTATTATATTAATCTACCTCTGGTGCTAGTTGGGTGCTAGGTCAAGATTTGGATCTGAGAACTATTCGATTTTAAATATTTTAAATCAAATCTTATATATAAAAATGGAGGCGTTTTCTTTGTGATAACATCACGTATGAATGGTCGGTCGGAATGAAGTGAAATTTGGTATCCGAGGGTTTTTTGGGTCAGAGATGGTTTGTATAATACTTTCAAGAATCTCACTTTTTATGAAAGGGGGGCCCTATACAAAATTATCTCTTCACATCTTCTTATATATAAAAATGGAGGCGTTTTCTTTGTGATAACATCACGTATGAATGGTCGGTCGGAATGAAGTGAAATTTGGTATCCGAGGGTTTTTTGGGTCAGAGATGGTTTGTATAATACTTTCAAGAATCTCACTTTTTATGAAAGGGGGGTCCCTATACAAAATTATCTCTTCACATCTTATATATAAAAATGGAGGCGTTTTCTTTGTGATAACATCACGTATGAATGGTCGGTCGGAATGAAGTGAAATTTGGTATCCGAGGGTTTTTTGGGTCAGAGATGGT